>NC_081251.1:101700124-102003808 GCF_030490865.1 Poecile atricapillus
CTGTATTTCTCTATACCGCTTTATTGCTGGCACTCTGCAAGCCAATGGAGCTTCTGGCTAGATGACCCATCCTCACCATGAAAAGAAAAATGGGAGCAAATGTGCATGTGGGAGAGTTCAAGGCACAGCTTTTGGAAAGAGAGAAGTGCCTCTTAATTCTATTGACTGTCGGGAACACAGAAAATTTTCAGCATTCCTTGTGACCTGGCCCTGCATCCAAGTGTTTGAATAGAATTAAGTTACGTTTACAAAACTACTATTACTGTCAGCTGAAATAAGCACTGCTGGCAGTCAAGAGACCTTTTAGAATGATAACAACTCACTTTTATTTGACATGGAGAGACACTTCTTAAGTAACTCAGTTTTCTGTACTTGATGCTTTTGTTACTCACTGCTGAAAATACACCCTTTACTCTTCTAGGAAATGGTTCTAAAAAATAACCTTTTTTTCTACAAGCTTCCCTACTGAAGTGTTTATAAATTACCATGCATTACAACATTACACAGGAATAGTAAAATAAAACAAATCCCTTCCCTGCTCCAAGCAAAAAAATTTCAAATCAACCTGTAAAGGTCATTATCTTCATAACATTGCTATTGAAGGAGTTCAGTTAAAAATCATGGAAAATAGGCCTGGTTAGAAAAGCTGTGGTTGTTCTGTGGATGAACTACACTCAGCTGTGGAATAATTGCAGCTCGTCATAACCTCCTGCCCTACCAGTCTGTCCTTGAAAGGGGATCATGACCTGATTTAAAATCCACACCAAGTAGGCAGGCAGGAAGGAGGCTCTGTGCAAACTCTGCGTGGTGTTGCCAAAACAAACGTGCCTGATTGCTGCAGGGTTTTCTGCCAAAAAACAAGAGACAAAGGGAAGGGAACAGAGGAAAAAATTGCAGTCTGGAACCTGAGCTGAGAAGGGAGAGAGCATGGTGTCACCAGGGTAGGACTCCTCAAACCAGTGGTCATTACAGGAGGACCTTTCCTCTTAACTCACCCAGGAGGCACCTTGGCATCCTCAAGGAGAGGCATCGTCAAGGAGAGATGTCCTCAAGGATGGAAACACAGAGGCTTTGTGGCTCTGGCAACTTCCTCTGGTTTCAGCAAGTGCCTCGGAAAGATCTGCATCTACCCACAAACAGGTCTATGTTTAATATTCAGCAATGGGGTGTTCAAACAGTACTCAAGGTCAAATATCTGTCGCTCAGCAGCCTGCTCATGGATGTGAGTCTGGACCCTAATTTTTGTATATGGAAATCAGTTGCAGATGTCAAACTATATTAATTTCTCCTCTTTCCCCTCCTCTTTCCAGGAGTTTGATTTGATGATCCTTGTGTGCCCCTTCCAGCTTGAGGTATTCTATGATTCCATGGTTTCATGACCTATTTTGCTTAAAAATTTAGGTGACTTGAAGTTCCACGATTACTACCTGGGGTTTTCTGGAGCTCTGCTGATTCCCTTTGATTTGCCTGCTCCTCCATATGTGACAACAGTCTGTGAAACAGGTGAGATTACAGCAATCATAGTGAGAGCTGGGAAAGGAAACAAACTCCACAAAAGCTTTAGTCATAGAGAAAGAATTATCTGAGGACACATTCAGCCACCACCTGTTCTGCTGGTAACTACCATTCACAAAGGAGAGGCTGAAAGCAGAGAGTGAAATGGTTTGTGAATAACATTTCCACCCTTCCCAAGCCCATGCTCAGCTCCAGTGGTTATGGGACATGGAAGCAGAGAGCACAATTTCTCAACAATCTGTGCTCTGCAGCACTGCAGCAGGTTAGTGCTGGGAAAGGTTATGTTGCCTCTCAATAGGGCTGAGCTCAATGAAGGAGAAGATGCAAGATCTGAACAGAGAGTTGGGATATTTGATCCTAGATTGAGACATTTTCAGCTAAGGGATATGCTTCTGTAAGCCAGGGCCAAGAATTCTGGAGGGGCTCTAGGCAGAGCACAAGTGCTGCATACCTGCATTTTGAATATGGCAGCTTCATCATGAGGCAAAGGATGTCTGGGAAACCCTCTTCTGGTCCAACCTCAAGTAACCTGCTCATGGACTTGCAGGACTTGTCATCCAGCAAAACATGACATCGTAAAATAGAAGCAAATACAAATCTTGCAGATTATAAGAGCAGTCTTCCCTGTACAAGTGATAATAGACTGAAGGAAGAATGTAATACAGGAGGGGGTTGATGCAAGCAAGCAGAAAGCAGTGAAAAAGCAGTAAGTACTTTCCTGATAAGCTCTCAGGGAACATCTATACTGCAGTCAAAAACAACAGAGCTGGCAGCAGTGCATGATGGATGTTACAAGAAATGTAGTTGTAATAAATTATGGTTGTATTAAAAATTCGGAGTGTATATAAGAAAGATATGTTTTGTAGAGACAAAACAAAATATAAAGCATGGAAAAGCCTCCCCCCCCCAAGTGGGATGAGGCTTTTTCTCCAAGGAGTTGCTGATTGCCAGCAACGCCCAAGATAACTAACCAAAACCGGCCCATCAACCCAAACAAACACACAGGACACGGACCATCAGGAAAACAATGACACTAGCTCGAGAAATTATCTACCTCCGGATCCAAGCAACGCCCTGAGGATTCCAGTGGGTAGAGAAACCGATCAGTAGAAAAAAGACAAGTTCCAAAAGAAAGACTTCGCCAGACTTAAACATTTCTGTGTTGAAAAAGCAATCAGGGGAAACAAAGGAGGAAACCCGGCCGAGATACCCATCGGCACCAACCCGGATTCCACCACCCTGTCATGAAAAACCTAACATTGCAACACACAGAGTCTCCTTTGCATATGAGGAGATTCTGGCCGGACACGAAATAATGTCATCATTCTATGTCAGGAAATCCATTCACTGGACAATCAAGGACACTTGGTGAATGGAACCTGCCTGGAATTTTGGCCTGAGGACTTAAAAATCCTATAAAACCCCAATCCTGAGGATGCTCAGACGTGGATTTGGGAAACCTATACCTCCGGTGTAGACCCCTGTCCACCCAGCGCTGCGCTGTTCTTTTTATTGTGGGTTTTTATCGCTGTTTCTACTTATTATTGTTTATTAATAAATTTCTCTTTGATTTTATCCCAAAATTGCCTTTGCATTTATAACAGTAGTTAACACATATCTGTACCCAGGGCAGGAGCCAGTGTCATAGCACTAAAGATATGGGACTTTTGATGAGAAAAACACAAGCCACAAATAAAAAGATCACAGGTTATTGCAGAGGATTCAGCTTTTTTTTCTTCAGGTCACCTTTGCTGCAGCAGCACAAATGTACTGAAAGCCTAGCAGAACAAAACTAGTAATGAACAAACTCTTTTGTTCCCCTGATGTTTTCTGATCCCATAACTTCCAGATGGCCAGAGTGTGGGGAAGAAGATGGGACACTTGCATGTCTCTCACTTTCTTATCTTCTTCCCCTCAGTCTTTTCTACCTTTTTGAAAAGGCAGCCTTCCTACCTTTCCAATGCCATTCCTGCCAGCTCAGCCTGATGCCTGTCAGCAGTGGCAGCAGGAATTACAGAAGGTCCCTTGATAGCCCTCACATGGATGCAGGGTGCATATCTTTCTTTCTCAGCCCTGCAGAAAGCAGTAGGACTTAATTGAGAAGGAGATGAATGCCCAGGAGAGATCTGACCCAGGGTGCAAGAAACACGTCGGATTCTCCTTGCTGGCAGGAGCAGTGTAAGCTGTCCCACTGGTGAACTCTGTCTTGATGAGGTTTAAGAAGTGCTTGAAAAACTGTCAACCTGCCATTGAGGAAGCGGGATGCATTTCCCCGTAGTCAGGCTCCAGCAGACAAGCAGAATCAGCCTGGAAGCACAAGCCATGGCCCCAGAGCAGTAGCCAGCACTTATTAGGAGCTCAGGAGGAATGAAGCTGGCAGGCACAGGGAAACACATTGCTAAAAATATACTTGGCAGTTGGCAGGAGAGAAGCCAGGCAGAAACCTGCTTCACTCGGCGCTCTTTGGCCACATACCCTTGAAACAGCAGGAGGCCCCACAGCAGGCATTCCCTGAACATCACCTGCCGTGGGAGCGAGTAGTAAATCTGTATCAGTGTGGCTACACCTCAAATACTGCGTCCAGTTCTGAGCCACTCACTGCAAGAAGGACATTGAGGTTCTGGAGAGACTCCAGAGAAGGGCAGTGGAGCTGGGGAAGGGTCTGGGGCACAAGTTGGATGAGGAGCAGCTGAGGGAGTGGGGGTGTTTGGCCAGGAGAAAAAGAGGCTTGGGGTGACCTTATCACTCTCTATAACCACCTGAAAGGAGGTTTAAGCCAAATGGGCCTCAAGCTGTGCTAGGGAAGGTTTAGACTGGGTGTTGGGACTGGTTTATTCACCAAAAGGATTGTAAAATATTGGAACAGCCTATGCACAGAAGTGGTTGAGTCACCGCCCCTGGAAGTCTATGTGGCACTTAGGACATGGTTTAGTGATGGGCTTGGCACTGCTCAGTTAATGTTGGACTCTATGATCTCATACATCTTTCCCAATCTACACAATTCTATGTTCCTATTGTATCTCACCTGCCAGCTACATCCTGGTCAAGGAGTGTGGGGAAGGTATCAGGTAATTAAATAACAAGCTGCAATTGCATTTTAACTGTCAAAGCTTTTTCTCCAAACTTCCTAAAAGGTGTAATTTTGTCATCATAGCCTTCCATTTCATTGTGAAGGCACTGAAGCAGGTCAGTCTTTGCGTTTTATAAGGAAAGTTTAAAAAAATCCTCGTCAATAGGAAAGCTAGAAAGGAAGAGAACTCAGGGTGGGAGAGCAGATATGGAGGAGGAGATGAGGGGGAGGTGATTTGTATTTACAGTCAGGGGTGATATTGCCTCCTAGAAGAGGAAAAGTGCACAACTCTTTCAGGGCTTCTGCTCCGAGTACTTGTATTCTGCCTCTTACTGCCTGATGTGTGTCACCCACACAGTGTGGTAAAACACTTGACCTCCTTTTGACATTCCCTTCTAGGGAATACCATCCAGGGGCAAATGGAGAGTGTCTCAGACAGATTGGGGCTCCTTGCAAAGACTTTTAATAAACCCTTGCACCTTGTCAGATTTTTACATCCTGGATGCTTCTGTGAGGGCAGAGCTCCAATACAACTTTGGGGAAGATGAATCACTCCATCCCAGCGGCAATAATGCTTAAGGAAGAACTTTTCTTGCTTTCTAAAGCATCACTTTCAGTGTCTAACTAGTTGACTTCTCACTCCTCAGGGGGTAGGCCTGGTAGAGCAGATGCAGTTTAGGAGTATCTTATTTCTCCTGGTTATTTTAAGTCCTCCACCTTGCAGGTCTCTGCCTTGGTCTGGTAACCAGAGTGGGAAGGGAAGGAAAAACTGCTTCTGGCAGCAGAATGGGAGGAGAGTACGTGCTGTCTCCTGCCTTGCAAAGTACAACAGTGTTTCTGGTAAGAGTGTGGGTGTCCACAAGTGACTGCTGATGATGGTCTCTGTTGGAGTTAAAAACATTTTTCAATTTATGAAAAATAGCAAAGTGCCTGGCAATCCTGAATGAGTCCCACACAATCTTTTGGGGTAAGGCTACTGTAGTTTGTACTCTTCACAAATACAAGTGGCCAGAAAAAAGTGTGCAGGGATGTAGCCCTCTTCATGTGACTCAGAGCTTTAAATCTGTCCTCTTGCTTAATCCAAGAGCTGTGATTGCAGCACAACACTTTGCTGGCAAAGCACAGCTCTGCTAAAAGCAAGCTGCTTCCTATAGGCCATTCCATGCAGAGAAATCTTTTTGGAGATCTTCTTAAAAGGTTAGCAAAAGAGATCCACTACTAACTTCTGATTCACAATACAAACCCACGTTACCTGCTATGCAAATAATTCCTGCCAGGCTATGTTTCACTTCAGCAAAGTTTAAGAGCAAACTGTAGCAAAATGAAATGATTACATTACATGCCTCTGAAAAACAAGTTCTTCTATTTGACCAATAATTTGGTCAAAAAATTTATGACTGGTCAAAGTCTAGATTTTCTGGCATTGATTCGAAACCAACCTGAACCTTTGTGTGTCAACAAGTTTATACAAGGTTGGGATTGGTGTATGGCATCTGGAAAAGCAGCATAATTTAGCCCATTCAGCTACTTCTTTTTGTAAGTATGCCTCATATTTTATAAAATGTTTTCATTGTAGCCATTGTGACACCACAGATGTAAAAAACAAACAAACTGGCTGGAATACTGGAACTGGACTGAGAAAACCCCAGGACTTCAAATGATGCTTTTTCTCTTTTCTGTAAGTTACTGTAGATATCTCCTGTCCCATATACTCCTTGCTGCTTTTCAGCACATAAAGGTAAAAATGTGAAAAATCCCTGTAGTATATTAATTCCATTTTTCTCACCGTCCAAAAACTCTGAAGAGTCCACTTCAAAATGTTCTGTATTTTGCCTGTGATAGTTTCAAGTCCTTGCTACAGGATGCTGATGTCCCCAGTCCAGTATGAGGAGACAGTAACCCTGCAAACAGGAGTGCTGCAGTTCCCTGCCTGTCATTAGTACATGTCAACACTTCATTAAACTGTCCAGAGCCTGAAGCATAAGACAAATGGACTTGATTCTGCAAAACAAGCAGGAACAAAAGTAATCATTTTTCATCCTCTGTATTTTGTGGATTAATTGGACAGACATTCAACTGAGCGGGGTAAGAATCTGAAAGGACAAGAAAGGCAGCAGTTTAAAATATCATATTCCTACAGCTGGAAGTCGGGTGTCTGTGATCCATTAGGCCTTGTAAAGGCTGGGAGATTGATGTTTCCTGGCATGGGCCATGAGCTAGCCACCTCCAGACACCCTGGGAAAATCAAAAGCTATCATGAGGTCCATTAGCTGCAAACTCCAGTCTGTAAGGTCAGGGCTGAGGCACAATGGATACAAGAGCGCATGAGGCATTTAAATTGGTGTTCCATCTCTTTTGTAGACAAAAGTCGTCAATTTCTGGTGATATTTCTCTTGCTGAAAGCCATTCTGTATCCCTGAGTGTTTGTGATTTCTAAATGTAAATGTTTGGAGCTGCTGAATTGCAGTGGTGCATTATCTGTGGGCAGAGAGATCAAGGCATTCTGTGGAAACACACTGACCTCAGATCTGGGGAGAGAATAAGGGCAAGAGAAATGAAGCAGAAAAAGAAGCACATTTATGAACATAATTTTGAAAATGTAGAGCTAAAATAATATTTTGTAAAAATTAATTTATTGCAGACATTGAACATACTTTTATCAGGTTAAGAAGGAAAAGAAAATCAAGTATAGGGACTGAGCTTATTTTTAGTGTACAGGAGAAAGAGAATCTAGCAAAGAGGATAGAATTGTGGTAAAGGGATGCCAGATAATAGGGAGTGAACACAGAGGAGAAAAAGGATAATTATCATCCTGCAGCAGAAAATGAACCTTTGGGATGACAGGTGTTACTATGTAGGATGGCTCAAGCCTCTTTATCCTGTTCAAATTCATGAGTGACCAAAACCATAACTTGTTTGAAGCCATACAGTGTTCTCAAAGGAAATCTAAAGTACTATTTCATTAAAACTCTTGGCCAGTTTTTATTGGCTGAAAGACGACCTGTTTTTCCATGTCTACCTGATAAAACCTGGTTTTGACCCTTATTACCCTCCTAGACCAACAATACTACTACTGGTGCTTTAAAACACTGGGTGATGAAAAAACCTGAAATAATCAGAGTGAAAAATACAAGAACACTGAAAATCAGTGTGTGTGTGTGGGGGGGGGGGAATGCAGCTTAACTCTGCAACATTTTATGGGGAAAGAAATTGTTTAGGTAAAGTTAAACTAGATTTTCCTGAAAATCACAGATTTATTGCAGGGAGACAAAAATTGTTCAGAAAAATGGTAACAAGTGCACAGTCTGTGACTGTGAGATCCCAAAGAGATGCAGAGCTCTTTGGTCCAGCCATGTCCCACTTCCACCCCAGGGCACAATATGGGTATCCACCATCCCAACCAAGAGCAGAAAGCTGGGTGAAGGTGCAGGATTTCCAGATCTAAACAGTGTTGCTGTGTCACGAGAGAATAAGATCTTTTTTTTTTTTATCTGCTTTGTTCAAAGGGCACCATCTCATACTGTATTTCAAAATCGATCTTCTCCTGCTCTGCTTGCAGAATTTCCACCCTTAACACTGGAAATATTATAAACAAAGGCTGAGGAAGCACTCATGGCTCTAGCTCCCTGCTAAGTTTTCAAAACATAGACCTTGCTTCTTGAGAAAATGGGAGCTTTTTTCCCAGTGCCTCTGGAAATATTTTTTCTCCTGAATCTCAGTCTACTTAGAGACTGGAAAAAGACCCAGTTGGGCAAGACAAGAAAATGCAGCACCAATAGTCACAGAACTACAGCAGGTATTCACAACCATCACATAGGTTTCAGAGAGGGAAAAGCTTTCCACTGCTAGAAATTATCTCCCAGAATATTTTTATACGTTTTGACGCTTTTGACAAGCGTGAGACTAACCCTAATAAATTACTTATGAACTCAGACCTATCAGAACTCATGCAGCAGCTGTCTGAGAATCTGAGAAGGGATAGCAAGCTCCTGAACAACTGATTTAATTGAATGCAATTAGGGACTAAGAGGTATCAGATGCATGCAATCATATTCTCTCAATTTAGAAATTCATATTAACAACTCTCAGAGAGCATTTTCAGATTTGCTATTTGCTGGTGCTCAATTTTTTTGTGTGCATGAGATTTATTCCTGGGATACATCTCATTGTATTTAACCAGCAAATTCTGCTTTATTGTGTTGTTATTTATTAAAATTCTCTTCAGGGAACACAAGCCAGGCCTAGAAAATCTGAAGAGCAAGGGAGTCTCTCTGTCCAGTGGAAGCTACCTGAAAGCTAAAAAATACTTGCTTCAAGAATTTCCTGTGAGTATAAAATGCAATCCTTAAAAAACATGTTTGGGCTCATTGTGTAAGTAATTTTCATGTGTTAACTACATTTATTTGCTCTGTCTGACACATAGATTGATTACCAGCTCTATCTCCAAATTATTTTGGCACAAGTTGTGCAGCACCCTTACAGAAAATATAGTTTGAACCATATTATGAACTAAAATGTTGGAAGACCTAGTAAGTAATTCCTTCTTAGCAAATAATAAAATAGAAAGAGACATCAGATATTTACTATAGAGGACTATTATTATTTCAAAGCTTATTCTATAGAAGCAAAGTATTAAGAGAATTAGACCTGTTTGGCAAAATATTAAATCAAATTACTTTTCCCACCCATAAAATTGATTTTTTTTTTTTTTAGGTGATGATGAATCTACCTTATGTTTTACATATTACCCATTACAATTTCTTTAACCCATGTCAGAGGGTTTCTGTTTAACAGAAATAATTAAACTGAAATTACTCTGTGCAATGCAGAGTAAAATAAAGATAATAATTTAAGAATCTGAACATCAGTTTTGGCAAAGTCAAGCTGTCAGCACTCATTAAGAGCAGGCTGGAATCTTAAAGAACCAGAGAGTCTTTCTAAATAGAAAAAATTAAACCCCACACTTTGGTGAGTGCTTCCTTGGTGGGGGCCTGCGTTTGTCAGCATCACACAAAGACAAAGGAGAGCGAACATTGTGTTCCTGGAAACCTTCATCTCTTGCTTCACTGAACATGCCAGACAGCTTGAGCTCTCCACACTGCTGGGTATGCCCAGAATACCATCCATAGGTAGATTGCAAAGGAAGGCTTGGGCTCTCTAGAATGGCATGGAACTTCTATTCTCAATGTTGTCACAGAGTGTGAAAGGACAAAGACCATCCAGGATCCCTAAGAAGCATCCCCTGTGAAGGTGGGACCATCCCATGGCTGCCAGTCTGGTGTTCCTTGAAAAACTTCTGGAGCATCTGAGCTGATACAGTGGGATGCTCACATGAGACACTACCCAGCTTTTTGCAGTCCCTGCACTGTTTAAATGACTTACAGTCCTGTTGGCTCTTGCACTGATAGAGCTGTTCCTCTATAGGAACTTTTAGGGAATACTGTAAATCCTTCAGTAATTTTATGGTCAAAGCAGTATAATGCAGTTATTTTGGGCTCCATCTCACAGTTCCATACAATCACATCACATTCTGCATTTTCATGAAAAAGAAATGGCAAGTTTCTTGCCCTTACAGAAAGCTTTAAGCTTTAAAATATGAAATTGATGCAATGTCATCTGCCTGAGGGCCTGAAACAAGAGCTCTAGAGAGACTGATGCAATGTGATATGCTTGAGAGCCTGAAATATGCTCCAAGGAGTGTGAACTCCTGTATGCAACTTCATTTCATATTTATTCCTGAATCCATGGTCCCAGCATAGCTAGTGACAACCATCCCTGCAAAGAGCAGTGAAAAGGTAGGAACAGATAATTGTGGCAAGCCCTGCCTACTCACTAAATCATTGTGCCCTGCAAATTAATGTAGGCATTACAGGTTACCCTGCTGCTCTTCCTTCTTCTTTTGCAAAAAATATGAAGAGGCTTTCATTTTCCACTGCTATTTGCTCTGGTTAAGTACGACCAGGAGTGGAAGGCTCCTGAGTACCGAGTCATGGAAGGCTCATTGGCAATACTTAAGGGCTCTGAATTATTTTATTCCAGCCACCACGTATTGGGAATGTCATTTAATAAAAGGGTGTAATGAAAAGTAATGTTGAAAGTTCATGAATGTTGCATAGCTTGGTAAACTGTTATTTTTCTGTGTAAAGAGCCCTGGAAGTACCCATGGGAATAAGGGAAAGCTGAATCTGTCATGAAACCGTGTTGAACAATTAGGCACTTAAGGCTAGCAGCAGAAAAAACAGGACTCTGCAGAAAAGTAGGATTAATGAAAGCCATTCTTCCATTTGAGCCATAATGTTACCAGCCTGCTTTACTCCTACTTTATAGAATTGGCTCTTCTCCATTTTTTAAACTCAATTATGTGATATAACTGAAAGCATCATCTGGTCTTTCGGTACTTGTTACTATTTTCATCTGTTAAATCATTTAAGTATTTTTGTAATTAATGAAAGCTTTTAAGTGGGTTTTAAGTGGGGGGGGCTCTTTAGGCAAAGCTGTTGTAATTGCTCAGATTCTAATCAGCTAATAGTAGTTGGTTTGAATATTTGTGATCTGACAGTGTATTCTCAAGGGAATGAAAATGTGCTTATTTCTGATTTACTAGGAGAAACCACGACATTTAACTGACTGAGGTCTCTATCCTACAGTGAACTCCGTATAACCTTTGGTATACTACTGGCTTGCAGAATAAAGAAAATCTTAACAGGGAGTTAAAAGGAAATAGAACTGAAGGTGGGAGTCATAGTAAACCATCTCCAATACAAATAGAAACAGAAATATAATTATATAATATAACTATATGTGAAAGCACTTCTACTTCTCCGTATTTCCCTCTCAGTAGCCCCATTTATCTGGCTACATTTCCGAGGAAAAGAAGCAGAAATAAAGAGATGCTCAGACTTTATATTTTTTTAGGAAATAGGGGAAATAAATTGACAAACAATAGAAGCAGAAAGAATGGAGAACAGCAGTGTAGGCTACAGCCAGATTTGCTGCTGTTAGGTAAGAGGTTACTGTTGGAACTCTGCTCACCACCTCCCCCTCAGTGTTACTGCCTCTCCAAGATCTGCAGGCGTCACTGAACATGCAGATTTGAGTTTTGTTCTCTGACTTCAGGGAGTCACTGAGTGTGTAACCCTGCCAGCAGCTCCAACGCAGCACTGCTGCAGGGGCAGGAGCACCCACCCCAGGATCCACCCTTGGGGTGGCAGTAACCCCAAAACCCCAGCTCAGCTGCCAGGACAGCACTTCTGACCAGCTACACTGGTGTCACGCCAAACCCACCAGATTTTTACTACTGTAATAAGAGCAGAATGTGACGCATAAAAGCTGCAAACAGAACGGGAACGAAAGTGCATCAGTTTGGAGGAATAGGAAATGAAGGAGAAAAAGTTAAGAGAAAAAAAAATGAAATGAGACAGAATCTGGCTCAGATGTATAAACCATCTGTAGTGTGTATCAGTGTAGCAACAAAGATCACAGAAGCACAGAAGCACAGAATATGCTGAGTTGGAAGGGACCCATCAGGATCATTGAGTCCAACTCCTGGCCCTGCACAGCTTTGTCCAAATGCTTGTTGAACTCTATCAGGCTGGTGCTGTGACAATGTCCTGGGGAGTCTGTTCCAGCACCCAGCCACCCTCTGATATCTGATATCCTGATATCTAACTTCAACCTCCCCTGACACAACATCAGGGCTCGGGTTCTGTCACTGGTCACCACAGAGGAGAGATCTACAACAGTAGAAGCTTCAATGACAGATGGAAGCTGAAGAGACAAGATCAGTGGTTTGTTTATAACCAAGGCTTGCTCCAGGGGTTCAAAAGGTTCCAGGTTTCCAGAGAAGTCTTTGGCAGTGACCTGTGCTGCACAGGTTGCCAGTGAGTCTTCCTGTGCAACTCAGGTTTAGAGAGACTTTTTTTAACCTTTAAAGCTATAAGAAACACTACTTTTGCCAGATAAATATTTTCTAAGATGGAGCATGATTGTGCAAAGCAATCCTGGCTTTTTTCCTGCCTGAGTATGGATCTCACCATTTTGTCAATAAACCGTGAAATCCCTCAGTTCACCCTGCACAGAGGAGTGTGAATGTAGGTGCTGGGGTGACACACTGAGAGACCACTTGAGCATGAGGTCTTCCAGTTGTGATGCTCTCAGGATACCTGTTTCAGTGGGAAAAAACAACTGCTGAGTGCTCTCTCAAGAGCCAGTTGAAATGTGGGAAGGTGCTTAGCATAGAGCTAGTCCTCAGCACAGTAATCCTATAAATCCAAATAAATTAAGGGAATAAAGAGCTGTTTTTCATGGCTTGAGAGCCCCCTGTGGCTGCAGAGTTGGCAGCAGCATCTGACTTCATGTTCCAGAAATCTCACAAAAAAAATCTTTCTGGTGGAAAAGCGAGGCACATTAGATCCCTAAGCCTGGAACACATATTTCTCATTATAAACCCTAGGGGTTTTTGTCCTTTTTTGCAGGCTTGTGGATTAGTTTTGAATGTCTTACAAAAACACTGTAGCTTAGTCCTCCATATTATTGTGCCCTCAATGCATACTTGCTTTTTCCTCCTACAGTATTGGCAGTACTGGCACACCATAGGCAGTCAAAGCATTTGACATTGTGGGTTGGTTTTTACACCAAGACGGAAGGAGTCTTGTGCCAGCCCAGCTCCCTTCTGCTGGAGTTACTCTTTTTTATTTATTAAGAATCAGTATACTTTTCAAATTGGCTTCCACAGTTATGAGCCTTTCCAGCACAGCACAGCTTTGAGATGTCATTTGGACTGGGCTGGTGACTCAGACAGAAGTGTGTCTTTGCTAATTCACAGTTTATTCTGTATTTTAAAAAGCTCCACAGAAGGGGCTGTCACTGTCTGTGAGAAGAGACTTCTGAAAAGTGACTACTCACTGTCATTTCATGACTTTCACACACAAGTAAAAGGCGTGTTCTCACCTCTATAAAATAAAGGTAACATGAGAAAGCTTTAGACTGTGCCCAGAAAACCTATGAAGATGAACAACTACTGTTCTCCCCACTTTTAAAACCCCTTAATCTGGTACTGAGCCCACCCTACACTGGGGTGCCAACTCTACTGAGCTACTTTTAGTACTGTAGGGATTGACCAGACCTTACTGAAAATGTGGAATACAAGAAGAGAGGAACATCCTGGCTGGGTGCCACTGCTGGGACTATCCAGACCAAATGCTGGGTCACCAGCAGTGACAATAGGATAAACCCTGAAAGTACCAGGGCCTGGGCACTTTTTTGCAGCACATTCCTTCAGTGCTCACTGTAAAAAAAAAAAGCTGTTGGATTTGGGTTGTCCTGGTTTTAGTTAGGATAGAATTAACTTCTTGTCAATGGATGGTACAGGACTATGTTTTAGATTCAGAAGGAGAATAATGATGACAACACACTGATGTTTTGGTTTCTGCTAAGTCATGTTTATCCTAAGTCAAGGACTCTTTTTTTCCCCCCCCCCCATGCTCTGCCAGGGAGGAGGTACGGAAAACAGAAAAAACTGTGAGGGGGCATAGCTGGGATAGGAGACCCAGACTGGCTAAAGGGATTTCCACACCAAACATCATGCCCAGAATATAAATATAAACTAGGGGAGTTATCAGAAGAGGGAATGATCTGCATTCAGGAATGGGATGTGGCATCAGTCAGTGAGTGGAGAAAAATTTTATTGTGCATCATTTGTTTCTTTTTCCTTCAATTTTTAAAGTCATTATTAATTACTATTTTTATTATATTTTACTTTGTTTTCAATTATTAAATTGTTCTTATCTCAACCTTAAAGTTTTACTTTTGAGTTCAGACCTTGCTATGGAACAGCATTACATCTTTCATCTCTTTTAAACCCACCTCCTGTTAGTTTCAATTAGTGTTCCTCAGCCCCACATTGCACAACTTGCTGAATAACAGTTCCCTGTCCAGCTTAGAATGTCTTTGTAAACCTCAGCTACATCCCACTCCTCCTCCTCTCCACCCCAAACAGCCCCATTTTGTTCTTTCCATGGAAATCAGTGGCTGCATCCTTCAAAAGCCTCACTTTTATCTGCACTGAAGTATATCTGCCACCTTTTTGACCTTCATCATCTGCCACCTTTTGTGACCTTCATCATCTGGGCCTTGTTTGACTGCTAATCTCCATAAACTTGGGGATATTAGTTCCACCAGCCTTCCCAGGTTAAGGATGAAGACGTTGAATAAAGCCTGCCTCACATCAGGTTTCTGAGAGAACTACTGCTGACCCTTCTCTGCCCTGAAAATGGCAGTTTTGACTATCCTTTTTGCTTCTTATCACATAATTAGACTTCAAATCATAAAAGCAACTCTCCTCCAATCCCATGGAAACCTATTTTTTTAAATACCTTTTCATGAAGAGTCTTGTCAAAGGCTTTTTGAAAACGCAAGCACACCATGTCTACTAACAGTCTTTCCTGTAATTCAAAAATCCTCCTTGTCCTTGTAAATCATCAACACATGGGGTTACCACAAGAGAACTAAGCCCACTTGTCATTTAGTTTCAGAATTACAAGCACCTTTAAGTTATATACTTTCATTTCTCAATTCCACTGTGTAAGGAATAGTCCAGGTTCCCCTCCCACGTGGTGCACCTGCAAGCAGAAGGTGAGTGATAGATTCTCTTTTGTATATTGGCAGCTCAGAGAATTTCTAAAATGACACCTAAAGAAGCAAATATATTCTTTGTTTCAATAAAGAAGTGGAACAAATATATGTTTAAGGGGGGATTATTTGAAGTCTAGTCAAAAGAGAAGTCTGGTGTTTCTGATCGAAAGTAACAATGATTTTAGGTCAAACTAAATAGTTTTGAAATAAAATACTATTTTTTTTTAGACTTTAATATACTTTCGTGCCATCTTAAATAGTCAATTCAAGGCTAAGCATTATTTTATAATGAAAAGTATCACACCTCATTAAAATATATTATATTAAAATAAACTTTCAAAAATTTTAGGATGTTTTCTGAATTTGTTGATAAAGCTTATTGGGCAAAATACTGATCAGGATTTACAAATAATTCCAGTTGAGCCAAAAGTGCATTATCAGCAAATTAATTTTTTTGTATGAAAAATTTCAGCAAACTTTATATACAGATCTCCCCATTTGTAATCACAAAATTCTGTGTACTACAGTATCATGTGTGCTGACTGAATATCAAACTACAATGCTGTAATTCATGCACAAATAAGTCTAGTTTGAAAGTAATTCACACTTCTTCCTCTCCAAACTGTATAAAGTCAGACTTTCAAACTGCTCCTCTCACACACTCACTGACACCTTGCTCATTTTGATCCATGCTACAAAACTGAACTAAGTTGGTGATTTGAGGTTCATAGGGCTGGAGCCACTCTCATGTGGAGACAGACTGAGAGAGCTGGGTTTGTTCAGCTTGGAGAACAGAAGCTCTGGGGAGACCTTAGAGCCTCTTCCAGTACCCAAAGGGGGCTACAGGAGAGCTGGAGAGGGACTTCTCACAAGGGCAAGGAGGGTCAGGACAAGGGGAGTGGCTTCAAACCAAAAGAGAGTAAAATTAGGTTTAAATTAGATCTTAGGAGAAATTCTTTACAGTGAGGGTGGTGAGGCTCTGGCACAGGTTTCCCAGAGAAGCTGTGGATGCCCCACCTTTGGAAGTGTTCAGGGCCAGGTCAGATGGGCCTCTGAGTAACCTGGTGGAAGGTGTCCCTGCCCATGGCAGGGAGGCTGGAACTGGGTGATCTTCAAGGTTCCTTCCAACCCAAACCATTCTATCATTCTATGGATTTGCAGTAATTAGTTTTTAGATGTCAATCCTCTTAAAAGCAGATTTGTTTTGTGCCATAACTGTTTTCCTGTCCTTAAATCTGAAAATTCCTGGAGTGGGATTTATACCTGAATATACCTCGTACTACATCTAAATATTGAAAATTTTTACTTATGACATCTTAGAAATCCAAGTTACAAGAGGTTACCATCGATACTCCAATCAAAAAGTCAGCCAGAAAGAGGGATTTGCACAGGGTCTAAGTGTGGTAGAAAATCACAATCAACTATGTATGAATCACTCTTTCAGAAGACAAATGCAGGTACTTAGTGATCTAACCACATGCCTAAGGGAAATTTACATGCCAGTGATGTACTCTCCAGAATTTAATAATGCATATGCATCATTAATGTGCTATTTAGCAAACCTAGGGAATATCATTTCTCAGTCAGGCAGAATTTCTCTTAGCTTCATTTTTTCCTGTTGCCTCGCACTGCAATTCAAAATGAACAATCATCTAAGTTTTTTACTTAATAAGAATTAATTTCAAAACATTTTTAGTATTCATAGGGGAGCTCTTGCTTATCACACAGCAATTTGGGGATATATCGAACAGTACAGATATTAACTGACTTACCTTTTAGCCAACAGCAAAAAGACTAGGGAAAGTGGGGACAAAAAGTTAAGGATGTAAAAATGTGTAAGCAGGGGAAAAAAAGACCATTTCAGTATAGAAAAACTGAAAAACATTTAGAAGAACCGTGCTTACTGGCAGGATTTGAAAATACCACAACAGGGATGCTCCTCCTGCAAACTTCTTTACAATACTACGTAAATTTGGAATTTTCCTAAAAAAGATTACAAAAATCTGCAATATTACTCTTTTGGTTGAATTCATTCTTTTTTAACAAAACACTGGAAGAGGGGGAATATTGAGCAATCAGGCTAACCAGTACTCCTAGTGTGTTATATAGTATGCATATATATATGTGAGAAAACCCCATTTATAATGTCCTGTAAAGGACCTCAAAATCTTTTCTATTTTTTTGATTCTTAAATGTCTTTAGAAGTCCAGCTTTTGGACGCTAAAGCAGAAAAAAAAAGAGAGAACAAATATGACTGAAAGTCACTGTATTTACATGATCTGTTAGGGATGGCGATGGTGTGGCTCCCTCTACTGCAGCATCCTGGATGGCGTTGCTGGTCCCTGCCTCGGTTCCTGGCTTGGCTGTGAGAGAACAGAAGCAGTCCTTTTAAATAAAAACAAACCGACCAAAGATTACACCAGCAGGTTTTTGCTCACTCAGAAACAGCTTTATGATTCTCTGGAGTAAGTCACAAAGACATACCTCATTTCAGGCAGCAGGGCTGGCAGAAAGGCATAGACACCCTGCTTAAAAGAGACTCAGGTAAAGCTGGAGCCTTGTAGCTCCTTTTAAGGCAGGGAGGTAACTTAAGGAGAGATGGGGTATTCCTCCGGAATCATGTCTTAAAATTCCTTTCCCTCCTGCTTACACTGATTTCTCTTCTCTTTTTTCAACTACTTCTCTTTTTCTCTCCCATGTACTGATTCTTCTTGTCTCATTTTGTGTGTATTGGGGTTTTTTTTCCCCCCTCCATTTATTGCTTTGGGTTTATTCTTTTTTGATCTTTTGGTCTCACCACTTCTTTATATGGTAAAATGGTTGGAACTGAGTTGTTGTTTTTGTGACAATAACATTGACCATTGCCATAAAATCCTTAAAGTGAAGAACGCACTGGCAGCCCAAAAAGAAACTGGTTCAGCATCCTGATGCTGCATTTTTACAGTGCACCAACACCATAAAAATTAAACACGAATCACATTCTTTCCGATGAGAGGAGTATGCTGGAGCAGATCTATGCTTTTACATGTGCCCCATCTCAGTGTGACCTGATGTCACATCCCTGTTCTACACAAAGCTGCGTTGTTCTCAATCGATCAGGTGGAAGCAAGAGACTGAGGACTGGGGGCTGCAATTAGATCTGATGTGAGAAATGGTTGAAGGACAATTGGCACTTTTTTTAGGCAGATCTGCTTGAAATCAAGCAGTAAATTTAGACCTGCTTTGCAGGCACCAGGAGTGATTGCAGTGCTTGTGCAGGAGGTCGCTGCTTGGTCTCTCTGCAGCAGTGACGCTGTGGAAGTGCTGTTGCTCTGATCTTGGCACTATCAGTGAACATCTGAGATTTGAGCTTGTGTCTGACTGTGTGGTGGAAATAACTGGCAGTGGAGTTGATCACCTCCATCTGAAGCAGGTGCAGAAGGTAACAACCATCCAGCTGGTGGATGACTGTGAGCACTGAGCTCTTGTGCCCCTCCAGGCAGGCCCATTAGAAGATGTACAGCTGCCCCCTCAGGCTCTCGCTGCCTACAGGTACTTCCCACAGCTCAGTGGAGAGTTAATGGAAACAGACTCCCCTTTGTCCACCCCTGGAAAGCTGCTCTATTTTTGGGAAAGAGAACTTTCTGAATTTAACACCACATGTCTGTGTGTACAGACACTAACCCATACCCATGGGCACATGCAGCAGATGCACCCCAGGAGGGTGCAGGACTGTCCTGTTGTGCACTGCCACCTGCACAGCTGCAAGTCTCAGGGCTTGCTTTTTTTCCATTAAATTCACAACAGATGGCACCTTTCTGTGAAACCCCGTGTTTAAAATCCCCAGGATTGCATGAGAATTTATTTGAAAGGAAGGTAAGTTCTTGACTTTCATTCTTCCTGGGAAATGTTTGAAAATTAGACCATTCAGCACCTTGGACTGAAAAATCACCAGGCAAATTTAAAAGTTCATTATATTTTAAAAACTTGTTATTTTTTAATGCCCAGAGTTGGCAATGTAGCATAAGTCTGCTGTCAGCTCACAGATTTTACTTAAATTAGATACTAAAGGACTTCAGCAGTCCTTACAAAAAAAATATGGGCCATCTGTTACCAATGAGTTTCTTCTAAAATTACAAATCTCCATTGCAAGCGTGCTGCCCAGCTGTAATTGGCTGTGAGGTAAGTAAGCCACCACCTGAGGGCAGAAAAAGACAGTGAGGAGAAACATCACCCAGAAAATTATCAGAATTTACTGCATCTATTTAGTCATTTTCCAACACAAAATGCTTCAAGCTAATGAAATGCATTTTCCATTCGCAGAAAAAAAGACATGTAAAAATATATGCATTAAAAAGTACCAATTCAATGATTAATTTAAGTGTGAAGCAGGATTTTCTCTGAGAGACCCCGTGTTAAGATTTAAGGAAGAATGTAGGAGGAGACAGCAGATGCTCTGAGACAAGTGAAAATGATTGAGGTGTACTTCTATTAATACAAAACCTGCACTGTATTATTACTATGAACACAGGATGTTCAAGACACGTGGAAACAGACAAGTCAAGCAGCGATGTGGGAGTCTTCCGGCTGAAGCTGCCTTCCTGAAACTAGGAATGAAAGAGAATGTGCCAAACAGAAGACCATTAAATGTGAAGCTAAAAAAAATAGTAACGAAAAGGAAGTGAGTAAAGATGAGGCCTTGTTTCCTGGTAACCCTGTGGATAAGTCAAACTTAGTGATAGAGATTATACCTTAAATTATGCATGAATGAATGTCACAACTATAAGCTTTAACTTCTGAAGTTCAGGCAGCACTGACAGCAGCAGACTTGTCATGCAAGTAGTGTAACCTCCCAACCACTCTGTCAAATTTGTGAAAAGGAGAAATATAGATATTTGCTGTCTGGCACAGACACATGAACTCCCATTTCTAATGAAGATCACAGTTCACAGGTTATAGAATCCCATAGACAAGATACTTATCATTCATGGCTGCAGCAGTTTTGTTCACAGAAAGATAATTATCCTGCTTCAGCAAAAATATCAAAAACCCTCCAATTTTTTCAGAACTATATACATTGTACATTTTTGGTTCCTGTGTTATACATACAATGAATAGAGGTGCTGCCCATCATTTTTAACACCCAGCAACGTTCTGCCATAAGGGTTAGTTGGAGTCAGTTCTGCAGAGCAATGTAGGAATCCCATAGGAGCTATGGGGACTATTCCTTGGATGAGGAGGAGTGCCAGCGGGGTCATCCAGTATTTGAGGGGGAGAGCAGCCTGCATGGGGTCTGGATCACACCAAGGGGCTGCCTAAATGTCAACCTCAAGGTGTGCACACGAGGACTGGCTGCACAGCCTTCTCAAGATGTCACATAGCAGGCTGCCTGCTCTGTCCTGGCAAAAAGCCTTATATGTGTCTCTTCCAAATTCTCCACAGGAAAACAGACAAGAAAGTACTGCACTGATCCTAAAAATGAAGCTTCAAATAACATTTTTGCTCAGTGCAGACCACCAGGGCTGCAACTGTCAGTGCAGCACTGCAGAGTTCCATGGTGACACAATTGTCACTGGATCATGACTGGATTGTTGGCTTTAGCAGGCAGTTGAAGGAAGGGATGGAGGAGGACACCTTCTTATATTAGCTTATTTTAAATATCAATCAATCAATCAATCAATCTTAGGGTTTTTTAGATAAAAGAAAAACATGCCTGAGAAAGAATATCATTTTTAGAGCTGACCTATGGAAAGGATTAGTGTATTTGGCACTGTCCCTAATTTGTCCTCACCTGAAATGAATTCAGTTTTAAATTCTCTGCCTCTCCCAAGGTGTGCATGCCTGCTGCACAAATAGATCTAATAATTCTGTACTGTAGGCAAATTGACCCCGTGTCACTCCTTGCCTCACTGCTTCCCCAGCCTGCTTAATTGCCATATCATGAAACAGCCTCCATCCGGGTACACCTCATGTATTTTTATTCTCTTTTTACCACTACAATAGGAGATTATGAGATTAGGAGATTATGAAACTGATTGCAGGTTGTAATATAACTTACTATGTACCAAAACAATTATACTAGTAACTGTTTTCAATAATCATTATTAGGGACACACTAGAAGTACCAACTTTAGTATCTGATGCTTTGATATTTTTCCAAATATTAAAGCAGTATTGAAAAATAATGAACTGGGCTTTATGTTCAAATGTGGTAGTATCTGTCTGCAGGGATGCTACTGTTTCTGTTGAGTTATGGTGGTCCAAACTTCGTGAAAAGTAGGAGGGGAATGAGGACAGATTGATAACCACCTACAGATCAACACCTTACAGCATAACATTGTCCTCACGTCTGTGAACAGCAGCTTGGTGGAGAATATAATATTAGCACCCTGCATGGCTTCCTTCTCAATGAGAACAAAAAGAAAAACAGCTCCAAGTGGAGCTCTTGGCAGGGGCTGGAGAAGCCTATAGAGAAGAGTTACAGCAAAAATTAAGTAATGAGAAACCTTGTGTCTGTAGCATGTGAAGGGAGATATGGTGTATGCAGCAAAAATAGGAGATAACCACAGGGAGTGTCCTGCACTTGTGAGGGGTGGCAAAAAAAAAAAGTTATGGACAGGAGCAAGTGAAGTAACACACAGAGCACTGCCATGTACAGGAAGGAGAACAGATTTACCATTGTGGGGATGAGGAGGATGAAAGCCCTGATAATTCCATGGTGAGCTCTCAGCCTCCACGTTTCTCCTGTTCTATAGGGGAATATTTCCTATATTCTACCACACTCACAGGGGAAGGATCCCTGCTCTGCCTTGGGCCAAGCATGACTTGTTTCAAGGAGAGGTCATTAGTGCCACCTCAGAGATCTCAATCCCTGTCTCGCTGGAAGATTTGTGTTATGTGGCTCCCAAGCTCATCTGCTGAAAGACAACGTGATAGTGAAAACCAAGCTGCATTAAAATAGCAGTGTTATAAAACTGAGGCATCTTAACTGCCAGGTCAGAGAAATGAGTATTGAACCAGCTCCCTAGGGCACCTACAAGCACACAGGCAGTGAATTTCATGAAAACAAACTCCTATTAAACTTTTGAAATCATGTTGTGAGTACCTCTGCCCTTCTGCCCTCTGTGCTGCTTTACAAGCACTAACCCAGACATTATGGGGAAAATTCATTTCTAGACTCACCTCAGCTGTCACAAGCTCAGTGTATGCATGCTTAAAAATAAAGTTACATAACTACAAAGCTGCTAACAAAACAGAAACTTCAGGAAAGAGACCTCTCAGAGCATCTGCACAAAGAAGCCTGCAAAAAAGGCCTCAGAGTAGTAGTTCTAATGAGCTATTCATTTCCAGTAGGATGACTGGTTACCATTTCCTTCTAAAAGCACTCATTCAGAAAAGGCTCATAGTTAAACTCTCTCTCTTGCTAGGAAAACCAGTTATCCTCTGAGGTTCTGAGTCAGAGGATGGATACCATGGGGACAGGGCTCACTGGGAACAACACTCCTCCAGTGTGAAACTTAGAGCATCATGTGGTAGCAGAACAGGCCACCTCTCCCCATGTCACCTCACCCTTGTCCCAGCCTGCACCCGCATCAGAAAAACAACTTTTGGAAGACATTTCCCCAGATTTAGTGCTGAAGTCACTTGGCAATAGATCAGCTCCACATAAGGAACAAAGTTATAGATTTAAAAAGGAAATAAAAAGCCTCTTCTTGTTTTTTTTGCCACGTTTTAATTAGTTTTAATTAGTGGGAACCAATCTTCCTTCGACTCTCCGAGCAGTACCTGGCAGGGATGCAGGACTGAAGCATTTAATGTGGCCATTCTGGTTCTTCATCACCAGGCTGCTTCCCGGTTGCCTCTCTCACACATCACCAATGCTGACAGGTGACGACTCTGGTGCAAGAGGACATCAGGAATGCAAAATACAAATAATTTCTTCTTGCAGCACCGATTTACTGATTCAGTGCAGGGAAAAAGCTTGAAACCTGCTTAACCCTATCCATCCAAGCTCAAATTTATGTCCCCTGCCCTGACAGCTGCAAATATCTCATGGTATTTTATTAACAGACCATTGCCATTATCAGTCTTCACAAACCTTTAAATCAAAACTCTGTTTTCCACAAGAGATCATTTGATTTAAACAGGGATTGACTCAAGGCAATTCAGTGTCAGGTGCTATACAGGTCAGACTGATTGCAGTTGTTTTTTTCTCTGGATTTGCAAGTTATTTTTTCTTTGCAAATTGAAATTATCAAACTGTATCAGTGAAAAAATCCACAAGTGTTCATACTATTAATAGAAGTACAATAAAACAGAAGGCAGGAAACAGGATAACTGTGGGTGGCTACTACACTTTGAAATAGCAGGAGCATCTTGAACCCAACAAAATCAGCAGATGAATGTTCTTGTTCTGTGGGAGCAGGATGGAATCATGGAAAAGAGTTTGATCATCTTCAGCCCTGGCCCATTTTTATTTTGATTCCTGCCTTTTTTTTCGTTTCTGTTTTTTTTAGGACATTCTATTATTATGATCTATACCATATCACATGAAAAACATCCAAATTGGAGATGCAGTCTGTCTGCAGTTCTGGTTGGGAATTAATTTCACAGGTTATGTTTAGACTCTTCCTGATTTTTTAACTCCTGTTTCTGGTAGTTCTGCTGCATGCTGTTCCAGCAGCTCTCATCTCACTTCAGATCTGCATCTATGAGAAGGTACAATATAAGCAAAGCATTCTAAAATGTCATTTATTCAGAAAACTTACAATTCCATCTCTTCCTTTTGGTGCTTTGTCATGGAAAAGAACCCCAGTTTAAAGGTTTTAGTCATACAGTCACATTAAAGGGACCCTAAATAAACATGCAGTTCTTGCCTCATTTCTCACTGCTGTACAAGCCCTTCTAAAACTAGTACAAGGAATCTGCCTGTCTGCAGACATGCAAAAAAGCAAGCAAAGAGGAAATTAATCATCTTCTGCTGCTAAAATAAAGATGGTTTCTCAGCCCAATTACAGGACAATGAGTTACTGCATGAAGAGTCTGATTTACGTATGCTGGATGCTGACAAGTGGTAAACTTAGCGCTGGGGAAAAAATGCCCTTTAAACACACTTTTAAAACACCCTACGTTTTTCCTGGCCTATACAAAATGAGTGTATTAGAATATGTGACTTTTACCAGCCTACCAGGTTGATTATATTTAGGTCAGAATGCCTCAATACTCACAAATATTTTGTCATGGCCGTATTTTCCTAAAACTTAACATTTTCAGTGGTTGCCTTATTTGCAGTGTTCACCTCATGCTTAAGTTCTCCTTTGGAGAAACGTCTGAGGAAGGTCAACATTGTCTTCAGGACTGTCTATATCAGCATGATGAAACTGTTTCTGTGGATTGTTCCACCACAAGGTCTAAGATTGGCCTGGCAGCGTCTGCCCCCGAGGTAAGGCCTGCAAAGCACTTAGGTGAGCACCTCTGATCACCTCACCTCTGTGGAGACCAAAGCAGCTCAACTCAGCCTCAGAGAAAGGACACACATTCCTCAGATGAAGCAGTGGACTCTTTGCACCCCCCAGAAGCTATTTGCATTCCAGAGTTATTTCACTTTTTTTTTTTTTTTTAATAGCTACTGGGTGTTTGCAGCAGCCACACAAAACCAGTTAAATCCCATGATCTTTGTCCACAGTCATTTCTTGTGCCAGAAATGAAAAGAAAAAGTATTAAAAATTTTTGAGAAAATGGGTTTAGAATAAAGGAGAAAAGTGAAAACCACTACATTTATCACAGTGGGACAACTGCAAAATATTGGGATGATAAATCTTAACAGTTTTGCTCAAAGTGAGAAATTCTACCTATAATAGTTAGGCCTTTGGGTTTTGGGTTTTTTTTCTCTCTCTTTAAGAGCTTTCTGTTACCTCTGGAAGCAAATTTGTCACTCAGCTCAGCAGACATATAGACAGGGGTAGTGCATATAACTGGTGCTTCAAGCACACACCAAAGTGAAATTTCCTAGACTGCTCTTGACATTAACTCTCACAGATAACACTCTCTTAGCAAATTTTGTCTGAAGAGCTTTCAGAAGTTTGATATCAACATTTTTTTTGCCTTGAGGACCCAGCCCCTGCCTGAGCTCCCTGCAGCTTTGCCTGCCTGTAGCCCTCCCTCCTGGATTGACCCTGGATCTGATCCATGTCCTCACCTTGTCTGGGGCTGTTGTGGTGACCAGCACCCTGCTCCACCCACACAGCTCAGTGTCCATGTGGAAACCAGGAATGAGTGGTGTCCCTCAGGCTGGGACCAGTGGTATTTAATACCTTCAACAGTGACATGGATAGTGAGATCAAGTGCAGCAGCAGCAAATCTGCAGATGACACTAAGCCAAGTGGCGCAGCTGAAGTGCCTGAGGGACAAGCTGATGTCCAGGGGGACCTGGACAGGCTTGAGGCCCATAAGAGTCACATGAAGTTCAACAAGACCAAGTGCAAGGTCCTGCACAGAGGTCAGGGCACACCCCAGTACCAACATAGGCTGGGGGATAAAGGGGTTGAGAGCAGCTCTGCCATGAAGGACCTGGGGATTCTGGTGGATGAAAGATTCAATGCTGTCCCTTCCAGCCCAGGCCGTTCTGTGATTCAGATGCTGGAGGTCTGCATCAGCTGGGTCAGCAAAGGCTCTGCCTCTGCCAGGAGCAGCCTTGCTCCTGCTGCTCCCTAAACCTCCCCAATTTGCTCTTGACTGTACCTGGCAACTTCAAGAGCAAGACCTCTCACCTTCACCCCTTCACCCCTTCACCTGAGGAATGAATTTTCCTTCCTGTTAATGTATCTTCTAAAGAATATTGAGAGATAGCAAACAGTACAGAAGATGAACAACCAGGAACCTGGCCTCAAGAGCACTTTGCTATTCTGTTGTAGTTATTGTTTTAATTATTCTTCTTGATATACATGACTTCATTTTTTTTCCAGAAAGATCTCAAAATTATCTTGTTAGCCTTTTCCTTATTCCAGCAACTAACAATATGGAAATTAATTATTCTAAAATCTAGATGAAAGCCTATGTATAGGAGAGGGTCACTGTATAATCTAGAAAACCTAGGTAAAGCCAAAGTTGTTTGTTTCAAAAATTTTGAGGTATTGTCTTCAAAAAAGACAAATCCTTGCCATTTCCACTTTCCAGAATGGAAAATGTTCAGAACCACTTCGGGAGCTAAAAACCTTGGTTAAGGGCTGTGTGGGAGTATATGCGTATGCATTGTCGGGGAAGAGAGGAAAAGAATTATGATAAATACAGTATTTTTTGATGTACAGATGAGTTTTGTGTAAAGTCTGCACTACAGCAACTTTTTAATTCCCAATGGCTTTCTCTTCAAAAATAGGAAATTTAAAAAAAAGGGAGGAGGACAGAGTTGTTTGTAGAGCTTTCAGTAATAACCTTTTGGAACCTATCAAACAACTTCAGACTTCAAACTTTTCATGTTTTAATTATCTACCCCATTGAGATTGGCAGAAAAACAAGTAGAATTAAGTATTTTACTAGGGAGAAGATGATGACTCTGTCCTAAAAACCCCCTCAGCTTGAGTTAGTGTAAATGGCTGTACCAGGCACGAGTGTGGATGGAGATATTGGCACCAGGAACAAACAGGCTGAAGAGAGGGGATGTGTGTTGCCAAGCAGTAGCACCTGAGTGTCTGCCAAGAACTGATAAGCTCCAGAGACTTCACAGTCCTGCTGAATCCACAAAAACTGATAAACTGAGCACAGACACTGCCAAATCTGTCCAAATCCACTGGCATCAGCCATGGCTGTTGTACAATGCAAACTACATCCACCAAGGCTGCTGTATGCAAAACTACAAGACTGTCTATCTGTCATATCTATGGATATGAATATATAAAACACACACACATATATAAATGAAAAAAATAAAATCGTCTGGAGGGACTTCCTGACCATCCTGACACATCAACACACGCCTTGGCTTTTAAGTAACTTGCTGGGGTTGGTTTCCCACCTCCTGCTCCACCTGTCAGTGCAGATGTTTGTGAACTACATTAGGGAATAAATGCAGTGTGTAATGAGTCCCTTGCTATTAATAACAGCATAACAAAAGATATCTGATAAATGCTGTTGTGATCTGTGTTTCCTCCAGCCCGATCCCAGAGAAAAGGGGATATACACCAACGCATTATTGCAAATTTAAATTTCTACATTTTTGTGGATATCACCTTAGCAAGGGTGTCTGATCCAGACTTCCTAAATTACAGGCTTAGGTATATTTCCAGTGTGCCATTTTTCAAGTGGCTGTCACCATAAGCGGAGGCATGCCCAGACACAGACACAGGGACACCCCAGATCTGGAGAACTGGTATGGAATGGGACAAATTAAAAACTTGACAAGCCCCGCACCCAAGCTTCTGGAACATGTGGTCTGTAAAGTCTAAGGATCACAGTCCCTTCTTGACACAGTCACAGTGTTGCTAAATCAGTAACCTGTCCCTCCTCTAGCAGAGTCACCAGGACTGACTCATGCTCCTTCCCAGCCTGAAGAAACCCCAGGGCAGCCAAACTCGACCCCAACAATAAAATGGCTTCTGTGCCACTTGTACCATCTTATCTCAGGAGGCCACCAAATTGAGATGACCCTTCACGTTTTCCTATCATCTCCAGTCCTCATATGAACAGACAAGAGTCATTTCTAGGGAGAATCCACCAGGAGTCTGTTCAAAACAGTCTTTATCTTTAAAACTGGAACTGCTTTCAGCATTTGCCCAAGTTTTTCCCTTTCCTGCCTCATCCCATCTCCCTGCTTCTACATGCCAGACGGATGAATCTGTAATTTTCCAGAAAAAAGTTAAATTGTGTTGCCTATTTACATCAAATTTTGACAAAAATTCCCCACCCAAACACTTGTGCAGGTACTGGTTCTGGTGACTGTTTTTGCTAGGAGCAACACCTGCTGAGGGGGTAATCCTGCAGTGTGTTCCAATTCCAAGCACTTCACAGGCCACGTGCAGAGGAACCCACTACACTTTTCTCAGGAAAATAAATGCCTCTGTTTTTGTACTTCATTTTGAGGCAGAGACCACACCAGGTTTTTTCTGAATGCAACAGATGACAAGTTAAATGGAAGTTATGCTTTGATGTTAAAAGGAAATAGTTCTTTTAGAAGGAACAGACCTTCAAAATCTTTCCGTATCAGCTGGATTTGCAGGACCTCTTGTGGTTAAAGCCCTAACCTGCAGTTCCACGTTTTTGCTGGTGATGGGAGCGCACCTGTGGCTTTTTCTCATACAGTTGTGCAGAAAAGGGGGCTGTGGCTTGAAATGTTAAGCAGCAATGTTTAGTGGAAGGAAAAGCTGTGCTGACTGGCATCTGGTGACAGCAAATAATTTTTCTGTGGATTTAAGCTTACAAAAATAAGTTGTTAATTTTGGTACGTGCTCCTGTATCTCAAGTGTACCAGTCAAGAACCATGAAATGGAATTGTCTTAGAGTCACAGAACCTCAGAATTCCCCGAGCTGGAAGGGACCCACCAGGATCATCAAAGTCCAGCTCCTGCCCCTGCATAGGACAGTCCCAAGAGTCACACCATGTGCACCATGTGTTATAATTCATCAGAAAACTGCTTTTAAAGGACATAGCCTCACCAATTAATATGCAAAAAGCTCCCAAAACTGTAGGAAGAGATCCTGTTTTTTTGGCTGCCACTTCTTAGCTCTGCTGTGCATCTGTCAGTGAAACCAGCTGAGAAGTGGGGCCAGCAGCTGCCCAAGCTTCTTCTCTGGCCACATACCAGCCTCTCCTTTTCCCAGCACAGTGCTGCAGGGCAGGAAGAAAGTTGTCTGATGCCAGTGCATCTCTTTCCCTGAGGATGTTTTTGTGAGAAGGCTCCAGCTCATGCCACCACACCATTAACCATAACAAGCACTGTGTGGACACAGCCACCCAGTGGCCCCGTGGCAGGCAAGGAACGGGGTTTGGAGGGCAGTAGCTGTTGTCCCAAAATAGGTTCTTTGAGTTGGTATGCGAGAGGCCAATCCACACAGAGCTGAGGTATTTGAATTATTCACAGTTCTGCACAGAAAGGGGTGCTGGGTGGCAAAGCCACAATGCCAGCATGACGACTACCAAAACCTTTCACTATTTATACATTTTAGTAAACAAAGGCATTAATATTAATTGGCTAAAAGTTACATGGTTCCCTTATTAATTAGTATTCTGCCTTCTGCTTATTAATGATTCTCTCGCTTCTTCTGCTAACTAGTCCCATGCTAAGACTTTCTCTTCTCTTGGGTCCGTGAGTTGGTGAGATGGTTGCC
This sequence comes from Poecile atricapillus, assembly GCF_030490865.1. Taxonomy (NCBI): domain Eukaryota; kingdom Metazoa; phylum Chordata; class Aves; order Passeriformes; family Paridae; genus Poecile; species Poecile atricapillus. The sequence continues at coordinate 101,729,640 of NC_081251.1, forward strand.
ACCATCTTCCCCTGCCAGAATTACCTTTGACCCAACTGGAGCTGATACAGCAGCTGCTGGGTTGTCTTTTTGGTTTTGGGGTCCTGCCAAATGTCCCTGTGGCAAATAAATTCTGCGTGCTTTGTGTCCACTCTCAGCGGTGCATCCTTCTCCCCAGGCATTGATAACCTTCCCCGAGGTCGGAGATCACCTCGAGCCCTAAACCTTAACCAGGTAACTCTACCCACAAGTAATTTGGCTTGTGTTCGTCACTCAGGGATTGCTCGTTAGCTGCTGTTTCACGGGATAAATCTCCTTTCCCGTCGATTAGGCTTGAAAGCATACGAAGCTCAGACATGACAGAACGTCCTTTCTCACGGAAATGTTAAGCTATTCCCCGTTCGGCGCCAAAAGGGACAGACGGGCTGGGCCGGGAGGAGCCGGTCCCTCAGCCTTTCCCGCCAAGGCTGAGGGGGGCGGGCCCGGGGCGGGGCCAGGCGCGCGGGCGGCGCGGGTTTGGCGCGCAGGGCGGCTCGCGCTTCCCGCCGCGGCCATGTCTCGCCAGAGCACCCTGCTCCGCTTCTTCTCCAAGGCCACGCCGCCGCCGGCGGCCGGCACCGAGCCCCGCACCGAGCCCCGCCGCCGCGCCTCGGGGGAGCGGAATGGCGTCCAGGCCGCGGGCAGCCCCCCGGGCGGGGCGGGCCGAGCGGCGACGCGGCGCGGCGAGAACGGCGAGAAGGGCGCGGGGGGCGGCGCGGCCGCCAAGGCCCCCAGGTACCGGCGCGGACGGGAGAGGCCGCGGAGCGCGGCCCGCGGGAGGGGAGGGGAGGGGAGGGCGGGACGGAGCTGCAGCTGCCGGCGGGAGCGGGACCCTCGGGATGTCCGTGGCGTTGTTCCCCCGTCGCTGCCCCGGTCCCCGCCGTTCCTTGGCTGTGGTGCCCGGCTGGGCCCGCGGGGCTGGCCCGCAGCGGCCTGTGCTCCCGGCGGGATAATGGCACACCTGCGAGGTCGGGGTCGTGCGGCCGGGTTTTGCTGTTTGGAAGTAGTGATGCACTCGTGTCTTAAATTATCTTTCCGTGCTGTGTCATAGAGCGACGCAGTGGGTCAGGTTGGAAGATACCACAAGTGGGGCACCTGGCCCAAAATCCCTGCTCGGGCAGGGTCACCCCGGAGCACATGGCACAGGATTGTATTCAGACAGTTTTGAATATCTCCAATGAGGGAGACTCCACCTCTCTGGGCAATCAGTTCCAGTGTGCAGTCACACACACAGTCAAGTTCTTCCTTGTGGTCTGATGGAACATTTCTGCCCTTTGTCTCTTGTCCTAACTCTTGGTGCCACCAAGGAAAGCCTGGCTCCATCTTCTTGGTAGCCCCTCATTTAGATCTTTATATATAGAGATGAAGTCCCCTCTCAGTCATCTCTTCTCGAGGCTGAACAGGCCCAGCTCACTCAGTCTTTCCTCTCAGGAGAGATGCTCCATTCCCATAATCATTTTGTTGCCCTCTGCTGGAGCTGCTCCAGGAGCTCCATGTTTCCCTCGTGCTGAACGCCGTGATGGCAGGTGCCCCACATGTCAGCAAATTGAGGGCCACAGCCTGCAGGAGACTCCCAGCCCAGGGTGCCCAGAGAAGCTGTGGATGCTCTATCCCTGGAAGTGTTCAAGGCCAGGTTGGATGGGGCTCTGAGCAACCTGGTCTAGTGGCAGGTGTCCCTGCCCATGGCAGGGGGCTGGGACTAGGTGATCTTTAGGGTCCCTTCCAACCCAAACCATTCCATGATAAAGCTCTGTCTCTGTGGGGATCCAGCAGAACTTGGAGGAACAAATCAAAAAAGTTTAAGTGGTGGTGGTGGTATGGAAGAACTGTGTAATCCAGGTTGCACCCCCTGGGAGGCTTCCAAAGATCACAGGAGGGCAAAATGCTCAGCAGCAGTGTGCAGTAACATTTATGAAGAGAGCTGTTCCAAATGTTAGTGTTCCTTAAATGACATATTTGTTGTCTCTGCAGTGTCTCCTGTGAGTATTCTCCAGGGGACTTGGTGTGGGCCAAGATGGAAGGTTATCCCTGGTGGCCGTGTCTCATATACAACCACCCCACTGAAAGGACAATAGTCAGAGGAAAAGGAAAATCCACTCGTATCCATGTGCAGTTCTTTGATGACTGCCCCACAAGGGGTTGGATCAGTGTTAAATACCTGAAGCCATATAAAGGTAAGAGATAGAAACAAACCTGTTTGAAATGGAAATATGCCACGTTTTGGAATTACAAGCTTGGAATATAGGCTATATTATTCTCCATAGAGAAAGAGCAGCAAAACCAATAGCAGAATTAAACATGTTCTGTGCTTTGTAAGTGACAAGTTTTTGAGGGTTATAGGTACATTTGTGTTTATACAGTTCCTGAAACATAAAACAGTAAGCCCTTTTGTTTATTAGATCAGAACAACTAATTAAGCAAACTTAAAGTTTGCTAATGTTTTAGAGATATTTCCTTTTTTTTCTCCCATCAGGGTAAAAATTATGTAAAAGATAAACCCAGTGTTTCTACTTTAAGCTCTGAAATGCTTAAAATATTACTAGTGTCAAACGTACTTTTTAAGCAGCAATTTAGGAACTGCAGTATGTCCAGAATTAAAAGGCTAGGCCCAGGATATTGGGTAAATAAAATTAATAAACACCAGTATTTCTTCTCAGCAGTGCAGCAGTTTTGTAAATAAAGTATATAACCTGAGAACTGAGTGTTGGTGAGGGCAGTGTTTGTAGTTACACATTAAGAGTTGGTGTTTGTGCTACTGAAGAAATGACTTGGCTAACTAGTGAAAATCAAATGTAATCAAGAGTTAACATTTTGCATAAGAAATCTCACCTTTTTAGTAATGATAATCTGTTTCCCCCTTTTTTTATAATTTTACTGTTGCTGAAAATTAAATCACTGGCTCTAAATTGTCTTGTTAGTAAAATACTTCATATGTAATACAGTATTTCTGTTGCCTCATAGGATTTTCTTGTGTCACTGAAAAAAGCTGAATTTAAACCGTTTCTGCCTTTTTACAAGTCAGAGTTCCATCTCATGATCATGTAGCCACATTTTGTCTCCTCTTTACTTCAGTGTACTGTACTTCAGCCAGTTTTAAATTAAAATGGTAATGTTATTACCATGAGTGTTAGCATAATAAATCTAATTTATTGCAAGTAAATTGGTCCATGGTAATATTTGTCCTTCTTGAAATTATTTGAAAACAATCAAAGTATTTTAAGAGCTTGTAGTTCCACTTAGAAGCAAATAAAGGTAAGGGGAATTAATCTGTTTACCAAAAGAAAATTGCCAAAAAGGAGTTTCAGCACAGATGCACAGATCAATCACAGGAGAAGTGTTGAATGCAGAACAGATTAAAAATATTTAAAATACCTGTTTTGCTTTAAATTCAAACAAAAAGCATCTTTATACACAAAGGAAGAGTGTTAGAGTCTTTGGGTAAGGAAATGGAGACATTTCTTGGGTTATTTTTTTGTACCTGAGTAAATGCAGACAGCACAGGGCCAGAATTGTAACAGGTGGGCATGGAGAAGTGGAAGTGCATAGCAGTTGGTTAAGTGAATATGCAAGTGTTGGCAGTGTGCAGCTCAATTATATATGAGAAGATTTTTTTCCTGATGTTGTTCAGTTGTATTTAATATTAATGCAAATTATTTTTAGACTGCCTCCTTGCATTTGCTAATGTGTTGCCTTTGTGCTGTAGAAGCAGTTACTTGTAACTCCCTGCTTTGCTACTGCAAACTAGGAGTTGATTGTGAGCAAGAATTTTGATTGAGTTGTTTCCGGGCTATTTGGCCTCCTCCAAGTCCATTGCCTTTGTCTGCCACTGGTTTAGAGCTGAAGATTTATTCAGTAGTGGTGGATGATGGGAGTCACAAGAGTGGGAAAAAGGACCTGAAATGAGTCTGTAGATTGGTTGGCTTTGGGTTTGTGTTGTGTGCAGGTGGTGGCAGGAGGAGCTGTGGTGCCCAGGGGCTGTGCAGGAGGATGTGGGAATGGAGCAGTTATTAATAGCAGGCTTTGTTCACTGCCCTGCAGGGTCAGGCTGAGTGGCCAGTGTGATTGGCCATCAGCTAATCTGGCTAATGAGCTGGGTGCCTGGCTGCCCTTAAAGAAGCAGTGTGGAGGCCAGCAGAGCTTTGAGGTCTGTGCCATAGGTGGCTTGTGCCTAGAAAGTGAAGATAACTCCAGCTGAACTTACCTGTCATTGGTAAAACAGCCCTGTGATCTCAGTCAGGTCTGTGTGCTGCACAAAGTGTTAAATTCAGCACTAACAACAGGCAGTGTGAGGGTGTTCAGAGCTCAGCTTAGGAGTGCTCACATGTGCTAATGAGTTACAGAAATAGGCAGGCATTTCATTTGTGAGTGTGTATACTTTCCCCAGGGGTAGTTTATCAGGCTGAAGGAGTGGGGGGGTTGCTGTATTTAAGACGTGGTGGGAATGAGTGTAGCAGCACAGAAGTTTCATTATCCAAGTAGGAATGTTAGTTGTCTGAATACATTTAAAAGTGGACTGGACACTGGCTAAATGCTAGACTGGCATCAGTTCCTAACAAATCTGGTTTTTACAGGTTCATCAGATGGAGAAACTATGAAGGGAGGTATGTTTTACAGCACAAAGCCTGAAATTAAAAGAGCCATGGTGCTGGCAGATGATGCCATGAGCAAAGATAAAACCAAGAGGCTTGAACTGGCAGTATGCAATGAACCTTCAGACACAGAGGAGGAAGAGGAAGAAATGGAGGTAAAATGTTTCTTAATTGCTGTAATTTGCAGAAATATTGCTAGAATTTAGAAGCTGTGACTTGGAACTAAGCGTAGAATGTCCTGCAATTCTCTGGTACAGTAATCACAGCTTATCTCCTCGTTAATCTTGCACACATATGTATCTATATGTCTTTTTTGTACTGCTTCTGTGTTGTCAGGTCATATGCTGGTCTCTCATCTTTTCTAGCTGGAAAGACAAGTCTCTTTGGTGTTCTGTATGGTAAGGACTGACGTCAGAATCTACTTAACTTTTCTGACTCTTCACTCATGACTCTCTGGTGACCTACTTTTTCACTCAGAAATGCTTTTTTTGGTGCATCATTTTATCTTCTGTATTTATTGTTCATAGTCCAAGTTGCCCTAAGTTTGATCTAAAGTTTTAGTGTGTCTTAATGCATAAATTTTTAGCTTCTTGACTATTCATCTAAGGCATTAAATTGAACTTTTGGAGTCCACCCTCATCTTGTGGAGTAGCATTAAAATACCAGTTCTTGCACTGTTAACACCAGTCTTGGTGGAGTAACTAAAAAGTGATGTTTTATTGTATTGTATTCATGTTGTGTTGATTCAGCTATTATTTCACTAGCACCTTATGCCTTGGAATAGATTTCTTTGGAGAGGAATGGTATGAGGAGAGTGTCAGCGGGATGGTGGTTTCCCTTAGCTCCTCATCTACCCAGTCTCCAGTGTGACAGTGCCCTGAGGGACAGGTGCCACTCCAGGCATTGTGTCACGTGCAGTGGCACTTTGTACTCATTACAGACCCTCCACTGCTGGTTTTCCATTAAAGTTTGAGGCTGAAAAAGCAAATAATGGAGCTGCTTTTCTTTCTCCTATGCGTGCCATATTCTTTTTTATGTAGTTTAAATGCTTTGTTCATCAGCATCACCTGTGCACAGTAATGGTTGAGCCTCTAAAGAACACAAATAAGAGGAATTATGCCACTGGCCAGTAGCAGTTAGTTATCCAGAAAAAACCTGAGTTTTGTTAAGGTAGATGCAATTGGCTACGGCTCTGCTGTCTCTTGCTTGAAGCATCATAGGTACTGCGTTACTTCACATTTTTGCTCTTCTTTATGCAGCAGTATCTTTATAGCCAGAATTATCTACAGACAAAATAATTTCTTTTTCCAGGACATGAGTGAAAATGCATCAGGCAACAGTGAAGACTGCAATAGTGAGGAGGATGTGAAAAGCAATAAGCGAGCGATGAGCAGGGACAGAGCTATAAAAGCCAAGAGGAGGAGAGTGTTGGATTCTGACAGTGACCACGATGGCTCTGATGTGGAGTTCAAGCCTGATGGGAAAGAAGCAGCAAGCAGTGAGGAAGCCAGTAGTGGGGTGGATGAAAACGAGTCTTCTGACACAGAGACAGAGAGTGTTGCAGAGAGCCCTGTAAAAGTCCCTTCTAAACGAAAGAGAAGAGAGGTGAAAAAGCCTGCTAAAAGGAGTAGCTTGGGAAATGAATGTTCTGAAACGCCCAAAAGAGCAGCAACAGTCTCCTCAGAAGCCAAGTCTAAACTGACATCGTTTGCAGCACCTGAAAGTTTTGAATCTCAAGCAAGTGCTTGCAGTGGAGGCACTAGTGGCTTCTCAGTGTGGGAACATGAAAAGCTTGACTGGCTGCAAGAAGGGAAGAGGAAAGATGCGCACAGGAGGCGTCAGGGTGACCCTGATTACGACCCCTGTACTCTCTATGTGCCTGAGGATTATCTCAACAAGTGCACGCCGGGCGTGCGGAGGTGGTGGCAGCTCAAAAGCCAAAACTTTGATGCTGTGATTTGCTACAAGGTTGGAAAGTTCTATGAGTTGTATCACATGGACGCAGTCACTGGTGTGAATGAGTTGGGCCTGATCTATATGAGGGGCACCTGGGCCCACTCAGGTTTTCCAGAAACTGCCTTTGGCCGATTCTCCGATGTCCTGGTGCAGAAGGGCTACAAGGTGGTGCGCGTGGAGCAGACAGAAACGCCTGAAATGATGGAAGCGCGCTGCAAGTCAACGGGCCACTCCAGCAGGTTTGACAAGGTGGTGCGCCGGGAGATCTGCAGGATCATCACCAAGGGAACCCAGACCTACAGCGTCATGGACTGCGACCCCTCTGAGAACCACAGCAAGTTCCTGCTGTGTGTGAAGGAGAAGGAGGACTCGGCCGGGACGCGCGTGTACGGGGTCTGCTTTGTCGACACCTCCGTGGGGAAGTTCCATGTTGGCCAGTTCCCAGACGACCGCCACTGCTCCAGGTTTAGGACTTTGATAGCTCACTACACCCCTGTGCAAGTGCTGTTTGAGAAGGGAAACCTGTCTGTGGACACACAGAAGATACTGAAGGGCTCACTTGTTTCTTGTATTCAGGAAGGGCTGACCTCAGGTTCCCAGTTCTGGAGTGCCTCTAAAACACTAAAAGTCCTTCTTGAGGAAGGGTATTTCAAGGAGAAGCAGAATTCTGAAAATGGATGTTCTCTGCCTTCAGTAATCAAATCTCTCACTTCAGAGAGTGACTCCCTGGGATTAACTCCTGGTGAAAACAGTGAGTTAGCTTTGTCAGCTCTTGGGGGCTGTGTCTTCTATCTCAAAAAATGTCTGATTGATCAGGAGCTGTTATCACAGGCAAACTTCGAGGAATATGTCCCTGTGGATATTGCTGCTGCAAAAAACATGAGTTCAAGTAGTTTGTTTGCCAGAACTGGCCAGCGGATGGTGCTGGATGGAGTTACCCTGATGAACTTGGAAGTCCTGCAGAATGGAACCAATGGAACCACAGAAGGTACTTTGTTGGAAAGGATTGATTCTTGTTGTACACCATTCGGCAAGCGACTACTGAAACAGTGGCTCTGTGCTCCGCTTTGTAATCCTAAATCCATCAATGATCGTTTGGATGCTGTCGAGGACCTCCTGGCAGTGCCAGATAAAATGTCTGAAGTCAGTGAGCACCTCAAGAAACTGCCTGACCTTGAGAGACTGCTCAGCAAAATTCACAGCATTGGGTCACCACTCAAAAGTCAGAACCATCCTGACAGCAGGGCCATCTTCTATGAAGAACTCAAATACAGCAAAAAAAAAATCGCTGACTTTCTGTCTGCCCTGGAGGGATTCAAAGTAATTAATGAAATTATTGATCTCATGGAGGAGGTTGCCAGCGACTTCAAATCCAGAGTCCTGAAGCAGCTGGTCACCCGCAAAGCCAAAAATCCCGACGGCCGCTTCCCTGACCTGAGTGCAGAACTCACCAGGTGGGACACTGCCTTTGATCACAACCAGGCTCGGAAGACAGGAGTGATTACCCCAAAGGCAGGTTTTGACCCCGATTATGACGGAGCACTACAGGATATCAAAACTGTCGAGGAAGATCTTCGCAAGTACCTGGATAAGCAGCGCAAGCTGCTCGGGTGCAAATCCATGCAGTACTGGGGGACAGGCAAGAACCGGTACCAGATGGAAATCCCAGAAAGTGCTGTATCTCGTAACCTGCCCGAGGAATACGAGCTGAGGTCGAGCAGGAAGGGCTACAAGCGCTACTGGACCAAGGAGATCGAGAAGATGCTGGCTGCGATGGTGAACGCCGAGGAGCGCCGCGACGCCGCCCTCAAGGACTGCATGAGGCGCCTCTTCTACAACTTCGACAAGAACAGCAAGGACTGGCAGACAGCTGTGGAGTGCATTGCTGTGCTGGGTAAGAGCTTTGCCTCCTTCTGACACACAGTAGAACTACCCATGTGGTGATGAAATCTGATCTGAGGAAGCTTGTTGCCAGCTCTTAACTTGTCGTTTGAAAGCTCTTGATTGTGGTAAGGGCTTTGATAATTAACAGTGATTCCCTGTTTCCTTCCTGTGCTAAATAGCAGTTGCTGGGCCTGTGATGTTTGCAAGCTCTTTCTCCATTCCTGTTGTGTGGTTGTAGATGTGCAGCCAAGTTTTTTTCTCAGTTCAGTGTAGTCTGGTGGGCCTCACTGCTTCCAGAGGCTTGTGTGTGGATTAGTAGCTTCTGATTAAACGGAGGTATAAAAATCTAACCTCTAGGCAAGCTCCTTTCCATCTGAGCAGGATGCTTTCTGGGCATCCTTTAAAAACAAAAGTGCCCAGTGTCAAGCCTTGAAGAAGGCAGTTACTAAGAAGGCTTCCGCAAATCTTCCTTAAATTTCTGGGATAGAACAATCTCTTGTATTCCCCGTTCAAGACTGGCATACTTCTGTTCTATGGATTTTCTGCTAACATGAGGCACTCAGGGATGTCTTTGTTCCAGGGAAAAATGAAAGCACTCTCTGAATGCCACTAGAGCAGAAAAGGGAGGGCAGGCAGGGAGTGTTGGCTGGGAATGGATTTGCTGGGAGAGCTGGGAAGCAGTCACATCAGCTACACCACAGCCCAGGGCAAGTGCTGAATTGGTTCCCAGCAGAGAGGAATTCAGTGTCCAGGCTCAGCTGTGTGTACATAAAGCCTCTAAAATCATAAACAGTCTCATTGTGTAGGTGATCAGCTTTTAGAACCTCAGGGCTCAGCTAACTGAGGGGTTTTGTGCTGCTGTTTTCTGCTAGACCAACAGAGTTAATAATTACAGTTTTCCTCTGGCAGCTTTAAAGCAGAATTAGGATTCTTCACAAAGTAATTCACTGTCACAGAAGCCGATTTCCTCCTATTTGTTCTAAATGAAAAAACAATGCAAGGAAATTGTATTTTATACATATACTTTTGAAATGAAATAATGTGGATTTTAAAGACTCTTAAACAAAAAAAAACTATAGGGGAGCATTTTCACCATGACATCTGTAGAAATCTGGAAGGAATGAGGAAAGACACTGTCAATATTCCCACCTTTTACTTGTTCTGGAGTCCCTCTTGGGTGTTTCCCTTATGAGGAAAATGGAATAAAATAGAAAATTGTTCCTACAAAATTGCTGTTCAATGAGTAAATGAATTCCAGTGTATGAAGAAATTTGAAAGCATGACTGACTGAAATTTCTCTTGATTTTGTAGATGTCTTGATGTCCCTTGCTCACTACAGTCAAGGTGGTGATGGACCCCTGTGCCGACCAGTAATCCTGCTGCCTATGGATAATGCTCCTCCCTTCCTGGAACTTCGAAATTCCCGCCATCCGTGCATCACAAAAACTTTCTTTGGGGATGATTTTATTCCCAATGACATTGTAATTGGCATCAAGGATGAGGGCAGCAGCAGTGAGGCTTCCTGTGTGTTGGTAACTGGCCCAAACATGGGTGGCAAATCCACGCTCATGAGACAGGTGATTGTCACATGTTCCAGGGCACCTCTGGGGTTTGGGTAAGGGAATTACAGGGCCTGGCTCTCATGGTGTCACAGGAGGTCCCAGAAGTGGCCTTCAGGCTGTGGAGCAATTGCACAGGCTGGTAGAAAATGCCCATGTTCAGACAGATTTTCTGCTTTATGGAGGGATAAGTTTTATTTGTCTTAGGAGAGGTGGTGGGGAAAAAGTGCTAGAGTACCGTTTATCTTTTTCCAGTGACTTACCCAGGACTTGGCAGCAGCTGGCAAAAGATGCTTCTGCAGGTTGGACAAGATGAAACTAGAGATCAGCAGGGAGGTTGCTCTATAAACACTGCTTGCTGTGATAATTTGTGTTGTGAAGGCTTTCAGAGTAGTTCCTGACAGAGATGATGATGCTGCAGCCTGGAGCTGTTAAAGCAGCAGGGAGCTTTATGTACTCCAGTCCTTGTTTTAGGGGAAACACAGCTTCGTGCCCTCACTGTGTGTGTGGAACTGAAGCTGCAAGCACTAGTGCAAATGTGAATGTCCCTGTTTGCCGTGCAGGCTGGTCTCCTGGTGGTCATGGCCCAGCTGGGGTGCTACGTGCCCGCGGAAGCCTGCAGGCTCACGCCCATCGACCGCGTGTTCACACGGCTCGGCGCCTCCGACAGGATCATGGCTGGTGAGTGTCTCACACACAGCTGCACAGAGGGCTGCTGCCACCAGTTTTCTGCCCTTGCTTCCAGTGGCAAGTTAGAAAGGGGATAGTATTTTGCAGGGAGAGCTGGGCACTCTTATTCAGAGTGGAGACAGGATTGTACTTAGCCTTCATTTTTTTCGTGTGTCTGTCTGATTTTTGACAGACTCATGGGATCACTTCCTAATGAATTTTAATATCAAAAGCCTAAACTCCCAGCTGGATGCAAGTCTGAGGAATATCTTTTTGTAGAACTGATTATATTCTACTCTCATCGATACCTTTTTCTAAGCGTTCTGGAACAGGACAGTGGTGCTGGGACAGCTGTTGCACAGGAGTTGTTTTTGTAACTTCTTGCAAGGACTATAGAAGTCCCTTGTTTCAATCAGAATGCCTTATGTTTGAAATTTGATTTCTTCTGATGAGGAAGAGAGGCAGATGTCCTTCTTGGAAGCAGTAGTTGACAGTTCTTGGAGTATTTTTTTCCTTTAATGGAGAGGAAGACATAAATGGAGGAGGACACAAAAAGTGAAATGGTAAAGTCTGCCAGTGGTGATGGGCAAAGTGCCACTGGGCTAGAATAATAAAATGATTGTTGTGGTAATAGTATCACTGCTCATTTAAGGAGGGCACAGATTTTCTGTGATCTCTCTGCTGAAAAATGTGGGTCAGTGAATATGAAAGGAGTTAAGCCCACTGAACTTGTTGCACAGAAGGAATTTGGAAATGAATCATTCCAAGTTCTTAATTAAAAAAAAATATTTACACTTCCCCAAATCAAGGCTTTTCTTTGCAGCTAGAGAATGTTAAGGCTTTCTTTGCTCAGCTTGTCTCCATTTTGTTTAATTTCACTACAAGAAAGAATCAAAAGTGTGGAAGAATACTTAATGCTTATGGTAGAGATGAGAAGGGCCCTTCCTTCATGAGAGATGGTCTAGCAAAATGAAGCTATTTTCAATTTTTTTTCAATTGACTGAGAACTACTGATTGTGAGGGTGAACACTGCACAGAACGAGCTCTGAAATCTGTTCTTGATGCATTTGTTTGCACACTGTGTAGATAGGAAAGTACAGCCAAAGCTGTTCCACAGCAATTACTTTGGATGTCAGCAGGACTTTTATGAGGTTTATTTTTTCAATAATACAATTTTAGGGCTTTATTTTCTGAAGAGAATAAATGGTTATTAAATATTGTTAAAAACATATTAAATCCTGGTAATTTCTTTAAGTAAACGCAGAAAATCAGAATTGGTGGACACCTGTTAATAATTCATGTTACAAAACTTATATTAGAGCAAAGCAGTGCTCATGCAGCATGAGTACAGGAAATAAATGCTTGCCTTTAATGGAATAAATTGCATTAATGCCTGCTACTTGTGATTATTTGTAATGATCCCCACAAAGAACAAGTAAATCCTGATTTTGTAAGTGTGACTTTATCATGTGGAAGGATGTGAATAATTGTGTACTTCTGCTCATAATCTGCTAAAACAAATTTCAGGTGTAAATTTCAAGCCTTGTATTATCTGGATTGTTGAAACTCCCACGAGATGCTTGAGCCTTAGCAGCAGAATATTGCTTTTGTCATACTTCATTAGAGGAGAACACGTACAAATAAAGCCTTTATTATCCAAATAGTTCCCTCATGACATCACAATCACAACCAAACCAGTAATTCCAGTCTCTCAGTCTTTGATTTTCTGCTTGTTTTTTTTACTGGAAAGCCACACACACCTTTGGCTTGTCCTGTGCATTTAGAGCAAGAAAGGGACAAAAATTCTCCCCATCTTGTAGCCTTTTTGCTCCACTTTTTGTCCAGCTGTTAAATTTGACTGGTGCTGTTAAAAGTAATCAGGTGTGTTGGCCTGAAAACTTAATGAAGTGTGCTTGTGCCTGTACCTGTACTCTAAAGGAACCTGTTTTTTCTGGCAAATGGGAACCTGCTGTTTTCACACCGGAAATAAAGTGTCATGGTTTTGTTCACCTTCAGTTTGCTATTGAGTTTCACTTTAGCTTAATCAAGATCCTAGTGCAGATTAAATGAGGTTTTAGTTGTGGGTTCTCAGATCTTTGACTACTTCATGGCCTTTTTTTTTTTTTTTGCATTTCCTTTAAAGGTGAAAGTACCTTCTTTGTTGAATTGAGCGAGACTTCCAGCATTCTGCAGCATGCAACAGAGCATTCCCTTGTTCTCGTGGATGAACTGGGTAATGAGACTATTTTGTAATAGATGGAAACTAAATCTGAGGGATGAAAAACTGGCTGCAAAGTTTTTGGGCTGTCTGAATAGCAACCAAGTACACAGGGCCAGTTTCATCATAATGCTGCTGGTGTTTAACTGGTGTCTCATGAACACATCGTGGGTGCTCTGGGAAGTTGTCACCACCTCCCACCCCCACTCATTATTACCTTTATTTCCAGCTGTGGTTTCCTGCTTTTCCTTTGCATAATTACTTGCAGCAAACCTCAGGAGAGCAAAAACATCTTTTTTCTGCAGTGCAGAAGAGGGTGATTGTTACAGGGCCAATACTCAGGTCACCTTTCCCTGATGCTGGTGGCTGTCACCCCATACTGCTGTGTTTATCTTGTGCACAGTGGGGAGGGGAACAAACAAACACTACAAATGCATTGCTGCATTTGTTTTTAGGGTGTCTGTCTCTCCAGCAGCATTGACTTTACTGTGTCCCTCCGAGTGTGCCAAAGCTGTCCCGTTGTGTCCCCAGGCAGAGGCACGGCCACATTTGACGGAACAGCCATAGCGAGCGCGGTGGTGCAGGAGCTGGCGGAGAGGATCCGGTGCCGGACGCTCTTCTCCACTCACTATCACTCCCTGGTGGAGGACTATTCCCACCGCGGGGCCGTGCGCCTGGGCCACATGGTACGTGTGTGAGGATGGGGCTTTTCCTGCTGGCATTTCTCCTGCTTTTCTGTCCTCTTCTGCCCTAGGAAACGGGTGTTTTGGGAGCAGCACATGATGCCCCATGCATTTCTTAGGCTGCAGGTCAATATTGCAAACTCTGACTTGTGACTTGCTCTTCCCCAGGCATGCATGGTTGAAAATGAGAGTGAAGACCCAAGCCAGGAAACAATTACGTTCCTGTACAAGTTCATTGAAGGAGCCTGCCCAAAGAGCTATGGCTTCAATGCAGCAAGACTTGCAGATATTCCAGAGGAAGTCATTCAGAAGGGGCATAGAAAAGCTAAGGAGTTCGAAAAAACAACCATCTCACTGAGAATATTTAGGTAAGGCCCTGGGTTTCTGTATCTAAATTGCAAATTGCTTATAGGAGCCCATGTTAGTATTTGGGCAGTGGCTTTTGCTCAGTCACAGCACAAGGTGTATTTACAACTACTTTTGTGAACAGCAGATCTTCAGAGGAAGGGAGGGAGGTACGGTGGGAAGGCAGATATTATGAACACTATTTTAAGCCTCGGGTCACTGCCAGTGTGAATTTGCATTTGCACACAGAGATGCTGGGGGGGGGGGGTCTGTAAAGGCTGGCAGCCATGTCTGCTAAAGCTGTTGTAGGAGTGGAAGTGTTAAGCTCTGCCCCTCGGTGTCTGTGTCAGTAAAGGTGATTGTTTTTCTTAGGTATCTGTGCCAGGTGGTGGATGGAGCGAACACTGATGCAAACGCTGTTCAGAAACTCATGGTGATGATCAGCCGGCTTTAGGAACTCGCATGGGTTTCTCAAGAAGGTGGGAGCAGACAACATTATGATCTAATAAACTTTATTTTTTAAAAATGACCATTTTTCCATTGTCTTTCCTAGGAAATTAAACCCTTTAATTCATACCTACCCTCTACATAATGGTTATTGAGTACTCCACAATATATTAAGTCTAGATGTTATGGTACATGCATACACTTTCAGGCTGTTGATTACCCACTGTCACCAATACACATAAATGGAAAAAAGCTATGAAACTGTATAGGGCTGTATATATACTTGTCTCAGCTTCATTAGAGCAGGAAATTGCTGTGATTTCCAGCAGGTTATGTAAGTAATGTCCAGACTGTTCAAAAAAAACTATGAACAGAGTAAAGTACAAGACTGTTTTGAGGAGACTTTCTACTGTGTACTTTAAAACATAGTAAAATTTCTTTCACAAAACTTAGTTACATGGGTACTTTGTTTTATAGTGCATTATAGTCTAGGAAGTCTCATTAAAACACTTGCTTTTCTTTCTTTTGTTAGGGTGGTTTGAGTACAGACTATTGCTGGGGCAGGGGAGGAGATTATTCTAACTTCAGAGGACACCAGAAAAATTGCTGGATATAATTTAAGATTAGTGTTTTCTCTTTCATAGAAAGAACGTACATACTGGGACATGAGTACAGTTACAGCAAGTCTAGGTGTGCTAACAAAACAGGACACATTCAAGTACAATAAGATTTTTTGCTTGAAATTAGAAACAAACTACATGAGATTAAAGCATTAAAATCATATTTCTCAATCTGAATAAATGTTAAAAAATCAAAAGAAATGCAGAAGTGCTAGCTCACATTTTTACCATGTTACAAAAGCAATTGGTACCCATGTCCATAAAGGCAGCAACAAAGAATGCTGCTTGTCTACAGAATAGTACTACTGCAAATTGGACTGCGTTTCAATGCTACTTGTAAAAACACCAGCTCTCAGAAGTTGGTATCTGTACAAAATTGCAGCTTATTTTTCTTCACTTCTGTCCCTTCAAAGTCTTTGTTTACACAGTAATGCTAAAACGCCCAGTTCTGTTATCCTGAGTCAACATATTGCCACTTTCTTTTTTGGTAGGTTGAGCTCCATAGTGTCAACACCTCACACATCCGCTTTAATACAGTCTCTTTCTGCAGAAATGGGCAAGTGTAACTTCCTCCAAAAAAAAAGTTTTAATAGTTATGATATTAGAATGGCAGGACTTTCTTTCTGAAAAGGAATTCAGTTGTGCTGCAATGTATTAGATTCTATAGGTGGAGCAGAGTCATATAGTGTATCTGTATCGTGTGTAGGCTCTCCGGCGAGCGTACAAGGATTGGACAGTGTTCCAGCACCACAGTCACAGAAAAACCTACAACACAGAGAGACAGCTCTTAGTGGCCATTCCCTCCTGCTCTGGGAGCAGCCCCATGCCCTGGCTGGAAACGTACCTATCATGTCTAATGAATTCTACGTCGTGTCCTTGATGGCACTTCTTGATGCAGTTCACACAGATGGCATTACGGTCTGTGGTGTTGCAGGTGTGACATCTGGAGGGAAAAGCAGCACGTTAGGCAGGAGCCAAAACCTGACCAGCTCTCAAGGGAAGTGTTCCAGGAGGCTGGAGGGCCACAAATGCACTGAAGGAAAGAGGGTGCACAGGACTGTAAAGTTTGAGAATTTTACACAAACTTGGATTTCACAGCACACTTTTTGTTACTTGAGTCACAAACACAGTCGAGCTGTGGAACCCCTTGGGCTCAGGTTCACAGAAACAATCTTTTCCTCAAGCCCAAAGCCAATTCCAGGAAATGGGAACTTGTTAAATCCTCTTCTGTTGCAGCTGAGGAAAAGCACACATTTGTGTGTTCACTGACACCCAGCAACTGTTCTAGGGGCCTTGCTGGAAGAGAAAGGGGGTTTATTGGAAAGCCTTACTATAGGTGATGGGAAAGAACCTGTTACCTGTAGAAGTCATGCATCGGGTAGCTGGTGTAGCTTGAGATCTTATATAAACACTGGCCTCTACTGACAGCTTTTTCTATGGCATCTTGATTGTTCATAATTTTGTTATCTGTTGGGGGGAAAAAAATCCAGGACTAATCACATCTGGATCAATGACCTTTTTTTTTTTTCTTTTTTATTTTTTTTCCTTGAGGCATTGAAGCAAAGGGCCCATTTGGAACAGTTAGTTGTATACCTGCATTTCAATTCTGGCATTCAAGAATATAAAATCCTCAATGCCCACATGCCTAGTGTGCCATGCACTCCTGAAGCAAGTAACACTGTTCCTCTTTGCACACCTGGCATAAAATACCTGATAGCGTCCATTTAAATACTCTTTTTGAACTTGGCTGTTAAATGCTTAGACACACACAAGCCTTCCTAGCAGGTGTAAGTTTTCTGCTGAGGAGCCTGAAACCCAATGTTTGAAAGCCTCACATTTGCCATAAGGCCTTTTACACATCCCTTAGAAAGAGGAAAAGGATGACTCTTTCCCCAGGAAAGTTTAGGAATAAGGCACTTTCCATACAATGGAAGTGGAAATTAGGTCTGACCAGTTCCAGTACCAGCTCCAGTACAAGATGTGTCCAAGGCAGAGCGAATTTGATAATCCCTCTGTTACTCAACTACCTGATAATCTGTCTAATCTCAAAGTGCACCTCAAAAAGTTTTGCCCACTCCCAGCAGCATCAGAGCACAGAGTGATGTCATCAGGAAGTCCAGGAAGCAGGGAGCCAGAGCTTGTTTTTTAAGAGGCACAATCATCCACAGGAAAGGGTTTAACAGCTACAGGCAAGTATGTAAAAATCCTGAAAACCTTTTTTTTTAATAACCTCCTGGAGCTATCTGGCACTCAAACCACCATTCTCATCTCATCCAATAGGATCCTGTCTCATGCACACTTCCCCACTATACAAGGGAATTTTATGTATGTGAACTGTTCATATTTTCTGAGAAAAGTAAGTGTTCGGAATTGTGAATGTTCATGCTTTTAGATCCTTTAAGCCAAGTGATGCATGTGTCGTTACTGGACATTTGTTTTTTGACATGAGAGAAAAAGACTTTCCATTGTACTAACTCAGAACTGGAGTATGAGATGGCCCAAAGATCAAGAACCAGTTCAGAAGGAATTTTGAGACAGAAGAGCTGATCACAGAGTTTTAATATGACAACAAAACTTTAAGTTACCTTTGAATGCATCTGTTTGTCTAAAAATCTTAACACAGCTTAGTGTGGCTCATTACCTTCAGCTGAAACTTAGTCACAACTCTGCTTAAGGTGGTACCAGCTCTGAGCCACAAAGTTCCATATACCCAAGACCCAGCACTAAACAAGTGACCAAACACAAGCCAGGAGGACTCAGGCTCACCTTTCATCGTGACATTGACACCAGATGCTAGAAATAAACCTCCAAAGCGGTTGTTGAAAATCTGATTGCCTTCTAATGTTGCAGTCGCGTGATTTGTTATTTCAATACCTTTAGTGGGTCAGGGGAAGAAAGGAGAGAAAAGAGAGTGGCAAAGTTAAATCCCTGGTGGTTGTGCATTTGTACTGTGCTCATAATCTACAGCTTGGTTGGTTGGTTGGGATTTTTTTTTAAGCCATCATAAACTCAAGGGGAAGAAAGGAAAATAACATGGCTACAAAAATGCACTGTAATTTGTTACAAAACTGAGGTTCGAAAGCGGCTGTTGAATCCTTTCAAAGAGCTACAGCTGGCATGCACCGTTTCTGGGAGGAACAAAACTCTCTTAGTTTATCTGATAATAAAATGGTACTATAATCATGTTTATTTTCAAAGGGGATGTGATTTCTGGGTGCTTAGAGCTGTCATCTTCATGTACATTTGAAAGTTCTTGTGCACATACCTTACCCTTTTAAAAATATCTTTTTTTAAAAGTTCTCAAGGTGGGCACCTAAAATTCATTTCTTTAATTCTTAGCTTTTATCAGTAACCCGTGTCTTCCAAGTCATTTGTCCAGGACTGCTCTTGACAGCAACCTATCCTTCCCCCCCACCACACTGAAACAACACCTTTAGAGGCTCTTCTCAGAAAACTTGCTTCTTCTGAAAGAAAGATGGGAGAAAACTCAAGAATGCAATTTTAGTTGAAATGGAATGGAATGCAAGACGTATGAAACTGTGATGATTAAACAGTAAAAGTGCAAAAAACCACTGTTAAACATTCTTCATCTCTTTTGGAGAAAGAAACATTCATTTTTACAAGTTTTCAACTTTGTGGAGTGAGAAAGTTGAACTTGAGATGCAATTCAAATATCTTTAAGTGTGTATTTGCTCCGTTTCCTAGGTTTTAAAGCAGTGACAAGATATTCGTACCATCATCCAGCACATCAGCTATGAGTATGTCCTAGACAACTTTACCAATTGCCTCTAAAACAAAATAATGAAAAGTATTTCACAAAAAAATGTGAAGACAGAGTATGTGTCAGTTCCTAACATGCTGTAATTCCAAGACTGCTGAAAATACACCCTGACTACAATTCTGAATTCCCAAATGACTTCTGGAATACACTGAAGGATATCCCAGCCTTTTTTAAAATGTCTGAACACCATGGGGTAAAGAAACTCAAAGAAAGCTTTCGGAGGAGCTCACTCCAAGCTTCCAAATTTGATTTAAACAGCACAAACCTGCAGCAAACCCATCGAATATTCGGTTTTTCCTTAGCACAGGGTGGCTATTGGTGCTGATAAGAACACCAGCTTGTGCATTCCTGAAGATATCATTCTCTTCCAGAAGACCTATGACAGACCAACAAATGTTACATTTGAGCTCAGGAGCGCTTCCTGACCTGTAACCTTCCTGTGGAATCTTTTCAAAGGATCTTATGTGTCATAATCCTGCTAATAATTCCTTTCATTTGGAGAACATGCACCAGTAGCACTGACATCAGTGATACCAGTTTAAAGTAGTTCTCTGTGTATAATTTTGGAAGTGTATTTTTTCAGTACACAGCATGGAATTTGCAATCATAGGCACCACTACAGAAAACTAAGTCTTTCTGCTTTCCAAATTTTTCTTTAATTTTTCTAACAGCTCTCTCTTCTTGTATTCTGACATGAGCAGACTGCCAAAGCCAAGCATTTTTTTGTTATAGGACAGGATTACTTTAAACCACTGACTTAAAATTAAAGCTCACTAAGCGCAAGTGATTATCTAAAGAATATCAGAAGCTGATATCAGGATACACAAGAGTCAGGGGATTTCAGACAGGGACCACTTCTGAATTTACAAGTATGCAAAAGATTCCTTAAAGATCTGTGGGTTTTTTTTCTCCTGAATCTAAACTGCTCAGGTGCATGATTCTGACTACATGACTTGAATTCAACACTGTTTCAGTCAAACAGCAAAGCTTACAAAAGCAAATGGGATAAAAGTACTGTCCTAAGCAGCAATCTAACATTTATCTTGGATGAGATTAATTACCTCTCTGTCTCCCACAGATTTCAGTATTACTAATGTAATTAAGGCTAAAAAGCATTAGGGTATGTTCGCTATAACTATTTTATCACTTTGGAAGACAAGAGCTATGTTTCTAAAGAGCACTTTAAAAAAAAAACACTGCTTAAACTGAAATTTAACTCTTATCCAGAACATTCAGTTAAAAACAGTAAGGGAAGAAGTTACCTCTTCCCCCATTAAATATACAGATGCCTCCATCTCTTCCATCATGGATTTTATTTCTTCTTAGTGTAGGATTACTGTCTGTTTTAATCCATACACCAGCCATTGCATTATCAAAAATTTCATTGTCTTCTATAAATCCAAGCCCTAAAATTCAAGGAAGGGTGGAAAAAAATAAAATCAAAAAGTGTAATAAATGAGAAGATAATATAACACCACAGAACACAAACAATTCTGGATAAACCGGGAAAAATAACCTACCAGAATTATAGACAAGAATACCACCATTCTGACCCCCCCAGATCTTGTTGCGTCTAATTTTGGGGTTGCTTCCAGTTCTAGAGTGAAATGTAAACAAAGAAGTCATTTAAAAGTCTTTAAAAATAAGTAATTTATAGTCATTTACTATATCCCAAGGCCAAGCATCTCAAACACCTCTAAAGAAGTGCCCCATGGATCTCACAGCTTAAAAATCTTACTAAAATATAGCTCTTTCCAAACATGCGAACGTATTTTAGCTTTACAGACTTCAAGGGCCACACATTCCAGTCAATACCCAGGCAGTATTTGTGGTAACTTTCTTGTAGGTTAAAGCAGAGGGTGTTCAGATGTATTAGATTTCAAAAAAAGTTATTTTTATAAACAAAATGACAAGAACAGCTAAAAAGACACAATAGAGCACATAACAAGCTACGTCTGTTTTGGCATAAAATCAGAATAAATGTTACCTTATCTGAACCCCTGAGTACATGTGATTATAGATGTCATTGTCTTCTAAAACGCCATGTCCATTGTCATAAAAATAAACTCCAACCTAACACATCAAGAATTATATTATTAGTTCCAAAGTAATGAGGCACAAAACCACAGGACTTTCTTTTCTGTGGCCCCCTTGTAACCGCAGAGCAAAACTCACTTGTTTCCCACTGTGTATTCTGTTTCTCCTCAAGACTGGAGTGCTCCCTGTTGTCACCCAGACTCCAGCCAATGTGTTACTGTAAACTTCATTTTCCTCAATCACACCTTGTCCTTTTTCATGCTAAATACAAGACAGTTTAAGAGTTAAGAAAGCCTGCCAATCACCAATACTCTTTTTCCTCCTGTACCCATCCCTCCCACCCCTGGCTTCTTTACTGTAGCAAAGTAATTCCTTTCCATTTGAGTCAGCTTTTTCGCTTTTTTTTTTTTTTTTTAAATAACAGCATATCATGATTTTGAATATTTGCCATGAAACAAAGAATACCCTGCATGTAAATCACTCTGTTTCAAGGCTCTGCAGTGTTATTTGTAAATGTCTGGCTGGCTGTTGGTAGGAGAGGTGCCTCCCCAGTGCTGTGCACTCACATGAAAGCCCTGGCTTGTGGTTCTTAAACCTACATCCAGCTGTGTCCCCCAGAAAGACAAAAAGCTGGCATGGCTCTGAAGGTCACCATCCCCACCACATGTCTGGGCTCAGAGGTCAAATAACCATTTTCTCAGTCAGGGGAAGAAGCTGTTCTGGTTAAATTTACTCAATGAAGAGATGAAGCTGCACACTTGCAGCTTAGATAACCTTAGATAACCTTTGGCAGAAAGACAGACATATTTCTGAAAATCTGGTATTGCTTAAGGGAACCTGACAGCTCTTTCAGTTCAGTTAGCAGAGCCCTTGCACACGTTGGGAATTGTGCTTTATTTCCCACTTTTTCAATACAACAATTGCAATTTCTATCATCCTGAAGGCAGTAAAAAAAAAATAAAAATCTCTGAGGTTACTGGTAAACACATTACACTGCAAAAGAGCTGAACAGGTTTGTTTTTTTTAAAAAAAAATATGACATACTACTATGAAAACTAAGACTTTTCAAAAAGCTTTCAACCAAGCAACAATAAAATTCTGTAATCTATCCCATTTTAAATATTTTACTCTGTAATAGGAATAATTTAATGGCATTCATAAAAGCCTTCATCTTTTAAATAGTAGCACCAGCTTCAGTCACTTACCATGAACCTGGTTTATAACATAAGAAGCTCATGTATTTTAAGCACAAACATTTCACATAGGGTACATTTTCCCCAACATTTCTAAAACTGAACACAAGTCTGTGCCTAGGTCCTAAGTCCTAGGCTGCACTTACTACATAAATTCCTCCATGTTGACCATCATGAATCTTGTTGTGTCGAACGATGGGACAGCTGTTTGTTCGAATCTGTATTCCTGCTAATGCATTACCTGTCAACAAAAGTGTTATTTAATACAACTTACACATTCATTTTTCTCAGAAATCAATATGCAGCAAGAAAATCAGCTTACCATAAATGTCATTTCCTTCAATAAGGCCTCTTCCATCACCAAAGATATAAACACCACCTTGATTTCCATTAAAAATTGCATTGCCCCTAAGAAAAAAAATCAACATTATGAAGTTATTCTAATACACTGTACAATACCACATACGTATGTAGTGGCCAGGACTGTACCCCATTCAGATTTAAAATAAAGAACTTATGTTCTGTTGCTTTCAGAAAGATTTACCTCTAAGTGCACACATAAATTAAAAATGCAGTTCAACTGAACAAAGATATTTTATTTCTACATATACAGGAGCAT
The DNA here is from genome assembly GCF_030490865.1 of Poecile atricapillus. NCBI lineage: Eukaryota > Metazoa > Chordata > Aves > Passeriformes > Paridae > Poecile > Poecile atricapillus. The sequence continues at coordinate 101,752,258 of NC_081251.1, forward strand.
TTACAGCTCCTCTTAATTAAATTAAATTAAAGTACACCTATCCCATCCCCACCAAATCCTCTTCTTCTACATAGTAAAATAATAATGAGGAAAACAATACCTTATTGTCGGGTCACTGTTTGAGGTAATCCAAACACCTGCAAAATTGTTTGCATAGATTTTGTTCTCTATGAATTGTCCTCTTCCTTTTTCATGCACATAGATTCCTCCAGTCTGGCCGTGATGGATTTCACACCGCACAACTGTTGGGTTGGCATATGCTTTCACTTCAAAGCCTGCTATCCGGTTTCTATGGATGTTGCAGCTTTCAAAATAACCCTTAAAATATAAAACATGCAGTATCCTGTAAAAGTCCTTTTTAAAATGAAGGTTATTCCCTCCTCTCCCCTTGCTTTTAAATTCAATCCTCATTTAAAAGGAAACAGTACCAAAACTGACAACATGTAAGTACTTACATAGCTTATTAAAACAAATACATAATTTCATTTTTCCAAAAATAAAATACTGTTTCAAAGATACTGTGTTTGCATTGCTATTTATGACTACTCACGGAATACCAAGAAAAAATGGCAACTCTAGATATAGCACATTGAATAGGACTCAGTATCAGGTTTCCTCAGCAGCTCCTAAGGATCAGACTCCTTTCAAAGGCCATAATGTCCACAGGCCCAACACAGAAAGGACAGTGCTATGGAGAAGACTACCTGCTTGTTTTCAGACCAGGAACTATATACATTTGGCAAAAAAATATGATTTCTTTAGGAAGAAGTGTGCTAAATTTCTTTGAAACAACTGATCAAAACAACTAATACGAATGTGGGAATTCAGGAATTTTTCTAGGGTTGGATTGGTCTGAGTGGCCAAGTGGTACAATTTGTTCCTTTTTCCCTTTTTTAAAATGGTGTACACTGAGACACTGTGACAGTAGTGACAGATCTACACCACAACTCTATTTGAACAAGACCATTATAAATATTGCTATGGGCAGGGGAAAAAAAGGCCACTGCACAAAGCCATCCCAGGCACACTCCTTCCATGCCAACCAAGGAACAGCACCATGAACTGGCCCACCTGGAAGTTCATCTGGCAATATAATTGTTTCCTGCCTGATGATTTCTCCAATTCTACTTCCAGGGCTTTGCTAAGTAACTGTGTCAGTTCTTGCACAGCATTTTCCTGATGTGGTCCTAGAACATTTTAATATTCAAATTAAACCTATTCTTAAGGTGAACTTTAATGGTATTTCATACCTATTTTGCCCAACTAGAAAAACAGAAACTAAACTGAAAGACAAGAAGCATCTCTTATTAGAGATGGTAGACAACTACCAAGTGATGTGCTGCAATTTGTGGATGGCTTACATGCAAGCGCCTGAAAGCTCCAAGACTCTCTCCAGCAGGCAACCATTTTTCCTGTAGCCACCTAAGTTAGTTACTTAGACCTGCTCATCATGAGACTTGTTATACTTGTGCACTAAAAAACCCAAAAACAAACCACAAAAAACTAAACAAAAAATCCCCCACAATTACTGCTACCACTCAGAGTAACTGGATTCCATGCTTACATGATCTACTACCAGGAATGCTTCAGGCCTGGAGTTTCTACTACCTATCAGGTAGAAATTGCTCAATTTAGTGCCAACCTAGGCAGTCAGCACCCTGTTTCCACTGTGCTGTGAATTCCTATGGGACTCCATCAAGCACTGACTACAAGAAAATCAGAAATACATCCAGTTTAACAAGGAAATCCAGACAGCATACTCTTATCCCTACTCTAAGGACTGCAGTCAGGAAAGGCAGCGCATGGATTAAAGATTCTGCAAAAAAGTATTATCCATGTGCACAGCTTGGCTCCTCAGACTCCTCTTGGTAACAAATAAAGTCAAATGGAAGATGCCTACTTTCTGTAGTTTTTTTCAAGAACTTTGAAGAAATCCAATCCTAAGTGAGTCAAGATGGTTTCAGAGCTCTCAAGGAAGCTACACACTAAGAGACATGGGAATCCAAAGATCTCCTCAGAAATATGCCTTCATGCCAACAGGCAGTCTTTTGACTTATCCTGAAAACAATCACTTCTTGTCCCTAATTTTCACTTAAAATGAAGACCTCAGAGAAACTCACCTAAAATGTTAATTTGGTATATAAAGGCAAGCCTGATTCTCCTGATGGAATATACAATTTAAATTAAAATATTACTAAACATGATCTGACATATTTTTAATTACTTCACACGTTATTCTCAGAGTGCCAAATATGTTTTTGACTACACCACCCTGATGAAAGGAAAAGGGTATTTCAGGTGTGCTTCATCACAGTCATTTTGGATTCCAGGCAGAAGCTGCAAACAAACAGAGCCTTTCACATGTGGCCTGCAGGATCTCCACAAGCTTCAGCATGCACCAGTATTTAACCTGAAAAATGTTGGACTGCTGTAAGCCTTTGTGAAGGAAATGTTCCTCCAAAGGGGGAGAATAAAACAAAAGAAATCTGTATTTCAGATTCCTCCACAAGCCTGACTAGTGGGTTAGAAAGTCAAGGCTTTCTGCTGACTAAGATCCTATAACATTCAGTATCCATGAAGAGAAACTGTATTAAAGAGCCCAGTCCACCTTAATCAGCGTCGGCTTAAGCTAAAGGCCTGGCTTTGAGTTGATGCAGTTAAACCCAGTGGATTTCTGCATCTGTTGAGACCAAGTCTGACCATCACCTGTGTGCATCATTGTTAAACTCAAGTCAGCAAGACCAACAGAGCTGCTGCTTGTCAGAAATGAATGCATTTCTACCGTTCTGAGCAACCAACTCATTCCACACTTCTTATTTCCTATGCCTTTGTTTACTATAACATTCTCTGTTGACACCTGCGACTTTTTTGGTCCAAATTCATTCACCCCCTAGAAAGGACTAATACTGACTTCAGTCTTTAAGATGTCCCGAGGCAATCCCTGGTATCTTTTCAGCCACCAGAGGCATTATTCTGCCTTTGAACTACAGCCTCTCAAAGAGGTCTGGTGATGAACTTGTGGATCCCAAAAAATCACACAGGGCTTCAGACAACATTTTGTCTCTGTAAAGTCAGTATTTTTTTAAAACAAAAACTGCATTTCCAAGTATGGAGTTCCATGACGCATTATCCACAGGGAGCACCAACACTGCTAACACCAAGCTCACTGCCAGCTCCAGCTACAAGTTACCACCATCAGACACAGCCGCTCCACTCAGCACACTCGAGCTGCCCAACCCTTATGCTCTGTCCAGCTGTTGGGCAGCTCAAGGCCAGATCCTTCAGGGAGACTCTGCCAGGCAGCTATTGAGGTCAGGCAGGTCAATACCCCTCCTCTGCACAGAGGGACTGCAAGCCTTAAATTGCCTCCACCTCCTTCTAAGAATGGTTTTCAAGTGTGCTGAGTGTTTGACTTGGGCTTTTGTGGGGGTTTCTGGTAATAATTTCACAGCTAACAGAAGAACCTGGAGGGGACAGCACCAGACAGTGCCAGGATTGCTAAGGAAAAAAAGGTCCTTATGATTAATAAGAAAAAATAAAGCATGCCTGTGGAAAAAGTATTACAGTCTTACACAAAACTACCAAGTAGCTTTCTGCTTGAAAACCCTAAATATTAAGAAGTGGCTCTGTATATCAAATTTATTTACAATCCCAGGCAGAGCATTAGCTGTGGACACAAAATGACAGCTACACTGACAGCATGCGTGGGCAAGAACACTTCTGCAGCCTGGTAAGATCTGAGCAGGTAAAGGAATAGGAAACAAACATCACAACAATGATAATGCTGATGTCCCCACCTGGCACACACTGTTCAGAAAAAGATGTGATCCTGCACAGCTGGAAAAACTCAGAAAACTTTTTACATCAAGACTGATTCAGTAACTGAACTTGGATGGTTTTTTCCTTTCTGCATGTTGTCTAATCTAACAAACACAGCTTTGAAATGCTTTAGAGTTAAAACCTTTAACTGATGAGATTTTGTTGCTGCTTTTCTTCTCAGATTTCTCTGCCCTTTATTTCTAAAAGGGTGCTTTTTTTTTCTCTCTGTTTTGAAGATTACGTTACAGAAACACAGAGGCATTTCATATTAGTTTGAACAACACTGTATTAAAAGAGAAAAGATATACTTGTGTAAGAATTAACATTTCCCAAATATTTATTGACTCTGGTATTCCCAATAGGGTAGGGGAAAAAAAAGAAAAAAATTTTTAAAAAAGGACAACAGGGAAACAAATATAGAAGAAGAGTAACTGCCTATTCTTACAAAAATTTGCCTTCCAAACCCTGGAAGGGCCCTTATTTGGGAGTTAGTGCATTTTATGAATATTCAAATACAACATAAAGAAAATAACATCCAAGATGCAAAACAAACCCTTTATTTTTATGCACAGCAAAAGGCAAATTGAATTTTTAATGTAGTCTGTATAGAATCTGGCATATGCTTAATTTTTTTTTTTTTTGGACTTTATATATACTTTTTTTTTAAATTATCTGATTTGTAGTATTTAGAAGACAGAGATATAAACAAGGCATGATTAGCCTTAGACCCTTAGATCAACTTAGACCCATGCTGCTACACTTTTATTTCATCAGAAAGAAATCCCCCGAGCTTCTCATTTGGGGACAATGAGAACTGTTGTGCCTAGAGCTCAGCTTTAAACTGTAAAATTATGTTTATTCTTACATTTAATTGGAACTTCTCTGTTGTTTGCATGCAACTTCAAAATACAATTTATGACAGATGCCTGGTAACTTATCTCAGGCACCTGAGTGGTCAGGATAAGGAACCCACGGCTGTCAATGCCACACTGCATTTTTAACGCCAGCTTGTTGCGTATTTGTCACAGCACTAAGACAAATGTCAGGATATTGCCAGTTTAGAAATAAAAGGTTGAGTTTCTACAAGTATCAAAACACAAAGAACAATCTGAGAACATGAAACTGAAAAACAAAGCACTCTTGAACCTTTTGGAGACAGTGCTCCAGCACAGAAACCCACGGGAAAAAAACGTGTAGGGTAAGAATTCAGCACTGGAATGCACTTATCTCACTTCACAGTTCCAAGCAATAAAAAAAAAAAAGAAAAAATACAGAAAATATCAGAAGAGAAGTGAGAGAAGCAAAAATACAAAATCCATTAATTTGTTTAGGAATATAGGACTTGTATCAGAAGGATACCACGTCACTTTGTCAGTTAACAAGGCTATAAGTATTGCCAATGATGTAATTCCATTGACTCTTATCACTAGACATGATGCAAATGTAGAAGGTGTTGCCAGACTCTGAGACATGGGGGGGCTGAATCTTTCAAAGGAGTTTATGACTATGAAATATTTCAATAATATTTGCAGTTGAGATAAATATTATTCATTCTCTTTCATGTGCTACTGTTTCCCTTAAACAAAAGAGAAACATTTATTTCCATTCCATTTTGCTTGTGATACCACACTGATCACAGCTCTGAAACAGGCATTTCATCAGTAAGAAAAAAGATCAAATACATTTTTATTTAAAATTAATCAAGTGAATTCAGCCTAGCTTTTTAATTTTTTTAATATTTCAGTACTCATATATTTAATATTTATACTTCAGTACTTAAACAAGAAGCAGCTCCTACCCGGACTTTCCAACTAACCCTCAAGCCTACACACAGACACCTCCCCTGCAGGAGTTGCTAAAGCACTTCCCTTTACCAGTTTTTCTATAGCTGAAATCACTTCATCCCATGTTTCCAAGCCTGTGTAAGTCTTGAAGGGATGTACAGATATATGTATCCACTGAAGCAGATTAGAAGTGCTTGTACAGTATGTTAACACTGCTTAATGCAGTCCAAACAATGAGATAATATAAACCAAAGACATCTGCCACCACTCCTTGCAAACCAGCCAAACAACATCATCTCTAGAGAACAGAAAATGATGTAAAGCCATCCATCACAAGAGGGCTGCCAGCAGGGCATTCTCAGCTGGTGCAATCTTGCCCAACAGAATAAGCCCTCAGGATGTAACTATAAGAGTGGAGAAGAGGCACCTACCCAAAGAATCCCACCGTGCTTCACCTTCTACTAGCAAGATTTTATGCTGGCGGCAAAAACAGCAACCCTGTTTGCCTTCTACTGAAACCAGAAAACTACAAATCCAACAGCTACCACTAGCACGACACTGACCTTTTATCTCTGCCTCCCCAGCACCCGGGGAGGGTGAAAAAAGGAAAAAGGCCTCGCTAGATTCCAACCACAGTGGATTTCATGTTAATGCTATTTCCCATCTGCCAACTCTCATCAAAAACCTGAATAGGTCTGGGTTAGAACTTGTTGAGGGTGCACTTGATCCCACTGTCTGTATCACTGATGAATGGTACAGTACAGACCACTGAAAGACATGATTTAGCCACCGGCATCTACCCCCTGGATGCAACTATCCAAACAATTCCTCATCCACTAAGCAGTCTATCTATCGAACCCACATCTTTACCATTTAGAGAAAAGGATGTTGTAGGGGAATGTGTCAAGACCTTACAGGAGTCCACTTAAAAGACATCCATAGCCCTTCCTTTCTCCACTGATGCAGTCACCCCATCACAGAAGGTCACTGAGTTGGTCAGGCAGGACTTGTGGAGCCATGCTGGCTGTCACCAGTCACCTCCCTGTGCCCCATGAGCCTTAGCACAGCTTCCAGAAGGAGCTGTTCCATGATCTTCCCAGGCACAGAGGTGAGGCTGACAGGTTGGTACCTGCCAGGGTCCTCTTTTCTGCCCTTTATTCAAAATGGACACAATGTTTCCCTTTTCCCAGTCACCAGGGACTTCACCTGACTGTGATGACTTTTCAAATGGCATGGAGAGTGGCTTGGCACTGACATCTCACTGGGTTCCATAGACTTTTGTACATTCAGGTTCCTCAAGCGGTCACAAATGTGTTTCTTCTCTTACAGGGAGTGCCTTTGCTCCCACTGTCCCTGCCTCGAGGTTCCTCCTAAAGAGGTGTGGGAAGATAGACTGCCAGTAAAAACTGAGGCAAAATGTTGTTGAGTGACTCAGCCTTCTCCTCATCTCTTGTCACTGCTGTTGCTCATGGAAGGGGGGTGGGGTGATGTGTTGTTTTGGTTTTTTTGCCATCCTCTTCTGAAAGACATACCTGCAGAAGCCTTCCCTTCCATTCCTTGCCTTGCTAAGTTCAGCTCCATCCATGCTCTGGCCTTACTGACCCCATCCCTACACAACTGGACAGTGCCTGGACTCTTCCCAGGTCACCTGTCCCTGCTTCCACTGCCTGTGCATTTCTTTCTTGCCCAACCCAGCAGGTCTCTTGCCTTCCTTTCTTGACTTCTCACACCTGGGGATCAAGAGCTTTTGCATCCTATGTAAAGCATCCTTAGAGATCTGCCATTTTAAGAGTGCCTAAAAGAAAACTTCTTGTTTTGCCAGCTGAGTGTGGGGAATCGGGAATTTGCCGTTCAAGCAGGAAAAACAATCATTTGGCACTCTTTGTTAGACATACAGAATATTTTCCTGAAACAAATCAGCAAATCATCTTTTATTTCAGTGACAAAAATCTATTCTATTTCAAGGGCTATGAATGTCATTTCTCACTACTGTACATGTACTTGGAAGTGATGAGCTTCACCCCACACAAATAAACACATTTATGAAAGAAGGTCTGAATTCTGATAGAAATTCTGTGTCAAATTCCACAACTAATTCCCTGCTACAGAAGTCCTCTTCTTTCCAGAGAAGGTGTACATACCATTTCAGAGTTTTAACATTAAAATAAGGCTAAGTCTCCACGAAGCATGTTTTTTTAATTTCTAAATCATCTAGCACCTTATTTTTGTTCCATTTCAAAGGGAAAAGAATGAAGTATAAATGTAAGCCTACAGTTTACACCTTATTTCAAGAGGTATTTTGTCACTGCAGCATAATACAATGTAACACAATGCCAATCAATTGCAAAAAGCTTGCTTAAACCTCTTTCAGCTAAAATTGTCTTCAAGGTGAAGTCTCCCACTTAAGGGCAAGAGAACAACAGTAGGCATACTTTAAAGTATATATTAATGAGAAAATGCACATTTTTAAAACACATTTTCCCAATGACAGGCAAAATTTGAAGACTTCAGTTCTACAATGTGTATTTCTTTCTTCAAAAAAAAAGTATTATACTGGGACTGCTGCCTTCTTTTGGTCAAAGAATGTAATCAAATATAGGTTACCATTCCATGGTCAAAAGTGAAAACGCCAACATCACGTCCGTGGTGAATGTGATTCCGTCTGATAATGGGATTTCCATGGTTTTTAACCCAAATCCCTGCTAACGCATTATTGGATATCTCATTGTCCTCATATATTCCCTGAGGAGAAAAAAAAAGTAAATTAAGACAGGAATCAAGAACAGTAAACAACTTTATCAAAGTAAAGAAATTAATATGGAAAATTACCTGTGCGTGGTCTGTAATATAAAGTCCAACATTTTCACAGTCGCTGATGTTACAGTGTTTAATAGTAGGACAAGCTCCCTGGCCACTAACACATACTGCAGAGCCAACTGGAAGAAAACAGTACAGTTACCATAGCTTCAAAGCATAGTGTATTTATAAATAGTCTGGCAGTGCTTTCACAAAAAAAGTTAGTGTGAACTGATATTTTAAAAAGATCTGGTGTGCAGAGAGCCAAAGCATTGCAAGCCACTGGCAGAAAAACACTAATGTCATCATTTTGCAGATGCAAAAACCATGGTAGGAGTTGCTTTAAAATCACCCTGCCAAGGTTAAACAGCTGCCAGGACAATGGTTTATACAATAATTCATGCTTATGAAAATTTTCACTCATTTATTTCCCCGTGTTAGCCCCACCATATACTGACTGTTCATAGCAGAGGACAACAGAAATCTAACAAATTTCTCTGCTAATTACTGCCTTGTTTTGCTTCCCTTTAAATTTTCACAACTCAGTACTTTCAAGAGGCCAAACAATAATTTTGTAGCATACAAAGACACACTGCCTACCCGATATTCAGCAGGACACAGATGCACAGTCTCGAGTACAGAATAAACATCAGAAACCAACAGGTCTCTTCCCAGCTGAATTACAAAACTCCTTGAATTATTTCAGCTACCATACCATAACTCAGAAAATAAATATTTTCCAGGAAACTAGGACTCAAAACTGCTCAGGACTTCAGCAGATCAGCTCAATTCCCTGAACTCCATGAAGTGTGACAACATGAAATTCCACAGCCACTAAAATCAACAGTGATTTCTTAAAGGCAGGAGCTCATCTCAGGGAACCTGGCCTACATAACACACGTTCCCCACAATTAAACATCACCAAATAAGCAAGACAGTACCTGCTCTGTTAGTCAGTTTTTATATGTCCTTCTAGCAAAGCACCACAAAGACTAGGCTTAAATAATTAAAAGACTCATTTACAGAGAGCTTATTTTTTTTTAATTCCTAAAGAAATTATTTTGATTGTCTAGTCTGACCTTATGAATAATACAGGCTATACTAATTCCCTGAATTAAGTCCTGCTTCAACTCCAGTACCAGGAACTTCAGCACATATCTTGTAGAAACATATTTAAATTTTGATAACTTTATGATTTCCAGCAACTGAGAAACCAGCATAAAGCCTGTTAGCTGGCTAGAGGGCCATTGTCCTTTTAATTTACACTTTAATTGCTCATCTGAATTCCTCCAGCTTTGGCACCCAGTTCTCTTTATACCAGTGTATGCCATACCCAATGCACACACATGTTCAATGCAAGCAATGTGCTCCTTCAGCTTCCTCCTTGATAAAGTAGCAAATGGCAGCCACTGTGTTTTTCACTACAATCAAAGTTTTCTGCTTTACCTTATATGACTTTTCATTGAACAGTTTCTAAATTTTCCAGCATGTTGCTATGGACACCAGAAAAGAGCACTTGATTCTCAAGCAGGACTAAGAAGAGGCGTTAACACAGTCTCTACTTTGACTCGGGATTCCCACAGGTGTAACTAAGGACCACATCAGTTCTTTTGGCCACTCGACTACATGAGGGCTCACATTTAGCAGTTTATCCACAGTGACTCTTTCCTAGCTTTCCAGGAAAGGGGTCTAGCACTTAGAAATAGGAACAAAACCAAGTTGCATGTGCAACTTTGCACTTTGGCAGACTAATGTGAGTGGTGTTTGACAGTCCACCTACCAGGAAGGTCACAGCAATCCATCCTCCTGGTTATTTTTAAGATTGTAGTTATACTACATTCATATTGTATCTATAATACTCAATAGTAAAGTCCTTGTTGTTTACAGGTCTCGTTAATATGGATCTTATTTCTCTGGATATCTTCAAAATAAACACCAAAAGCAGCCTTTACAGTTACCCTGAAAGTTATTTTTCATTTATTTCGTGTAGGTTCTGGGCATTCTGTAGAACTCTAACTTTTAAGGCACTATGTGTTGATGTCAAACATTTTTCAAGGATCTGTGTAATTATACTGAGACTGCTGCCTTCTTTTGGTCAAAGAAAGTAATCAAAATGCTAACAGTATAATGCAACCACTGTAACTTTCTGTAAATACATACTCATTTGATTCATCATACATTTTAAATTCTTGATTGACGAAACCCCTGCATTTATACCTCATCATTCTACCCAGGATCAAGAGACAGTACTCCTGCCATACTTCATCCTGTGTAGTCTTGCCCCTGCAAGACTTGTCCTCCTCCAGGGACAAAGACCATCTCATCAGGGTTTCAAGTTACCACTGATACACAATAGGAAGCCAGAGAACTTCTTGGCCAGTTCTTTCTGAACTCCTGCATGATTTTAGAATGTCTATTTTTACAGCTGTTTAACCTCATCCACAGTTACTGTCAAGAGTGGAACGTGTTTCATTATCCCTCTAGGGGATGAGGGCATTTATCATTCCTGCCTATTCTCATTAAATATGGAACAAAAATTACACAACACTTCGCCATTCAAATTTTTCCATTCTATGATGGATCAGCATCACTGCTAAAACTCCCTTTGTTCCCCAGATTAAGACACAAACACTGTCTCTTTTATATAGATGTTGCATCTTGTCTTGTTTATCAAGTTCTTTGTGGCAGTAAAGTTGTGTGTTTTTATTTTGGAGGGAGGTCCCCACAGTTTCCTTCAATCCCTTATTTCCTATTTGTATTAACTGTTAATAACTTCTTCTTTCTTCTGTTTCATAATTGCTTTCACTCTCCTTCCCCTATCTCTTTTTGTGAAACTGAGGAGCTATGGATTTTTGAAGCCCAGTGTGATGTTCTAATAGCGTACCTCTATCACATTTTGCTTATTTAAATGAAAGCAATCTTTATTCTGACTCATTTCACTGGACTTAAGTATTGATTGTTTGAAATTGGTCCTTTTGGAGTACAAAGCACATGTACTACTGGTTTAAGCTTTATTTTGTTTACTTAGAATATAATGATTGCACACACTTTAGCAATATTAAAATTTGGAAAAAAAGGATCATTGCCATCCATTGATGGCAATGATTATCCATTGAGGTGAGGACTTACAGAGATTTCTTCGACAATGGATGCAACAGAACCTCTAGACTCAGGATCTTGCAATTTAAACTTTATTTGAAAATATTTCAAAAGATGCTTTGGATTGGCAGCAGGAACCTCCAGCTAAATTCACTTGCACCTATACACCTCCCATCTTTATACATGACATACATTAAGAACTTTACATATGACATAATGTAGAAATACTCTTTAATACAACTTGGACATCTACAGAAAAGGTATCAAGCATTTTTTAGGAAAGAGGTTTTGAATGCCTATGGTCACAGTACTTCAGAGATGTCAATTATCTGGAAACAGTAAATGCCTTTTCTGGCAGACTGCCATTCTTCCTCCCTTTATGCACAAACTCAGGACTTCCTGAGCAGGTAATAGCAAGGCTTGGTAGGATTAAAAAGCCAGTAAAACTTGGTAGTTAAAGTGATGACAGTAGAGCCTACATATAGCCTCCAAAACTGACCAGAAATTTTAGTTTTGGAGAAGAGAAGCAACAATTCAATACAGTAAACATTCAGAAATCCAGAGTCTTGGAGGAAGCAAAACTTCAACATTCTCAGAAGTGGAAACTGGTCATAAAAAATTAACAAAACTAAATTTTCATAAACAACTTGCACAAAAATATCAGGATCTAGTAGCTTATCTATAAGCATGCTTCAAAATGAAGTCATGCAGCTCTTCAAACTGTTTTAATAATCAAGCTGAATGAGGTCTTATCTAATTCCTCTCACGGGCTGTCAGGGTCCCCAATATTGGTATATGATATGTTCCAAAACACCTATTCTTTGTATATATTTGAGCAGCTCACTGTCCTTTGCTCCTCTTTTGTCATTTTTAACACTTCCAAGTATTCGCTGATGTGTCTCAAATAAAAGAGATCGTGATGCAAAGCACAGAGCTGCAAAGCATAGAACTGCCTTGACCAAATGCAGTGGTTTAATAGCCCAAAACCTTCAAGAAAGCACATCTTCCTCTAGAAGGCACCCACCAGGAATCCTTCCACCATTCTCATCATGGTTCCCTGCAGTACTCTTCACAGGCAGTACCAGAAAAATGTATTTTTTATATATAGTTGGAAAACCTTTGTTCTTTTTCCTTGCCTTTATGTTGAGCTGAGCAACCCCCATGCACAGCCTGCTGCACAGATCCACTCCCTCTCCCTAGCTGACCTTTGGGAAGTTCATATGGCCATTTCCACACGAAGACTCACTATTTTAATCTTCCTGAACCTCTTCTTTCTGACACTCCACTTCATCTGTCTGTGCTCAAAGATGTTCAAGTTGCCATGTCTTGTGTCTAGTGATTCCAAACTGTCATGTCTTCCTGCCAGTGACTAAACTGCCATCCAGCTTCTCACTTCCAGACACCGACCCCTTCTTTCCACACTACCTAGACTACTGATTTTTCCCAAATCAGGTGGTGTAAATTCCTCATTGTCTCTTGTGAAATGAGTCTTTCAAGGCTTCTGCCTGTAAAGCTACTACTCATCCCCTGAATATGTCAAATCATTCCACTCAGAAGTGAGCTGAGCTTAGCAGTTACATCATGTGACTGTTTAATGGCATCAATCCCAACACTGAATATCACAACAAACCAAATGAACAAGTCCCATGTGTAACCCCTTCAACTGCCCCATCCTGCTGGCTACAACTCTACACCAAACCCAGGCATGTTTATTTAACTGTCACTTCTCAATTTCAAACCAACTGCCCGAAGAGTCCAAACAGATTCTAACAGAACACCAAGTACACATTATCACAGAGGTTTTGGACACAAAGAAGTCACTCTAATAGTGATGCTCCAAGGCAATTAAGGCTTGCAGACCTGTATTGAATACCTGCATCAAAAAATAAAAATATGCCAATAGTAATCATGCTCAATTTGTTGTGCTTCTTCAAACAATAAAAAGCCCACTAACCTGTGCAAGTACTTCGAATAATACAGTGATCTATAATTGGACTGCAGTTCACGGTAATCTCTAAGCAGTGGTGTGCATTGTGGTGCTGAGCAGATTTGTCATCAGGGTTGAACTGAAAAGGAAGAAAACAAATGTTGTATTTAACTGCTCAGGCATTAAAATAAGTTTTTTGTAAGATCTGCTTAAGGGTGAGAGTCTTACCCTGATTGTCATATATCCAACATAGGCATCTTCAGAACCCTCCATAAAAACGAAGGTGGAATCTCTAGTGTTTTCTATTATAACTTTATCTGCTACTTTTCCAGGTGCTGCAAAGAAAGCAATTAGGAGATCTTAGTTTATGCCATTGAAAAAAAATCCTCAAAATACTTACAGAATTCTGTTCAAAGCAGCAAAGGAAAATTAACACTACTGTTGGCACATAAATAATCTTCCTGTCAAAAGGATCTTAAAAAAGGAAGTTTCAAAGACAATGAAGAAACTAGTCTTTAACTAAGACAATCTGGCACCAATTTAGTAATATCTAGTACTTGTGAGAAAAAAACCTCCTCTTTTACAAAGCTAGTTTTTTACCACTACTTACAATGAACTGAACAACAGCTTAAACATGGCTACCAGGCTAAAGTCAGTTTAGCTCTGTTCCAAGTACAATTTCTTCTGGTATTCCAAACCCTTTTATTGATGCTAAAAACATACATTCCATCACTGACATGAAGCACTATTTACTAATCTGCTCATGACCTACAAGTGACCTCCCCACACTTCTCAAATGTCAGATTCAGAGTTTTGAATTGGTATCCTCATTATTCTTTATGAAAAAAACCCCAAATCTTACTGAATTAGATTGAACTATACTACTGGTAGTAGTTACAGAAGGTTACAAAGTGGTTCACTTGCAAAATGCCATAATGTGTCATTTGATTTCCCCTGTTACCAGGGAGGCTAGGCTGGATTTTTTTACCCTTAATCCAAACGCAGGTGATGTTTACCTTGGGACCGCAGAAGCCAGCAGAGGGAGCACCAGTTAACCTTAGTCAACCACTCGAATAAATTCAATGACGCTCATTCACAAGCAAGATCATTTGTCTGATTCAAACCTGCGCATTAAACATGCAAGCCAGAAGCAGCCTTCCCTCAACACACCAAATACAAAGGTGGAAGTTTCACATACTACAGCAGATAACTTATCTGTGATAGCATTTTAAACTGTTCCCAACTCAACACAAACATGAGCAGATATTTCTCCTAAATTCTGTATTTTATTGAAAAGCCTACGCACAGGATTCCTCATGAGCACAACCTTTTCTGTTGTCTGTTGACATTAGTACAGACAAGCGGTGTGTCCTGTTCTTTATCACTCTGGCAGAAAGGTGTCAGTCAGAATGAAGCAACACTTTACATTATTATCCCGCTTGTTCTCACTATCTAAAAGTCCAATCTCTGCTTTCATTACTGCAGAGCTGCAAATATTTTAAGGTAGTCTGGCTCTCCTCTACACCACTACTCACTTAGTACTAGATAACAACTAAAAGAGGCTTTGATGAGGAGTTGTGTCATCACATGAAACAGATTTCTGTGGTTTGGGAACATTTCTATATATTCACCATGGAGCAAATGCAGTGGCATAAACCATGTGTTTCAGCACATGAAAAGGAACAGCACCACAGTACTGCAGGTGAACCAAACCAGGAAATAAACGGAGCCCCTAGGAGGATAGGAGAGCCATAAATCAGTATCAGAACTTTCAGGGTGGCACAGAAAAACTGCACTTCACTGAACACTATTAAACAGAGATTTATGGAATTGTTTGTACAGCACTTGGATCACGTTCTCTACGGACACCTTCCTCTCATCACAAGAGTTCCTAAACAAGTAGTAACTTCTGAGTTGGGAAGGTCCCAGAATACCCATTATGGAACATGCTTGTTAGGAAGATCACTGCACTTAGATCTCCCTAGGAAAATAGTGAAGACTTCCTTAGGCATTAGTTTCATTCCAAATGCACCAATGAAATTCTCTGCAACATTCTAGTGAATCTTCGCAAAACCATCATTCAGAGAAATATCTCTATTTCAGCTGTTGGCTTAGACCATTTTATAATAAAGAAATCAGTATTAGAATTGGGAATGGAAGAAAAGGGCCACTACTTTTGTAATCAAGCAAAACACAGCTCCCAAGAAGTCAGTTTGCTGGAACCTAAGGGAGTCATGTTCCCCAGGATCAGAATTCATGCTCTGCTTAAGGACCTGGATAGACCATTTAGAAATAATGAACAGAAAGCCTATAGTAAGGGACTGTCTAAAGAAATATGAATTAACTGGATATTGCCTCAGAATTATTTAATTTATCATAAGGAGTAAAACAATTTCACTTTTCCCTGCATTAGAAGACAAAAAAATCACTACCTTCTGCAGGAACTGTGAACTAACCTGCCCAATTGTACGAAGCAAAAACCAGATACTCTTTTAGATCTTACAGTCTACAAGATGTAAACCACAAAGGTCTAAACCAGTCCAAAATAAAGCTTTCAATTCAAAGATGCAGAATGAGTATTTGAAGAACTCAGGCATGTGAAACTACTCTTGCACTCTAAAGTAAAAAAATATCCAATTATAATAGTTTTCTTACATTTTAGATTTTTCCACCCTTAAAATGCCAATAAACATTCTTACTGGTTTTACTAATTCTTTTTTTCTTGACTGAAGGATCTTTTGATAATCCATTTTCACTTACTTTCACCTTATTTAAGTCAAGTGGAAAATAAAGGGAAAAAATGAAAGCTGTAGCTCTGAAAATACACATTCAGTCAAGATTTCCACAACATGTCTGTACAACTGCTGAAACTCAGCAACTGGGAGATTTTGTGTCTTGAGTGAGATGAGCATTCCATGGAAGGCTCCTACTCCTGCAGCAAACACACCCCCTTCTCCAAACCTGGAAAATAGAATTCTTTTTAAAAATTCAAAGGTATTTCTGTTTGCTGAACCAGATGCAACAGTTTCCTTATAGAACCTCTCCTCTTGCCTCTTTCTTAGCAATTCAGATATGCCACAGTACTAGTAATACTTCCAAAGTCTTCCTTCTGAACCAACTCCTTCCCTCAGATTTAGGGGAAGAAATAACCCCAAAATTAAACAGAACAAAAATCTCAGAACACCAGGCATTATTCTGTAAGAGCAGTAAGAACATTTTGTTTATGTGACCAAGCAGAAGCTTCTTGCAAGCTCAAGGTATGTTAAGCTGCCTTTCTAATAATGTTGTGTTTCTTCTGAAGCCAGAAGAATAAACTATTAAAGAAATTTGAGTAGAAATGCAGAGAGATTTGGTGCTGCCTTAATCCTACCATTCTGAAAAGCATGCCAGACTGAACAGAGAAGAGGTAGTTCTCCAAGGCTTAGTGGTTCACTTTAATTTGTTTTCTTTTCCAGTCAAATGAAAATTGACTCTCTCTACAATGTCACTCACCATTCAGTGGAGAAAGTCTGAGGAAGTGAAGTCAGCAGTGCCAAAAACTGAAATATAAATACATCTAGCATTGCTGGATTCCTCTTGGAGGTTTTGCTCCCCAAGACAGCTATTCTATTACAAAAATACACAATAAAGATCCCTGGCTTTTAAAGGTCTGTACTTAAGATAACTGTTTTTCTGAAAAACTTAGGTTAATTCCAGAGGAAGGGAAAGCAGAAAAGTTTGGCTTTTCAAAACTTAAAAAGAGACAGAGAACACACAGAAGATTACCCAGATATCAATGATTTCATTTCAAGTGTCATGAAGCGACTAAGAGATTTTGTATCTTAGGACAGTGCTAATCCAGTTTCTCTGGATTTTAAACACTTCATGAATATGACCTGCCCTCTCTGTACTGTCATACTCTCTTCTGTGAAACAGAAGTTCAGAGTTTTTTGTCTGTGGCCAAATCTCCATTAGCAAGCACTAATACAGGAGTGGTACCACAGAGGGAACCAGTGCTGAGGAACAGCCACCCCCAGCACATGCTGCAGGACAGGGAGGGGAGGACAGACTGACTTTGCACTAGACCTTGCCAGATCCCTCTGACTGAACACACACTGGCTACTGAAGGGCAGTAAAAGTGTTCCAGGAACATGTCTCTTGAATTAGTCTCATCCAAAAGGAATCCAGTTTGTGCTGCAAAAGCTCTCCACAACACAGACCAAAGCACTGTAAGAGGGTATGTTCAGAATGTTAGCTCCAGAAATGTAGTCACAAACTGACAAACTCACATACTAACACAGCCACATCTTGCGGATCTGTGGGGACAATTTTTCAGAGTAACACAGGAACAATCTGACTGCATTGCTCAAAACCATTCTCCCTGCCAAGGCTGCAAAACCCAGGCAAGGAGTGCCAGAACAGTCTCACTCAAGAACAAAACAGTTGGTATGGAGAACAGATAAATACCCGGAAAGAGAGACTTTGCAAAACAAATAACATATACATACAAAACACACCCATCAAAACAAACAAACCCCCTGCTCCCTTTACAAACAAACAAAAACCCCAAACCTACCACCCTCAATAATACCCACAACCCAGTAAACCAAACCCACCCAGAGAGACAGCTTCTCAGAAAACACAAACAGCAGGTAATTCACTTCTGGTTCACCACAGGAGCAAGAGATATGAGACCCCTTAACCAAAATCTCTACCAGACAGTAATACTGAATTCCTACCCGTTGTCATGCTGGTAGGAATACTGGGAATTAGCATGCTCCTAGTAGTTACAGGAAAAGCAAGCAGCTCCACAAGTACCACAATTTGCAGCTTGGTATATGATATTAACTTCCTAAACCTTTCCTATTCTCCAAGTCTTATTTCCTTCTCCATAAAGGTTCCAGTTCAGAGGAACAGTTGGCAGAGAACAGAGGAAGAACCTCCAGTCTCAGAATCTCTCTGCTGGATGCTCTCATTTCCTTCCTCAAGATGGAATTATGATACTGAAGAAAATGGGACACATACTAATTTGGGCTTGTTCCCGCTGCTGGATTCTACTCTGGAGCTGGGTTTTATATATATATGTATGTATGAATGTAAAAATTTCAAATGCAGTCCTATAACTGAATAAGCTTTCTGGCAGATTCCGTTTTTTTTTTTCTTTTAATGAAATAACAAGATAAATTAAGTTATTCTGAGAACTAGCAAGCAGACAACAGCATTTCAGCTACTTCTGAGTTAGTAACACTTGTACAAAAAACACTTATTTGCTAGGCAGATGAAGAAATATGGGCATTTATATTGGATATTTAATATACCTGCGTATCATGGTAATTAAGGTGGCAATTAACACAAGTTTGAGACAGTGATGTTCCCAGTTTACATACCTGCACCAATCATGGTGATTGGAGATTCTATATATATCCATTCATCAGTATATATACCAGAGTGAACAAAGATAAGTCCATCAAAATGAGCTTCTTGAACTCCACCAAGAGCATCCTCAATGGTATCATAATACTAGAAGGAAAGGAACAAATTCAGAGTAATGCCCATTTCCATTTATATAGGTATATAAATATTTTTAAGAACTGCTATAGAAACATACCAGCATATTTTCTCTTCCTTTGTATCTTGTAGGATTACTGTAGAAGTGTTCAGCAAAACCTGGCTTTACATGTGCTCCTTTGTACTGAAACAAGGAAGATTGCTTGTTATAAGCTTACAGACAGGTGGGCCTGAATGCACTGCTAGGAGATCTACTAATTCCCTAATTAACAAGACATTTGCTGATATCAGTTTGTCCCAGGAAGTAAGCAACATATACCGACCTCTAGGCACACTATCTGAAATGGCAACACCAAAAAAAAGTGAGCCTAAGGGAATGATCAAGCCAAGACTCCCAACTCCCAGCCATAAGCCTCAAAACTGACTGAAAAAGCTTCATACACCTGAAACATTCCACAAGAATTGCACTTACTTCCATCTCTTGGTTCTCTAGCAGCTTGCCACAAAAACTGCATTTATATGGTGAGGAAAAGAAATTCCCATAGCTTCACTAGTGATTGAATACTAAACAAAGAAGCCACGTCAAGCATTTCTCCTCAATGCACTTCAGAAATTCGTTAACCAATAACACATGGCATTGTGTGATACACTCAATGTTTATTTGCCTTACTTATGTCTTCCTAGTATCATGCCCAGCTATTCATTCAATACCTTTGGAATTTTGGATTAGAGGTACAATCACATTCCTTAAAGATGATTTGTTTACCTCCAGTCAGGCCAGCTGTAAAGCACTGTTTAGCCCAAGTGATATTACCAATAAATGTTTGGTTCACCAGAGGAAGATGCACACGAATCTGATAACCAGCACACACACTGGTTTAGTAAGACATGACAACAGCATCTTTCCCATTGTCATGGTCTGAGACTCAATCTTGTACACACAATTTCAGTGACGCAAAACCCAACACAGCAGAGCTGGATACTCAAGGATTCCACTTTACCATGTGCTGTCTTCCTGAAGTGTGCCTCAAAACAGGAAATAACTTCTGAATTCCCCCTACTGCACAACACCACAAGGATCTTAAAGTCTAAACCCAAGATAATTACTGTTGTCAGCCAGATTTCAGAAGTTGGTGTTTTTACTTTTATAAATACCCATAAATTTGAATATAAATGAATAAAACTGTTACCAGCTGCTGGAAGCTTTCTTTCCAGGGATTTGGATGTTCATATTCTTCTGGATTAATCTGATAAAATTTACCAGGTTCAGGATGCATCATTGGACGAGTGTACTCAAATACTTCCATATATAATCTTTTCCTGAGCAAAAAAGAAAATCAATGCGTTTCTGATTACTCTTCCATTTTAGTATAAAGCCAAAGGCTAAAACCTGGGGGTTTTTTGAACAGAATTTGCCGGTGACAGTGACTATGACTAAGATCAGTACCTGCCACTTAAAGCCAAATTTTTTGTTGTATTGACTTTTGTGTTTTTCTGACAAAAAATTTGTATGTGTTTTACAATCCAAAAGTTTTCATGAATAAACTTAAGCAGTTACACTATTTGTGACTCAAACTGCGCATTAACTACAACAGCATTACTTTAACACTTACGAAAGCTAGTAGCAGAAGTATAACAAAACTGAAGACCAAGTGTGCCACCACCTCTTCTCCACCTTGTCAAAAAAAGACTGAAAAAATGCATTCACTGAGAACAAGTGATGCACTGTACTCTAAAAAAGTTCATCAGTGAACAAATTACAGTGGTTTAAAAAGAAAAAAACAGCACACAGCAGTTGGATTTCTTTTCATTAGTGCCAGAATGCAAATAATTGCAGTCTGAGCCTGCTGATATTAAGCCCAGACTTACAGGATGCCACTGAATCACAGAAGTTGTAATTCATCTGACAAGGCATCCCCAAAGCTGTCTTTAGGGCAGAAAAAAAGGGGTAGTTCTGTGATGTTATATTCTATTATTTTTCTTTTAGTCTTAATCTTTACTTTTAAAACAAAGCAGCTTAAGAAATCTGTTGGGTTTTTTTCCCCTTATAAAAAATTACAAATTTAGTTCCCATTTATTCAAACTCTCAATAACCCAGGGCTAGAGCAGACTCATACGGGGAAAGTATCCAACCATTAAACAAAACTCAAACAAAACCCCCATTTAAGTAACACTAGACAAAGCTTGCATCTAAGTTGAAGAAATGTTTTGTTCCTTCTGTGTGAAGTAACACAATCTCTGGAGTAGCCTGAAAAAGGTTAAAGGGAGAAGAAGGAATGGCAGCTGAAGGAACTGATTTCTTTAAAACAGGCATTGTTTAACTAGTATGTACGTTACTAGAGAATCAAGCTTTACTGTTTAATACACATAATCAGACATTCATAAGTAACAAATAATGCTTAACTAAACCAGACATAATAAAATACAACTGGTTTTCCTTCAACTAATTGTAACCAGCACTTCAATTTTTCTATTGTACTGGCATCTTGAGCAGCACATCTAGTATTTCCCAAGATAATGAGGAATAGCTTTTCACTTACCACAAAATTGGATCATTAGCCAGCTCACTGAAGCGTTTACACACACAAGCTGCTCTACAGAGATCCTGCTCCAGCAGGTAGGAGAAGATCTTTAGAACCACTTCATCTGGCAACTTCTCCTGAAGATATTGTTCTGCAGGTGCTGCTATTAAACAGTAATCAATAAAAGGTTATTGATGTACTTAGTGAACTCAAATTCTGACTGCAAAAGATTACCAACTTGTCACTTGAAAGATTCCTATTTAAAATGCCAATTATCTCAAGGCAGACTTTTTTTAAAGCTTGTTTCTTCTAAAACAAAAGGCAAAAAATCTGACAGAAGTCACAGATTTCAAGTCCTCTTTCCAAACTTCTTATTTCACCTTTTCTATTGGAGGAATCATTCTGCAAACAAGTGCAGATGTAAAGCAGGCTACTGTGCATGTTCCAGAAATGCTGGCCTCTCAATGCTATATTAGCTTCATTGTAGTTCAATTAACCCACATTATCCATACAATAATAATAATGCAGTCCCAAAGCCAAAATGTCTGCAAATGTTTTCAAACACAAAAGAATTTAATCAGAAATAGGCACTGTCTGGAAAACCTACTAGGAAGACTTCCTTGTTCTCCCACGATGAACACTTTAGAGAAAGAGGACATCTGGGATGTAGGAAACCAAGAGCCATCAATAATTCCCAAGTCTCCTCCTTCCACTTATTCCCATTTATGTTCTTCCTTTTAAAATGAAAAATCTAAACCAGAAGAAGTAGTCTTGCCAGATGCATTTCTTCAGAGAGGCTGGAGAAAGTTGTATTCCCATGTCATTGTGCGGAGACAGGAGTGCACTTTGTTAAACCCCTGCTCATGGGCACATGGACACTCCACACACAACAGTTCCTTTGGGAAAGCCCTGCCTGCAGTTGGCATTCTCACCAGACCCTCCTGGGGCAGGAATCCTCAAAGCAGGCGTGTTCTGCTTGCAAAGCTCACTTGTTTGGCTAATGCCTTCAGGATCCTTTCAATGATCCTAAAGGCACAACCACACAGAGCAGCTCCCTAAAGTTTAGAGGATCCGTATGCAAGGAATTAAAAGTTTGTGTCTGCTAAATTCACAGCACAATTATATCCATGTAATGCCCCTCACATTATTTTTTGTCTTAGAACATCTAAGCCTAAGGAGCGGCAGGACTGTCATTTTGGCTACTACAAGAAGCTTCCTGAAGTGACCTTAAGAAAAATTACTGACTAAATATGAGGGAATAACGTTCTGAAAAACAGAATCCATGTGAGATTTCACATATAAACAAAACAAAATAAACAAACAGCCCCAGGATTCCCCTGGGCAAGGCAGCACACAGAAATGTGTTATTTCCAGCTGTAAGATGGAGAAGACAGGAGCTGCAGTCACCAAACCGTGGCTTTTTTATCCCTTCTTAAACTGGGGTCTACAGACCAGATCACCAGAACCTGTGTACTGTGACAGAAGTGATTACACCTGTTTTTCCAGGGTGTCATGCTTACATCTCTAACCAGACCAGGTAGTAGAGATTCTGAAATACGCCTGAGATTGCAGCACATTCCCTGCATCTGTTCCTTATTGTGCCACCATAAGAATGTCCCCTTAGTGATTCCCGAATACCAATTTCATCTCAGATGCCATAGGGATATTTATGCAGTTGACAACTCACAGCAGTATCACAGTTTACAGCTATAAACTATAGGTACATGCCACTTCAACCAACAAAAATCTATGCTGTGCCAAAGTGGCAAGTGCCATCATTCCACATGGCCACAGCTATTTGCTCCCACAGTATCCTATCCTCCTCCAGATTTTTTTTATGATCAGCTCCTTGCAGTAGTCCACTGCAAGCTACAGAATTGCTAGCATGGGACACAACAGAAGAAACAGGAATGAATGCCCAGAAGTTGGCCAAGACAGTTCTCCTCTGCAACAGCATTATTAATGGCAGATTACAAAATTATTTTTATTCAAGAAAAAAAACCAAAACAAACCAAACCAAAACCTTATGAGCCAGGCTGAAGCCAGTAACTTGGTAAAACTTAGGAAATGCAAGTAGTCTGGAAAGGCCTTCTGCTCAAGAGACACCTGGGGAGCCTGAAGTCTGAAGAGCTTAACAGCAGCATGTAAGGGAAACATGGTTGGGCATCACCAAAATATGTTACATGCACTATCAATGCTGGTTTTTAAAAAGGTTTTTTTCTGCTAGAGACATAAAGGGTCCTCCCTGTGTCAAACAGGCAGGAGCAGTTCGTTCTACAGTCCTAATTACTCTTGAAATGCATCACAGGGTAATTGGACATTGCTTCTGAATTAATCTTTTTCTGGTAGCTTTCCAGTTAGATGTAGTCTTCTACTGTCTTACTGAAAGCTGAAACATTATACTGCAGATGCAAAACAGTAAATCCTCCCAAGTTTTCCATGGCCTCTCTTCTCCTTTTAACACACAAATCCCTAAGGCATACAATTTAAGCAGTTACTTCCATAAACAACCTGCAGGGTTTTTTCTTCCTTTATCTATATTAGGACCTTGAATAATTTTTTATTGAATGAGGAAGCTTGCTGATATAGTGCCTTCCCACTGCTCCGAAGTTCACTCTCCTGTTGTCCTCCCTAGGCTCGATTTCAAAATTAAAATTGAAATCCAGATGTGCTTCCTTACTGCAGGCGACAAGGACTAACTTTGAGAAAGTGTCAAAACACTTGAAATAAAAATAATAAAAATTTAAAAGCCTCGATTAACCTTCTTGCCCCTGCAATTTTTCAAGTTGTATGTATTTACTTGGAAACTTAGACACTGTTTTCAAAATGAAGATGATGATTTTACAGGTGTTTGCTATCCTTACCCAGCTTTATTCAAAATCCTGTAGAAGTGAGCAATTTAATTTAAATTGCCCTTCTGCTAAATTAAGCAGAGATTGATTTAAGATTTCTCCACTCAAATCACTGATATAGTGATAACCAGGTGAAATTCTCCAGTATAATTTGAAAAAGGTAATTTGCTTCTAAATGTGAAGACTTCTCTGTATCCAAGAGAGACCTACATGCTTTTGTTCTATAAATCCACACGTCACATCTTGGATGTCTTTCAGTAATGTGTCAAAGCAAGGATGTAATCAATGTGTTCTTCCTCTCAGTTTACAAAAATGAGCCAAAACAGTTTTAAAAGGCTTGTCTGGCCACCAAATCAGAAGCATTTATATGCTCCTACTCTTGACAGTTTCATACCTATTGATGACATGAAGGTAATATACAAAATGCATACTCATATTAAAAGAAACCCAACCAGTTTTCCAAATAAGTGTCAAAATCAGACAAGAATAAAAATAAAAATGAAGTGTGAGAGGTCATCACCAATCCTAATGTAATCTGACAGTTGAACTACTCATGATTTAGTAAGAGTTAATATACTGCACATCTGAAAGTCAGAAACACAGCTAGTTATGTCATTCAGTTTCCACAGGATATGCATGAAGCTAATTCAGTTTCAGTTTTGATCACTTAGCTGATAGGGACTAGCAAAGTAATACCAAGACAAAGAGCAGGGAAAGCTGCCTGAAAGTGAATTCCCTTCTTTGTACAAAGACAAAGAATGCCATGCCAAGAATCCAAAATTGTAAATTGTCTTATATGGTTGCCTTTTTTGTCCATTTTAGTGGAGAAGATGGAGGCAAATAGCTTTTGCTCCATAAGGACGTATTTAGTAAAAATCTTTTCTTGTTAAGAAACAGAAATATGTCAGAAACATAGCATGTATTGTTCTTGGGAAAGTATCTTAGGAAATCATCTTAAGAAATCAATAGGGAAAAAAAAAATCAATTTAAAAAGTCAGTAAATTCTGTAAACTTATGCATGTTCCTAGTGTACAGAACAATCAGTGAGTGAGCCAGTAACCTCGAGTCTCAGTATGTACTGCAAATCCATAGTTCAGTGAAAACAGAAATTTAAAACAGCAACACTCCCAGCAGAACTAACTGAAATCTGTATTAAAATACACCTTTTTCCAACTCCTGGCTCTACTCCAGTTGGAAACTCTAGTTGACTGGCATTTTTCCTTTCAACTTAGTTGAATTTTCCTCCACTCAGAGTCTGTACAACCAGGAATGGTTTTCAACCAAGAAATTTTCCTGTACTTTTAGTCCCACATGCCTTCATTTTGCCTACAGTTCTAAAATAAACACCTGTACATCTCAGATGACAATGCACAGTAACCACTCATGGCAATCCAAAGTCTTAAATTCAATCACAACAGCTATCATTACCTATGCCAACAAAAATTGTGAGGTGAAGAGGACTGTGTTAAAATAAATCTCACAAGAATCAATAGTCATACAAATTTAGAGGAACCTCTTAGAAACTCAACAGGGAGAATAAAAAATAACTGTCACCCATAGTGGGAAAGAGATTAATAAAAAATGGTTTGAGGAGGACATGCCTTTCTTACATTGCAAAGTGGTTTGAACACAATCTTAAAAGTAAAATTGTAAAATCACTGTTTACAATTCCTCTGTTAATTCCATGCTAGAGAAGCCTCCCGTACTTTCCCCACATGAGCTCAAGAATCTAACAAATGGAATGCGCAGTGAAAGCATGGAGAATTCCTCTGGAAATCAGTGTCATTCATGTTGGAAAGTTACACATTTTCACTAAAGAAAGGAGGAGACTAAAAGCACAATGACGAACACAGCAAAAAAGTGAATGAAATGGAAGTAAAACTAAGAACTGTCAAGAGAAACAGAGTCTGTGACGAGACAACTCTACAGAAGGCTCCAGAGAACAATCAGGAAATGAATCAATACAAAATTACATACGCTTATGTCCAACTGGTTCTGGCTATTTCAAGAATATATATCTGAAGTTAAATGGTTCCTAAACAGCTGCTGAGATTAAGCATTTATCAAAGAGGGAGAAAATAAAATGAAGGGGGAAAAGAGATCTAAAAAGACAAAAACTATGCTAAAGAGAAAATGAGAAGCTGGAAAGAGCAGACCTCCACAGAAGCAATGAAAACAAACCCAAAGCCTTGTGCCAGCTGCTCAGTTTTAATTCACAATATTAAGGGAGATGTGGACTAAAAGAAAAAAAAAAAACAGAAGCAAGAAAAGTAGGAGAAACCACATCGATGGGAGCTGGCAAGCGTTGGTGTTGATTTTCCAGGCAAAAGTGACAGCAGATCTCCTGAAATTGAAGAGTGTGTCAGGAGACAAAAAAGAACAGAAGCAGAGAGATTGAAAAACTACACAGAAAACAGAACAAGCAGGGGGTGTGTGCAAAGAGCTATGTACATTATGTATGCAGATATATGTTTTTTTTTATTTACAAACACACCAAGTCTCTCCCTTCTCTCCACAATGAAGTGCTATGATAACATATCCAAACTACCCCTAAAAATGCAATAGAACAATGTCATCAATATGAGAAATGGCAATTAAGCATTGCAGTATTATTGCTCCTAACAGTAGCTTAGATACAACTACACAGCACTATGAGAATAAAAAAAACCTAAAACACGCCTGCAGTGAAGCAGACAGAACAAAGGATCACATTCTGAAAATTCCAATTAAAATCATGCTACCAAATTTCAAGTCCAGAACAAGCTTTTAGGTTTGTTTTGGTATTTTTTCCCCACTGATGTTTCTTAGTTGGAGAACACACAGAAAAATACTCTGGGGACAATGTGTGTGGGAGAATGTGTGACGTTAAAATGTCTACTCCTTCGCCCCTTTTTTTGTACAAAAGTTATTACCTGATAAATCCTGGGATTTCCCAGATACTCTAGCACGTTTTGCTCGGTGACCAAAGTTTTCAGTAGCTGAAGTAGAAGCACCCTTTAATGAAACCAGAATAAATTCAGGCATTAGAAAACTTAAGAAAAATACTAACTAGTTTCATATTCTTGAAACAGTAAAACTTCCTTTACAATTAAAACCAAAGAAATTACCTCCATACTGCTCTTTGTAGGGCAAGCTGTTCTTTTAGGTAAAAGAGTTTTTCTGCGAAGTTGGTATGGACTGTTTTGTGCACCAGGACCTGATTCTTCTGCAACCATATCTGCAGGCACATCATCATCTGCAAACAAAAAAAAATTGGTAATTGGAATTGCAGTTTTGCTTTGTAACAGGAAAATGCTACAGAAATTTTCAGGTATGTACATAGTCAGGGTAGGGAGGAAGTGCTGGAGAACAGAGAACTTCTATTTAGAAAAAAAAAAAAATCAGAATATCACAACATACAAATCTAAGTTCCTTCATGTGTACTTTCTCCATACATACACAGGATCTACACCAAAAGCAGCTTAAGAAAAAACAAACAATCAAAAACCCTAGGTTTTCGGTTTCTCTGCAAGCATTTAATCCACTATGCTAATTCAATCACCTCATCACTTCAAATTTTTTACCTAACACTTATCAGCAGAATGAGGAACACTGAAGTGTCAATTATTAACTAAATGATATCAAGAAATCCTTCAGTAAACATAGCACTTAGTACAAAACTCAAGACTGAGTTTTCCTCAAACATTTTGGGAATACCTCAGGCCAGCACACAAAACCTTCTAAAATGGAAGTAGCTTTCAATACACATACATTCTCTTCACCTAAATTACACTTGAAAAAGTAAGAGCATATTTTCTCCCTGCCCTTTAAAAAAGAAGTGCAGAAAGTGTCATGAGTATAATTTTAAAGGTTTTGATTCATTAGTTTCAATTTTCCCTGTTCATATATTTATGGAACATACTTGAAATAAGCAAGAAGTAATTACTCATCACTTCATGCCCTATAACTAACATTACATTATAAAGTTGCAAGAATTTTAAAAAGGCCAGAACAAAAAGCATCTAGAAAATAAATTAAAACCAGCTCCACTTAAGAAAAAGGTATACTTTCTGCAGATGCCTAACTGCAAGAAAACAATTTTGCATTTCCTTTTCATTTTAATTGCCTTTTTCTTCTTAAACTGGGCAGAGTGTGATGTGCAAATAATAGCCATAAAAACAATGCCACAGAGCCAGCAGTTTTTCTGAATATATTAGGTTGAAGAGATGAATGTTAAGAAAAAAATACCCACAAAAAAGAACTCAATGCGCCACCAATAAAACTCCCCTAGTCTTCCAATACTACAGTAGTATTGGAAAAAAACCACAAAGCAATAAAATTCTGAAGAGACTCACTTGCATTTCAGTATCTTAAATTCATGATTTTCCTTAGGGCTTCTGGTTTGGGTTTTTTTTTTTGACATAAATTACAAAACATCATGGTTATACTGGATTACACATACCATGCAGCCTGAGCTGGTACATCAGTAAAAAAAAACAAACCAAAACCCCAAACTATTTTCCCCTTCCTTAGCAGATATTTATAAACTGCAACCTTGCCATGTACCATTAGAAAACACAACACTGCCACAACATTCAAATACCCGACAGATGTGCGAAGATGAAGTTCACTGGTGATGCGTACACGGCCACACAGGCTCGTCAGAGCAATAGAGGAGAGCTTCATCAGCTCATTAATCCACCTGAAAATCAACCTGCAAGTACCTCAGTGATCAGCCTTCAGCCAGCCCAGCAGCTGGTCCAGCTCAGCACAGCCACAAGACCATGTGACTGGGAAGAACCACCAACAGCACAGGTTTTTAAGGACAGAAGTGAACTGTGAAATTTCAATCAAGACCCATCACTTTTAAAAAGAGAGCCACCTTAAAAACTTCACCTAGAAGTTGGTTCACACACCTTGCCTGCTACTCACATCTGACCACTTCACTACCTAGGAAGGGTAAGTATTTATGAATTATGCAAAAAGCCTAAAGGACACTGAGAGATGAACTACAGTAAATTTTCCTGTGAAGGCAGGTCTGGCCCAGCATGGGGATCACAGCCTGTTGGAGGTCAGCAATCTCAGAGCAGACTCAATGCATACTCATGGTTCAGTCACTTGGATTTACCCATTTCTTTGCATCTCTGATCAAAAACACCCTCTCAATTTAACAAGGTAGGCAGAAGACAGAAGCTGCTACAGGAGAGCTCACAGCCATCCCTGGCACACCAGAGCAGAAAAGCAGCCGTGGGTGTGAAGCAGACCCTGCCAGGATGAATTTAGGCACCATCAGCCCCAAGGTTCTCCACAGCAAAACACCCAAATGTACTCCGACACTGCAGCAGGGATCGATTTTGCAGCCCTTGTTTCTATATTAGATTTGATACAGTACCGATGATTACTCTTGCTAATTTCCCCCAGAAGCTACCTGGGGACTTGGAGCATGGTGTCTCAAGCCGCCCACTGCTCCCCTATTTTGCACAGAAGACACAAGATCACAGAACAGCTGGGCTTTCCCTCCATTCTGGATGGTCAGTACCACAGTTCAAAACTGCCACAGGAAACACAGCAACACCACAGTAAGTAAAGATAACAGCAGGAAAAAAATATAGATCTCTCAGTAGGTGATGGAACCTCTATCAGGTCTTCAGAAGAACACCCATGGGGGCCACAAAGGACAGAACATATTGCTGCTGGAAAGAGACAGCAGAAGCATGTGGGGTAAAATGGAAGGGAAGGTCAGTTTGGCTGATACACTGAAGGACTGGCTAAGCAGAAGAGAAATACATTCATTTTCTTGCAGTGTGTTTAGGAAAATGGCAGGAGTCCCACTAAAAGATCACTTTTCTAGCACAGATGACAATAAGGGATATGTACACACTCACAGCAACTATCAGAAGAATTAAAATCTTCCTTTCTCCATCTGAACACCACCAAGGAAGATGAAGGAAGGGTACCATGATGCCTCTCACATAAGCAGTTTTTGTCACACTTCTGAGGGGCATATGCACAGATTTCTGACACTTCAGGATTAACAACTGATCCTATTTTTCCACAGATGCAGCCGTTGTAGTTACTGCCAAGTGAAAGAGTACCAGGAAACCTGAAGGTCAAGCGATCTCTTAGAGCAGTAGCCTTGGTTTTAGCCTTCCAGATGCTCCTGGTAAGCCCTGAACAATCTAAAGCAGCTACACTGGGAGCCTTCAGAGAGATGCTGCTCACAAAGTAATACTTCAACACTGCACACTGCCTTTCCCTGAGCAAGAAACTCTTAAACCAGACTCCAAGAGCTCTATTTTGAAAATCCTTCCCTAAAAAACACTTCAACATACACTTGCTTTAGAGCAGAAATATCTGTTTTAAAATACAGAAGCTCAGTGCCTCCAAAATATTTTGGAAAACCCCATTTTAAAGTGTAACAGTGTCAGGCAGTAACATACATAAAAACCATTATAATCACATTTGTTGATGATAGAAGCATAAAAGTCAATAAACAAATTTGGATGAGTGCATGTGTAATATTAATATCATCATACAAACACCTGCTGAAATGACTGCCAGATGCTGTCACAGTTTTAACCAAGTCATTATGTTTGCAGTTTTTAAGAGATTAAATTAAGCTGAGTCTGCTCTCAAATAAAAATATTTACCCGAATATTTTACGCCAATTATACTGTACAGTAAGATAAAATAATTTCAAATAAAATCATGTTTACTGAACTTTGTGACTCTGAGAGGTCAAAACCTAAATTTAAATTAAGAATT
Source organism: Poecile atricapillus (assembly GCF_030490865.1). Taxonomy (NCBI): domain Eukaryota; kingdom Metazoa; phylum Chordata; class Aves; order Passeriformes; family Paridae; genus Poecile; species Poecile atricapillus. The sequence goes on from NC_081251.1 coordinate 101,783,288, forward strand.
ATCTCATCTGATAGTTCAAAATTACTCATGAACCTGAACTGTAATACTATAAGCTTTAAGACCCACAAAAGACCAAAAAGGACAAATACTTCCAGGAGTAAAAGAGTAAGAAAAATCTGCCATTCTGGCAACTGCTGTTAAGAGTGTTTTGCATTTCCACAGATGCTGTGGAAGTGAATACATTAAAATAAAGAAAAAAAAGAATTATACAATTGACTTCTTTTGTTCCATGAAGACATAAGTTACAAAGAACTGACAAAGTGTTGTCAAGAGCTATTTATTTAAAAATATACACACCTAGGTCATTTCTAGAGAAAATTTATCATGTCCAGGACATCTTTTCCAAAACATGTGCACACGGCTTCATTTCTACCTTAAATGCATTCAGGTAATATTTCCAAAAAGCATCATAAATATAAATGACGACTGTACAGTTGATAAATTCTTTAAAATAAAAAGAAAAAAAAGCTTTAAATTCCCCCAATAGACTCATCATAAAAAAAGAAAAAAGGGAGAGAGGGTCCCAAGGAAGGCAGTTCATATGCTAATCTGTAGGGTTTGATCACTTAAGTTTTCACTCTGCAACATCACATTTTTGTGATGGTTTTCTCTACCTTCCCCAAATGGGGCAGAAGGAGCAAAATCAACCAAAGAAAGATTTGTAACCAAAAGAAGCAGAGTCCTGGGGGTGACACAGCACTGAAATTGCTCCTGCAGGCTGGGGGAAGAAAGCAGTGAAGAACATAACCAACCAGTTTTAAGACAGGAAAATCCGTATCAAATTGAGAGTAGATCTAAAAGAGCAGCTCTGAAAAATAAAGTTAATCCATCCTGAACCTATCTGAATTAAGCCATGGTTTGTCTTGCCCATCAAACATATTTTAACAGGAAGAGTTAATTAAACACTGCTTTAAGTAGAACCAGTACAACTTTAGAACTAAATAATAAACTATTGAAACAAACAAACAAAAAATCCAACACTGTCCATCTTCGTAACTAGAAGAAAACATGAATTAAGCAACTAAAATGTTAACTGATACAGCTCATTTGCTCTGGATTGAGCTCATCTTGCCATATAACTGCCAAAACCCATATCAAGCATCTTGCCAGCCTGTGAGATGACAGCTCAACTACTTGATTGGATCCACTTCTGGATTAGAACAAAATTCCAACAGTGAAGAGAGGATGACACAAGTTTAAGGGAGTAGAGAGGAAGGTACTCCCAAGAGAGCTAACAATGAAGGTAATTAACTTATAGAACAGAAATACAAGGCAGATCTGTATTTGCACTTACAGCAACATCTCTGCAACAAACTGCAGACCCAAAAAACAAGCAGAACACACCCACTCAAAATTTTTCTTTAAGGAGCAAGTCTCTGGCGTGAGCTGTTAAATAAATGCATGTATCAGTAGTGTGACTGACACTCATCCTGTGTCCTTGAAAACATTCCTAACAAGTGGCTGACATCTGAAAGCAGATACAGTACCAAAACATGAAAGATACTCAATATAGAATTTGCACATACTGCTCTGTATCTCAGAGCAAAGGTTTCTCACACCAGTAGAGGCTTACCCATTGATTCCAGGCAGCATTTAAGGATTAGTTTAAATTATGGGTGGCTTAAGGTTGCTTTTGAAATGGAGACCATTTTCTTTTGAGAGCTATCTGAGGACCTCTCTGAAGAGAAAAAAAACCACTAGCTTAGGAATACCACACCCAAAAAAGCAAGTGAAACCCAGAAACCCCCACCCAAAGCAAACAAAAATCCTCCAAAACTGAAAAAGATGACATGCAAAGTTCACAGAGCTCAGATCCAACATGTCCTTAAGGCAGGAGCATTGTGGTGATCATTTACCACTTCACTACAGTGGACTTGGGGGAAAAAAAAAAAGTCCATAAAAACTACAGCTACTCCATTTTATGTTGAATGCTAAAAACATGGTATTAAAATATGGATCTGCAAACTCATTTGCTACTAACATCAAAGATACTAAAAAATACTGTGATACATTTTTTAATTATTATAGAAAGAAACCCTGCAGTATTTTCAAGCGTTATCCAGAGCAACTCAGCTCACAGAAAAGTAAAATCTAAAAGGTAGTAATTTTGTGTAAGGTTCTGATGGCACTGGTCAACAAGAAGGATTAAGCTCTGACTAGAGACGAAGCTGTCTGGAACTGGAAGAGACCCTGCAAGACAAAGATTCTGAGCCAGAACTGCTACTCACAGTAGCAGGCTCTCAGATTGGAAAGGGGAGAGACCTAACATTAAAAATGTATGCTTTCGTAAAGACTATGGAAAGATCAGACTTCCTGAACACCATATGGAATAAAGAGATTCTGCCTTCTGGGAAGCAACAACCAGACACAAAAACCATTACTGACTACTAGGATATTTTAAATATACACACAATTTCTTATTGACAATAAACCAAAGACATACAAAAATATGCAAAGCACACTGTAGCTTGTAACAGTTTATAAAATAAACAGAAATTGTGTGAAGACTTTAAAATTTTCCTGTATGAATTTATTTCTTAAATTGAATGAGAGGAGAAAAATTATGCTTAAAGTCAAGTACTTGTATATAGCGAAATTTAAGAAACACACACACACCACACCACCTTCCACCCAAAGAATCAAACAAGCACCTTTTTTGCATTTAAACTTTAAGCTTTTAAACATCAATACCCAAAATAAGACATCTTATTACTCTCTCTGGAAATAGGTCGTGCAGTCATGATGACCTAAAAAGAGTAAGAATAGATCAGACGCTCAAATTCTATCTGTGTTTATCCAGAAGCTCATGTTATTTTGCAACATATTTAGAAGTCTTTCCTACAAGAAGAAAAGCAACTACTTCTAGCTACACAGAGAGTTTCTTTAAGTTATTTCTTAATGTCATTCTCAGATAAAAATTAATTTCTGTGAAATCTTAAGAATCGGATCTTTTCTTCTCCTCAGCACATTGTGATGCCCACTACGACAACCTTCACACAGGTCACTCAAACCAGACAGAGAGACAACACCCCCTCACAGGTCTGCAAGGTCAGCCAGCACCCCCAAAATGCTGCATAGGAAAACATGGCTTACGCAGCAAGGCAAAAACTTAAGTTCTTAGAGCTGGCACAAAACAGACTAATAGAAAAGGAGACAACTGGGAAAGATATACTGGCTGCAAGCCCAAAACTTGTCCTCATCTATATTTCTTAAAAAATTATCAACAGTTACAAATAGCTATTCACATCTTTACACTTCACTCCCGAGGGAGCCCACAGTCCAAAACCACCTAGCACAAAAAACATGTATTAACACCAGTTTAAAAACCCTTCATCTACTACGAAGAATACAGTCCTTTTCAGAAGCCAGGATCAAAAAGTGATAATGAGGATTTGATGAAAAATTCTGGTTTCTTTCTACAACCATGCCCCCAAAAGAAATATTTAACATCAGGTTAAAGACTGAATTTCTAAAAAAAAATCATTAACATGCACATTTTTATTAGACATTCAGAATAATTGTGCAAGTACCTGCACACTTGAGCTACTTGTTAACTCATTTTAGAGAGGTAAGAAAAAGACCTCTTTCTTAGTCCAAGCAGCTCTAATGATCAGCACTAGCATGTAGAACTGATAAACTAGAATTAGAAGACAAACTTTATTTTCTAGTATTTTTTTTAATTACAATGTTTTCCCAAGTAACTGTGTTATAGCACCATCTACAACATTTAGCCAAGTAATAAACAACTCTCCAGGTGGCTGCTGCACAAGTATTAAGGGAACTTCCTGCTTAATAGGCAGCTTGACTTCTGCTCTGACAAGCTTTCATTGAGAAGGGACAAGGAACCCTTTTTGGGTACATTCCTCATCAAGAAAGCAATACTTTCCAAGCTGTGGCCTTGCTGCATGGTTCCTTGATGCTGCAGTGAAAAAGCTGACCAAGTAGATTTTGAGGTTCAGAAATACAGTGCTAAGAGGCTTTTATTGTTACATTTCTGAACGACAATAAGTAAAATCCACTATTACTACAAGATGATTTTTTTTTTTTCTATTGTGACAACTATATTCAAGACTCCAAGTAGGACCAATTAAAATTTCTACCTGGCCAAGTTGCTTCATTTGTCTGGGTAGTCAGATTACCAGTCTCAATGGTCATCTCCCTCTCTGGCTGAAATACAGCAACTTTCATCTCATTAGAAAAACACTGCCAGTGAGAACAACAAAAAACAGTGAAATAGGTTCAAGTATTGCCACTTGATTCTGACCAAGAAGATGCTTCTGATCAATCCTCATACTTCAACTTCTCGAAGTATTTCGAGGTGCCTGAACAAAGAGGTGAGAACGGAACCCTGTGACTACACCCTAGGGAAGTGTCTCTAAAACAGGAAGGGCTTATAGATGCTCCAATAGCAACACCAAAGTCACCAGAACATGTAAACAGAGGAATTGTGGAACCAGTCATTGGTACTGAAAAAAAAAAACAAAACCAAACAACAAAAAGGGCAAACACAACCCTTACCAAAACAAACAACCAAGCAAATAAAAAACATAATAAAAAAAAAATTCAACCCAGAGAACTAGCTTCCATGAACAATGATGTCAGTCAAATGGCTGGACTTTACCAGGATAAAAACCAGCCTCCAAAACTCAGGAGAAAAATGTTCTAACTAGCTTATGTAAAATTAATAAGAGATACTTATTTGTGAGGACAGATTATTTCTAATAAGCAGAGAGTAGCTGAACTATGAAACAGAAACCTTACCTTCTTTAATTAGACTAAGTCTGGATATACTTGATACCAATAGCTCCAGAAAAATAATTAGAAGTTTGTGATTTCCTCTTTGTATTAACTTCTGGCAGCAATTATTTTCAGCCTCACCTCCTTTAGCACTGCTGAACTGAAGAAGGAGCAGGACACTATTAATTTCTTCTCTAGCTGAGTTTCTGATATCTTTGAAAAAATCTGGGGCAAATCTACAGTCTGGGAATGAGTAAATCCAATGACAATGCAGAGATTTCACTTAACACATCTAGAACTTCCACTTCAAGTTTTCTACTGATCCATTTACAGAAATTTTCTGTGATCCATGGGAAACCAAGAGAAACATGGCTCCTCTTGAAAGAGCAATAAAACAATTCACTAGTCTCATTATGAATTAACACCAGTGCAGCTATTCAAGCATAACCCCTGTAAAACACCATCTCTGGGCACCATCATTTCACCTAATTTTCAGGAAATGAAAGCCTCCCACAGATTTCGCTGTCATGTGCCACATCTGCAGAGCACTGTTGTAACACAGGCAGAAAAAACCCCCGTATCTCCTGCTACTAAGTGTAGTAGCAGATTTGGAGATATTTGCCATGCAAAGCCACCTGCCTTCTGTGGACTCTCCATCAGAAGTGACTGACATCTATCAATACATTGGCCCAGCTGAAACCTCATTATGTCAAAGAGCAGTTTTGATGAACCTTAGGAAATTCCTGGTTTAGTGTTTCAGAATTAAAAGAGCTTCTGAAATGCCTAGCATGACAAGGAAAGGCAGTCACAGATCTGTCTTGCAGCAGCAAAAAGGCCAAGGAAAAAACCAAGATGAAAGTCCAGACAGTTCTTTTTGTGTGCTGGGGTACAGTTAGTATTATTTCCTCTAAGAAAGAAGTAAAAGGAGGAAAACTGTATTAACAGTACTTTTCAGCTTACTGGGTTTGGCTGGCTTTCTTCCCTACTGTACCAAGCAAAGTTTCTAAGCTGACCATTAGTCTATCAAGAAGCAGAGAAACGCCACAAACAGTCCAGAGGAAAAAATACAGACCTTGTAACCTTGACAGATAGCTGGGAGGAAAACACACCTTGTGCTAACACTCCTCACAATTTTGGATGTTCAAGAGGCATGTCTCTAGAAAAAGACAACTGTGCAAACTGAAAAAGGAAAAAAATATTAAATCTGCTCCCTTTTTTGGTTATTTCCCCTTACTACTACTCTGATATTAAACAAGCACACAATCTTTCTCCTGCTGCCCTAGTACTACAATCAACACACAGAATTTCACATGTTACAGCTGAAATGAAAAAAATAAAACCCAAGGAAACTCCAGCACATACACCCCCCCAAAGAAACTGTGAAATACCACTATAAGAACACAGTAACTCACAACAGTATCCTGAAAACATAAATATATTAGACTGGAAAGGAAAAAAAAATTAAAAATCGTTAGCTCCTGCCAAATTATTTCTCTTTTATTCACCAAAAAGACCCCTTGTTACAAGACATAGTTATTTTTAACCTTTCAAGAAAGGCTATTTAATGAAAATAATACATTAAATGTGTGTTATTATGTCAGAAACATGAACATGTAAAAAAAGGAATCCAAGCACTTCTTATCCTTGAATGAGTCAAAAATATGTTGTATCTGACATACATCATAGTAAGGCTGAATTTTACAAGCCTAACTGTAGCAAGGTTTACACACAGTCACTTATCTGATCCTTACTCTGAAAACTTCTCAATGACTGCTCCTATTATTCTGTTCCTTAAATTACCAACTCCAAGGTGCCTGTCAAGAGCAGGAAGGCATGGCTCTGTTTAGCTTCAGGGAAATAACTGAGAAAACAACGTGTGGAACCCTATCAAGTGCCAAGTATCATCAGGGTGCAGGAAGAAAATACTTATTTGCTAGCATATATGTTATTAAGACAGGTTAAGAAATCTGTCATCGAACTATAAAACACTGCAGTAGTCAACATCTGATTCAAAACTAAATTTTTTAAGAGCTACAGTAAAAATAAAAAATTGCTGACAACACCAAGTTCTGTAGGACTAAGGGCCTACCTAAACCCAAGCTGCTTTGAGAAAAAGTAAATCCTACATAGAGAACAACTATAATTATTAAAATTTACTCTGGGAGATAAAGGCTAGATAGCTTTTCTACCAACTTTTATAGTATTAATACATGATTTAAAGACAAATTGGAAGAACAGGATCATCTGTTTTCCACTGCTGCAAAACAAACATGAGCAAAGCTGGAAAGAAGGTTTTGTATTATATGTTCAAGGAAGTTGCAGCACAGGGAGGACACTGCTCTTCCTTGCCCTGTAGACTAAGGATCGCCTAAACACCCTGAGCTAAAAGTTATTGCTCTTGGATATCTGGAGGAAAAAAAAAAAAAAAAAATTACATCCTGATTTTATGAGAAAACCACATGGCATAGTTTTGATACATTAATCAAGTCCTTACCTTTTTTTTTCTCTGCCTTTAAATAGAACTTTTTTTAAACTGGGTTTATTTTTACAGACACACACTTCTTTTTTTCAAACCTAAACACTGTGAATTCTGCACACATTAAGTTATCCAGCCCATTCCACAGCACTGCATAACCAACCACCCCACGACACTCAGCTGGTTTTAACTTTCCTGTTTTCAGCTGCAAGGAAAACAGGCTGTCAGATGCTGACTGATGATGTACCTTTGCCATTAAAAGCAGTATTATGCATTAAATGCTGCATCAATGAACTTCTAAAAGCTTTTTTTAAGTAGCTATTAAATTTCTATTAGTATTTTCTATTAACACTGTCATTTCACATTGTGAGGAGCTGTTATATATATGGATACATAAACCCATGCATATAGATATATAGATATCTCTAACAGCTGTATATATGTGCATTCAAACTTAGAAACATGCTTTTAATGAATAACTCAACTGATTTTGATACAGGAACTCTGCTTTTGGTAAAACTTCAGAGACTAAAACACCAACAACTATCAAGGTATGTGGGTGGTAGTGAAGGGCAAAAAGCTGTGTATTTGGCTGTTCATGATGTCGTTTGGTAATTAATTACACTGACTGCAGATATATTTTTCCTGATAAATTCTGAAGTTAAATGTAATAGCTGCATAATTTAAGAGTTTCCAGAATGAGACTTTTTGCAGTGAACACTCTCAAGTTTAAAACCGCAGATGATGCCCTGTATCTAATGAACTATTTTCAACTACTGACAATTTCATTTAAAAATAAATCTAGATTCTTTTCTTAGTATCTCTCAGCTGTTTTTCTTATGATCCCAATTTGACTAAAGCTCTGTTCCACTAAACAATATGGAAATGCCCATCTAAAAAAAAAAGTCCTTATAGATTCCTCCTTACCAAAAGGAGCAGATGCTTATTATTTCCATTTCAAATTTATTCTTAACAACATTAAGAGGAAATAAAGTTCAAGCAGACAGAGTAAGCTTGGTTACCTGAGAGCAAGTGTAAGTTACAAAATGGAAAGAAACTACTAATTTTTTTGGTTTTGTCAAAATTGTCCAGAAACACTGAAAATTTTCAATAGGGTTGGTTTTTCCTCTTCCACAGTCTTTTATGTCTAGTCTTTTTGTATACCTACAGCAGAATCCTGAATTTTTCATTTCTTAAACAGGACCTCCTTCTCATGCACCTGAACCCAAATTCTGGATATTCACTCATTTTAAGACCAGACAGAAGGGGGGTTTTGCCATTTATTCTGTCTCCATTTTGAAGGTCTGAGCCACCACACTTCCTACAAATTTGTAATGCCTCAGTATGATAAACTACTATTCAAAAAGATATTTTAAAATCATGTGCATTAACTGTAAAAGCTGTTTGAACACATGCAGCAAAAAGCAATAGGGAAACAGTATGGTTGAAGAAGAGCCCAGTAACAGCCCCCTCCATCCAGACTCTCAAAGCCCTTCATTACACACAGTAATCCTGCGTTGTGAGCCATTGAAAGACAGATAGAAAAAAAGACATTAAAAAATAAACCCTATGCTAAAGGGCCACAAGGCCCTTAAGCGGTTTTAAGAGGAATGTTTTTTCTCACTACGCCAAAAAATCGAAGATAATTTAGAAGTCCCACATTAAGATGGTCAGTTTTCTCCTTTCACATCTGCACAGTTCCATCATTATCCACTGACCTCAAATGTTTTCTCTTGGGTATCTACACCAAGCAGTGTATTTACAGACCAGGACACTTTGGAGAGTCAGTAGACAAAACATATGCAGAAAAAAAGGGAATTTATGATAAACTTATTTTCTGGTCATTTTACTACATTTCCCAATATTTTTTCCCAAAGAAAAATTTAAAAAATTTAAAGACTGATTAGAAAGTATTCAGAAATGTCAAGATGTGGCGTGATAGCAGCCCCGTGGTGAGGTTCCCCTTCATGCCTTGACTAGTGCTGACTACCCCTTTACCCCCACATTCCCAACAAGCCTATGCAGTTTGATCTTGTTCCTTTCAGTAATTTTTAGTGTTGATGAAAAGTTAAACATGTACAAAATAGAACTGTAGCTATGTGTGTATGCAGAGCTGTCAAGGCATTCTTCTGGAGACAAATTTGATATATACACAAAAACCACACTTTGTGAGAGAAGAGTCACAGGTGCGCAGACGTGAAACAGTTCCAAACACACTGATCCACCAGAACAGAAAAACACCCCTTGTTTAGCCAAAGTAATTTTACTAAGTGCATCAACAGACTAAGTGAGTCACAATACCTTGGTTGAACAGGGCTACCATTTCATAGTACTAATTTATTGTGGTTTTTAGGTCATCTGACTATAGCCTTAAAAAGTTGCAGGAATAAAGAGTATTAACATTAAGAAGGAACATCATATTACAAACAAGACAGATGGCCAACAAACCTTAAGATAAGTTTTGTATAACCATCTTATAGATAATTCTTTCTTCTCAGGACAAACTGCTCAAATATTGAAACTAAAAACAAAGACTTCCTTGGCCCAAAGCACTGCAGAAGTTCACCGACTTCACAGTTGTACACAAATAAGGTGAGAAAGCATTTAAGCACTGGAAGGACATCAGAAAAACACTGCCATAAGGAGACTTTTTTTTTTTTTTTTTGACTGTGAGGATGACTAAGCAGCAGCACAGGTTGCCTGGAGTTTGTGGAGTCTCCAAACTATGTGAGTCCCTTCCAAGAAGGCCATGGCTTTGTTAATGCAGCAAAGGCACCATCAGAGAACAATTCAAATGCCACTTGATTCCAGCATTCTCATCAAGTAAATGCTCTCCCATCACTGCTCAACATACCAAAACCTCAAGTATTTACCATCCAGATTTCTATTACAAGGCCTTACCATTTGCCTTCACTGAAGCTCCAATCCAACTGTTTTGCTCTAAAACATACAGTTGTAGTACTCCAGTACTCCAAACCCTCAGCCCATTTTAACTCTGCTGAGTACTCCACACTTCTAAAAATCCCAGACATTGTGACATTAGGACAGGAAGACAGACCATAGTATTTTCAACCATACACATGTAAAATGCACTCCTACATGAACATATTTTCCACACCAGTGTTCCTATGTTGTCAAATAATCTGTATCAAAACATGTTTTGTCAGCAAAAACTTATTATGAAGAAATACTATTTTAGGTTAAGTCAAAGCATCCTCAGCACAGCAATTTAAAGATTTGATTAGAAGTACTAAAATATAATTTGTTTAAATAACAGAAACTCCCTCCTTCTCTTTATTTCCCCAATCCTTACATTCCTTCCCAACTGTCAGACTCAGTTTCATTTCGTCATCTTCCTGGTCCAGAGGTTTGAGAGGAGAAAAACACCACTGCTGTGCATTTTGACCGCAAGTTAAGCTGTAAAACATCGCAGGGCCCTTCAATACACTTGACCAAGCAAGCGGGACACCACCAAGTCTTTATCTGTTTGTTTTTCAACAGTGTTTTTGTAAAGGGAGAGCAACTGATAGGGTATTGTGATAGAATAATGTTTCTACAAAATTGAATGCTGATAAGAAACTGATGGAAACATCCTTCCTTTTCAGTTTCTTTAATTGTATCTACAGAAAAAAATTCAAATAGGTAAATCTCAAAGCCAGTGAGTAGAAATTTTAAACAGAAGGACTCAAGCTGCTTCTCTCCTCACCTTTCCACATTAAAGACCAAAAGGTAATGAGGTATTAGTGTTTACCGAAGACCAGCAGGAAGAGGTAAACAAACCACTGCCTGTGTGATCTTGTTTACACTGCTCAAATGTGGTTGTAACTGAAATAAAAGCTTTGATTACAGAAGATTAATCCCTTACTGCCAGAGCTGAGAAAAGACAAACTCTAAGACATCCATGAGACATTCATTTAAGAGAATGAAGATTTCAAAATCTGCACTGCTAGGGCGGTAGAAGAGCAGGGGTAATCTCCACTTCTGTTCAGAAGTGAATCCTCCCAGACACAGTGAGTTGAGCAGAGGGCTGTGCCCAGTGAGCTCTCCCAAGGCTTGGAAAGGACTCTGGGGCATCTGCAGCAAGCTATGCTCCCTTCCTGCTCCTCCTCTCCCTATCTCATGCTATTACAGTCATTTCTGATCACACCAGGATGAATGACATACAAGTACCACCTACTTAAGGGTGATCTTCAAAATAGTATCTACGCCCCTCACCCTACATCTTTCACCTGGAATGAGGTAATACTAACACTATTACCGTAAACCATCTTTGCACCAACCGGTGAATGTCCTGCTGGTACAGAAAGAGATAAACCACTTTTTCTCCATATTATTAAGCTCTCAGCAGTTACAAAAATAATTTTTTAAAAAAAAATCAGTAAGTGCTACTGTGCCAATTCATGGTTTCAAGGATCTTTGCAGCTGTAAATTGAAGTATGCTGGAACACATGCTGGCTGAACACACTGAAAAACTCACCTGCTAGACAAGATCACACCAGCTAGAAAGTCAGAGAATTAATACATTCTACCTCCTACACCTTCACTCTAAATTACAGTCAATTTGCTAAAAGCGAAGCCACACACAATCACTCTCCCTTACAAAGTATGTTCCCAAACTAATGAATCTACAGGCTGCACTAAGATGGTTATATAACATCAGCAAATTGAATTTATTTTCCAGGCCCTATTTTCTGTCAGTCTTTGTAATCATCACCTCCGTTTCAGCTTCCTTCATCAAGTCATCCTGTCACAGTTTCACCTGTTCTGAATTTACCAATCTGACACACCTGCAAACTACTCAATTGTTCCATTGTTATTAATGTGCAGGAGCAGCTGGAGACACAGCCAAGTCAGTCACTTCAAACACAGCAGAGGGGAAAAAACCCAAACTTACCCTGAAGAGCTCATGGACACAGTTGCAAGCAAGACTAGAACAGGAGAAAGGAAGACAACACAGAGGCGAAGTGACTTTGTTTTCACACAGGCTTAGACTGGTGTATTGACCGTGCAGTGCTTTGGGGTTACGTGAACAGTGTTCACGTCTCTGTCCCTGCTGGCTTAATTACAGCCATTCCTCCTCCAAAGTGATAATCAGGGCTGAGATGATGGCACATTGTTTAAGAAGTCTGCACTCAAAAACTTGCTTGAAACTGCTGGAGCTAAACCGGAACTGGCTGCTGCCATCTTGGCACACTCCACCTGATTAATGAGTTAAAGGATTAACATCTTTCAAAAGTAGGTGGGGAGGATTTAAAAGACATTGCTGCTTATATTCTTTCACCTGCTGCTTCTTTCAGACATCACTACTGTAAAGCAAGGGTAGAAAAGGTATTTTCTATTAACTCATTTGAATTTAAACACTACTGAAAATTATAGGTGAAAATAAAAGAGAATCTAGTGAACCACAGTTTCCAATATTTGACCTGAATTACTTTACCTTGTGTTAGCACATAGGAGGAGATCAGTACCAAAAGTCCTTAATTTCATTTAGCACACTTATTGCACATTTTTGTTTACTGAACTGGACAACTACACAGTCACACTCGTTACTGTGCAACTGAAGCTTTCATAGAGCAGCCACCTCCTCCCTCCAACCCAAAGCTACCAAAACCATCTCAATGCTGCTCCTGTGCTTCTGAAACACTATCCCCAAAAGGGCTTTGGGCAGCAGTTAAACTGGGAAGAAATAACACAGCCCATAGCTTCTATCATCCCAGTTAAGGGCTGGGCAAGTGGGCATTATCCAAATGCTGTGAATCCAAAAGCCTGCAGCCAGCACAGCTAGAAAGCAGGCAACAGAGAAATACACCTTGAAAAACCCTGTCACTGTACTGGAGTTGCTTGACAATATTTTTTTCTTTAGATGTCAGAGCATATGCCACCACTGATGACTAACAAGTAAGGAACACAAAGAAATTCTGGTGCATCAGTCAAACCATGGTTGAAAAACTATGAAGCCTGACATCAAATCAGGCTGCTATCTTAGATGTGTAGTACTTAAGAGTCAGTGAATTATTTCATGCCAGTGCTGTGTGCATTTCTGATACTGGACCAAGATGAGAAACAGGCCAGTGACTGAACTATGATGGAACGAATTTTTACTTCTGTATGGTAGACAATAGACACTCGTAGAAGATGGATGTACTGTACTACCTACAATGATATTCTGGGAAAATATGATGGTAGCTGGAATGTCCAGTTATCACCAGAAATCAACAAGTAAACAAAGCCGAGACATCGCCATAGAGATTAATTTCCCTTAACAGATCCCTCTCATTTGCCACACGTAGAAAAATATTTCCAAAAAATTATATTCTACTTTATATCTCAGATTCTTGAAGGACTTACAGGAGGTCCTGTCTTTAATGGAGGCAAGTTCAAGACTCTTGTCACATAGCAAGAGCTACACATGCTTGCATACATATACTAGCTAATTAAAAACAAAATAAGAACCAACCTTAAAAACTTAGAAGAATAATTGTCAAGACCACTTTATCCTGCTCCTGTCTTTTCATGTTTCCTATATAATTTAGTCCTAGAGAACTGCAGTGCTTCAGGGAACACAGGTCAATGCCAACTATTCAGCACCAACCTACTACTAGCCATCACTTCTAAACAGAAGAGGTTTTTTTATCGACTATCTAGCATCTTTACCTTGAAAGAAACCTCTGAAGTGTCTAAGTGTTCCTAGAGGAAAACCTTGCATGCAAAGCATCTACAGACTGATGATCCTGTCTTTACAAAGCCACTCCACGTCCACCTTCTCCGCAGACCAAGGTCTACCATGGGACAGCAAGACCATAGATGCAAACTCAGAACAACGAATCACAGCAAGTTTCAAATCCTACGTATGTGGAATGTGCAAGACACTGTCCATTTGGAAGCACAAAAAGCCCCCCATTACACAACTACATTTACGTAGTCTGTCAGATTTGAAGTGCCAGCACAGACACAAGCAGATTCATTATCACTAAAGACTCAAAAGAAAAGAATCCTTCATGAGTTGCTCTTGAATCACGAGCATTCAAAACATTTCTAACAAGTGAAATATATTTTGTGCACTCAGCTAGAAGTATGCCACAAGGATCATGAACACATTTAAACAAACTAAATAAATGGGTATTTTTCCCCACTGAACTATACAATACTTGTCAACCATCAAGTACAGCATTTTTACATCTCTGTTCACTGTTTTTCTAGAGGCAAAACTGCAATATTTTCCACATTCTAATATGTATCAAAGATAGTTACAAGTGCATTGAACTTTGCTATGTTTCCCCCTGTATTTTGGTTGAGCACACAGAGTATTAGTCATCTTTGTTATATTCATGCTAAACTTAGCTAAAAAATTGTCTTAAGATGTATTCTAAGCAACTGTCAGATTGAATTCTTGACATGTTTATTCTCAAACTATGGCTAATTTAAAAAACAAACTGTTCATATTCTATAGGTTGAACAAATAAACTTACACAAAAAAAATGCTAGTGTATTTATTGAAATAATTTGTTCACATGTAATTTTATAACTGTTTTGCACAGAATACATATTTTAAGAGTAATTCTTTAAAATACTGCAGTATGTCTCATCATTCTGAATTTAATCAAGAAGTTACCTACAGCAACCTTTACTCATTTTCCTCCACATATACCAGCATCCATCCTACATCCAGATGCTGTAAATATGGTGTTTTGAGTTAATTTTCTGAGGTTTAGTTGATTACTGAGGTTTCTTCACAAACTTGTATTTTGGTAGGAACAAGTGCTGCTTCCAAGAACTTTTACCTTAATTTACAGGGGCAATCCAGCAATCCATACTCCTCAAAAAACATAGGCACTCTCCAGAAGGAACAGTCCACAGGCAACTCCATGCCTCCAGGCAAGAGGCTGTATAAGCAACATACACCTGTCCCTTTTAATTAAACATACAAAGAAGTAAATCATGCAGGACCAGAATGAGCCCTGGTAGAAATAGAGTACAGAAATAACAAATTAGATACTTTTTGATCAAGTGCACTAGTCAGATACAGTTATCAGAACAAAAAAAATTAAACATTTATAACAACCTAGACTGAGAGAGTAAAAGTCATTTTTAGAACTCAGACCAGATTTACTGCCAGGCAGTAAACTGCTGAATACACATAATTAAGCACACAAAACCAGTATTATGCTAACAAGACTTTAAGAGCAGCATTTAGGTGAAAAAGTAAAACCATCTTTCACAGCAGCAGTCGCTTCTGTATTCCCAGGGCAAGAACCATTTATGCTATACATAGTGCCATCTATTAGTCAGAAAATGTCATTATTCCTGGGAACAAAGTAAAGAGCTATGAAATAACAGATTTTGAAAAGTTTGTTAATAACATTTCACACTTGAGAGCCAGAGCCTTCAAACTTAAGAAGAAAAATAAACCATGTGCATCTCAAAATTAAAATCTAGTTTGGCTATTTAAGCGTAGATTTTAAGACAAATGAAAACCCTTATTAAAATATTTTATGTTGTTTAGGAAATAAAGGGAAAAGGAGAGAAGTTTTCACTTAATTAGAAGTAATCAGTTGTGGCTGAAGACCTGAAAACCTTCAATTATAACAGTGTTGGGAAGAAAAATCTTATAAAATTAAAACTTCTAGAACAAACACAGCAATAAAACTGTAAATTACACAAGTGACAAAAAGATCTGTTTTGTGCCCTCAGTGGACAAATACAGAGGTGTAATCATCTTTAGTACAGAGCAGTTAAAAACTAATTTTCATCTTTTATAAAGCCAAACCTTACTGCCAACTTGCTCACTCTAAACTCAGAAGACTTCTGGTTTCCCAACAAAGAACAGCCTTGAGATAAAAAGGAGGGACCAAGTCCCACCATCACATTCCTCCCCACTCAATCACAAATGACACTGGAGACTGGAGGCACGTGTGTATTAAAACACAAGTTAAAAACCACTAAAAAATACTAATACCAGGAGTCCACCCCTGCAATGGGACAGGCTCGGAAAGGAGTTCCATACATAAAGCTGTCTCTGATGTGTACCTATTGGAGAGCATGGTGTTGAGTAAAGATCAAAAGCAAGGCAACTAAGTCATGGACTTGAACATCTCAAAATAAAGACAGTATCAGGCAAGTTCTTTATCAGAAATAATTATACTGGAAGAAATTTTCAAAGTGCCAATGAACTTCATTTTGCCAGAACAAACAAGTACAATACTTTATCAGTGCCCTTTCAGGATAATTGTAACATTTTATTTCAAGTCATTATGACTTTATTTTTTAAATCAACTTTGAAAAGTAAAGAGAACCAAATATAATTTCCTGCAAATCTGAAGCAATTATTAAAATCAAATGTTTCCACCACATCTACAAGCAAAAAAAGAAAATTGCCATCAAAAATTTGCTTTCCTCTAGCAAACAACATAACTTAGACAGATTACAGAAAATTTGAATTCCAGACTGTTCTGAGCTGTATGTAGCAGTGAGGGGATGCCCCAGACATGTTCTATCACATGTTCATTAAACTCCAACAAAGGGTAGAAGCCCTACCACTTACTCCTACACTGTGAAAGGCACAATCAACACTGACAGATTCTGAGACCAAACTATGGACTCATACCAGAGCAAAGTCAATAAATGCATGTTGCACATATCCCCTTTAACAATCTCTGGTCCAATGGACGGAGAAGTTGACAGAAGTGGATAAAGCACCCATATGCCAGGTATCATCTTTATAAACGCTCTTTTAGGGCCGCCAGTAGCAGGATCAAGGTAGAGCAGAACATCACCTGTATAGCCCAGATTACGGTTGAGTACTAGGAATCCATTATTTAAATTGTGCTGCTTCCTAGCCTCTCGCCCCAGCACATCAGCTGGCTGTACAGGATGACCAAGTTATAGCAGTTAGACTTATGCCAAGAGCCACTGTAAATGCTGGGCTCACTAAGAGTTTCCAGAACCACTCAAATATTAACTTATGCCTAGTCTTGGGAAGAAAAAAAAAAAAAAAAAAAGCACCAACCACCAAACAAAAAGAGGGAGCAGTACTTCCCCTTCTGATAAAAATATTCAAAGGATTTCAAATTAAAAGCCATATACTGTTTGACTGACAACTGCAGCGTTTTCTCCAACTATTTATTTTCCCAACAATTACCCTCTATAAATTCACAGTCTTCCTCAGATAAAATGTTAACGATGTTTTTTCCTCTTTCTGCAATGTGCCAATATGATCAATACCATTAGGAGTTTCCACATCCTACTCAGAAACCTACGATAAAGTTTCTAAAGAACCAGAGCAAAATCTCAGTGTTTAAATCTTCCACATGATCTGTAGGTCATCTCTCAATGCACTTCCTTCGGTATTTGTGCTTTCACAATGTCACACTACATTTTAGTACAAACGTATAATTTTATCATGCCATACATATGGTTCAGTGCACCCACAAGCACACCTATGGCTTCACAACTGTCAAGATGATGCATCTCAAAAGCACAAAAAAGAGTCTGTAAGGGCACAGAATGCAAGTTAAAAGAACATTATTTATTCTCACAGAAATGCCCACTGTTCCTCTTGGGATTTTTTTAAAGTTAATTGCGCAAACAGTTAAAACAACCCCTGCTCTCTGCCTTACCCACAAATAAGGGCTTTGACTGACACACACTGGCAAATAAAGAAAAAAAAAAAGTCTGCCAGGCAAAGCAAGCCTCAACCCTGCCAGCTGCCCTTTAGAATGGAAGTTGTTGCCCCAATGACAGATGGCCATACAGCTCACGTGGCACGGCAAAAGCAGCTCCAGTTTTCAGCCCAGCATAATTAAGCCAACCAACTGCAACTCTCCTTTACCTTCCTTCTTATGCTGCCCTGAAAGATTAAAGCACCACAGCCATTCTGAGCTGTTCAGTGGTCCTTGTCTTGAACAAGGATCAGCTGGGAGCACAGGACAAAGGACAAACAACTCCCAGTACATGCATCCAGATTTTAGCCTGGGACAAACTGAGCACTAATGAAAGTTCAGAAAGAAAACAGGTATTGTACTAAATGACACCATGTGGTTCACAACTAGAGTACCAACCACAGGAACCCAAGGACATCACGTGCAATTCTTTGCTTTGCCACAGACGTGGTTCCATGATAAAGATAAAACAATTTAAGTGTATAATACTGCCAGTAAGGAGGGTGCAAACCTTTTCCCACCAGCTCCCACACACAATACCCAGTGATTGTACAGGTACACAGTCATTAAAACAAAGGAAGAAGCAAACCACTGAGAAAACCCCTTTTGGTGGCCATTTGCAATCACACTTAATCACACTGCTTAAAATATCAGTGAAACTGTGCCTACAGACTTCCCTGGTGACTTTGGGCAAGTTATGCCATTTCTTCGCACTTTCGTTTCCCACTGCTGATTTCAGAACAATGGTACATCAGCACATCCCAGGTGTGCGATGACAGCTACAGACATGACTGAAGGCCTGCAAGACACAGAGTTCTGCAATACAAATATCCAAACAAAGGGGATCCTTTACCAGTATCTGAAATTACTCTAGGCAATCAGTGGTGGCAGAATAACAGGTATTTCCCCATGTTTATTGCAACTCCAACACAAGACCTTCAGGCAGAAGGGAAGGATTGAAGTTGAGTGCACTGATTAGTATTCTTTTTACATCACTGAATGCTTAAACAAGTAAACTCTTAGCATATATAAGAGTAAGGACTTCTGTGAAAAGATCAGTAAGTCAGGAACCTTCTGGACTAGAAACTGCTCATTAGTCTTACTCCACCCACTGCAGTGCTGCAACTAGAAATACTAAAAGAGGAAACAAAGAACCACTGAATTGCTCCTCTCACTTTAAAAATTAAATATGCATACACGTATATAAATCTACTCCTAAAAGAAAAAGAAATTTCTTATTTAAACTCTTAAGGTCATTAAGCCTACCATAGTGACTGTCTCCAAGAGAAATTTTATCTAGATGGGAAGATTTTTGCCAGCTAGGTTTGCAGAAAGGGATACTTAACAATTGTCTCCATGTATATATAGTGAAAAGTACCTGCCAGAAGGGAGGAAGAGGCAAGCCTTGGGAGGAAATATATTGCTTATATGTTTTCATAAAAAAGGAGCAGGTTGATTTTTTTCAACTGAGCAAAAAACACAAGCAGGACACCACATTCTTAAACTTTGCTCTTATGATCCCTTTACGCTTTCTCAAACCATATGCTGATTTCAAAAGCTAGACAAATTAAAATTCATTTTCTCTAATGTATTTGGCCATTTTTGTAATACTAATGAATTTGGGGAAAAGACAAAATATGTCCCAGAAATCTTAAGGAAATCTTAACCAGGCTCGGTTTCCCCAGCCACCATAATGCACACACAGCATTTATATTACTGCAAAACAATCTTTCTGCCAACACACGTTACAAGAAATAAATCTTAGTTAATGTTTAATATGTAGTACATATACATAATTTTAGTGACTAAATCTGCATCAAAAAATCATAAAGACAATAAGAAAAGGAAATGGTCTGTTATTACTATTTAAAACTTGCTCATTATGAAAGTGGTAATTATTTCTACCATGCAAGTGACATGAAGAGTTGAAAATTTCTGCCTTTCACAGACTATCTGCTAATAGAGGTAGCCCAGAAAAATGCTTAGGGCCAACGTTGCTGATAGGGAGGAAACACTGGGGTAACAACTAAAGTGTGTTTAGTCTGAAAAATCACTGTGCCCAACTCACTGTGATTCAGGTAATATTCTTGATTTGACACAATTGTGCAACATTTCTAGATCTTACGCGCACACAAAAATATACTGGCAACTCGCAGCACTCTTTGTGATACTGGTCATTGAGTCAACTGAAATTACCGAAAAACTATGCATGCAGTCTGCTGGGATTTACCCAAGAACATGGCAATGAATCCATTCTCAGTAGCAATGGGTAACAGGTATTGTTTGGCAGGCCTTTGAAAGAGAGGAGTTAAAAATCATGCTTTTTCCCACACACTACCTACTTTTAACTTCCATTGTATTAATCAGCATACGAGCAACCCACAGCAGATAGAAAACTTTTTCTCAAAAAAGTTATCCAGAAAAACAGAATGAAAAATTAATGAAGTGAATACGAAAACTGATCTTGAACTGGAACACCACATACTATTGAGATTGAAATTTTAAAATAAAAATTTGTTTGAAATTAATTTGCAGTTCTTCTCTTTCTTTTCCCCACATTTTTACAAATTTCAACATTAGTATGACCAATACATTTTCCTTTAAACTTACATATTAAAGTTAGGTTGTCTGCAGAAAAATCAGAGTCATTTCACCTCCTTTTCTGGCATTTAAAAGACAATTTTGGAGGAGATGGGGCTGTTAGCAAACATTACTTCCTGTTTAGACTTTTAAAGTTAACAAGCTCAGATGTTCAAGCATTATTTAGCAAAATGGGATTGCCAACATCACATTGACAAGGACTGTGATGAACTGATCTTCAGAACAGAGCTTCATTAGACAGACACCCACTGAACCTACTGGAATATGCTTTTTTCAGTTAATTAAACCTTTCAAATTTAGGTAAAATTTGACAGTGATAAACAACCATACTGATAATGTCAAGTGTATCAGCAGATTATTGATCACACGCTGCTGATCAATGAAGAGAAATTTGGCAAGATATGAAAGGTTCTAAACTTGTTATCAAAGGCCGCTTGAAGTTGCTCGGCTATCACCTATTATCACAATCACACCCATTCTTCTTCTAGTCATCCTGACAGCAACAGTAGCCCAAAGCACTAATCCTCTCTCCTCCCACTGATGCTTAGCTGGCCAAACAACTCTAGTGTTGAAGGAGGTTCTCTCAACAGCAATTCGAGGCATGTACCTTAGAGGCTCAATTATTGTAGAGCTGTGCGGAGATTTCAAAGTGGAACCAGAGGAACCTCCAAATGGATCTCAATATAAGAGGGGTGAAATTAGGTGATTTTTAAGGTCTCTTCCAACCCAAAACAGTCTGGGATTCCATGGAAAGTGGTACTGCCACAATGGAAAAACCACTACGCACTTTCATACACTGCAATCACCCTGGAACTTAGGTCTTCCAAGGTCCTAACAGATGATGCTCAGCTATCTCTTGTCCCTACCCACAGTCTCAACTTGGACAGTTGCAGCCAACAGAGGTCCAAACAGAGTAAACTCTGGTTTATTTTGAATAACTGTTCTTCAAAGACTGTGGATGAATATCCAAGAAAATGGCCACAGATCTTACCATCTTCAGAGAAAGGTGAGGCACCACATCTTGACGATTAATGTAACAACCATCTAAGACCTGTAGTCCTTCCGCCAAGACGGCGACAATTGAAGGAAATAGTAAACATTAATTTGAGCAGACACTACACACAATTTACATTGATGACCCAACAGCATTTGGGTCACATTTCTGGTCTCTTGCTTTCCCAATCATCACGAAAGGCTTATTTAGCCAAAAAAGCATTCCATTTTATCCTCAGCTCTTAGAAACAATTATTAAAATCTGAAGTCTTCCCGTAAAACTTCTGGAGCATAATGCTCTTTCTAAAGGTACATTGACAAACTAAACTTTTTAAAGGTATGTTGATAAACTTTCCAACTACTTATTTCTCACAGGATTACAGCAAAGTCTGCACCAAGATCTATGTCTCAAATTCCAGTTAAAGAAGAAACTTACACATTTCCTCTCACTTTTCCAAGTACAAGAAGCTTGGGAACTGTAAATTTTACCCAATTATCTCCTAGAAAAAACACTTATTGACCAAATAAGAGCAAAAAAAAAATGGGGAGGATACTTTATATACACACAGGGTCAGTAATGCAGTAATTAAGTAAGGAGATTAATCTGTGTAAGAAGAGGAAATGGAACAGATTCAATTGACAGCTCTGAGTTTCTCTTTGAGAGCCTTAAGAATTCAGTAAGGCAGCAAGACTGGGTAGCTGTATCACACTACTGAAAAATATCTTCCCATAAGCATTTAAGTAGTATTTTAGATTTTTAACAATTACTGATGAACCAGACTGGACTGGATTTTCTGTTGCAAAATCAAATTTCAAATAAGAACTAAGCACTAAAAGGAAAATCAATTGTTTTACCTTTCATGTCATTTCAGATCAAATTCAAGTGTCATCTGTAGTAAACGGGAATCTTTCTTTTAGCAAGGATTTCAGTAGGCTTTGAATGAGAACATTGAAAATTGTTACTGAAGTGTTAGAATTATTTCAATTACCAAGCATCGTTTGAAAGAAGCCAAGGTAAAACGTACTTCAAAAACAACAAAGAAGTATACCAAGATACCGTGAAATAAACAACTTGTTTCATGTGTTTTTAAATGCACTAATAAGGCTTTGTATGTTCTGCTGATGGAAAGCACACCTGACTATTGTAATATCTGACTGATTTTCAGGATAGCAACTCTGTAGGATTTATTTCTTCAGCAAGGTATGTCTCAAAACCGCAGCAATACAGAAAATTGGTGAAGTCCTCATCCTGCTGTTGCACAGATACAGCCAGACTCACTGAGAGACAGAAACTGCATTATTATTTTAGCCAAGGCTCTTTAGCAGGTCTAACAATCCACATGGAGAAGGGAGTGCCTTGCAAGAGCATAATGAAAGAGGGTCAAGCTAACTCAAATTACCTTCCATTTGCCACAGGCTAAGAGCATACACATGAACAATTACTGTGAATCAGACACCACAGATCAGCTGACATATGGTAACCTGTCATCCTATGATAACCTTTCCAAATACAAAGATAGCTTGAAATTTAGACCTGCTGTAGAGGTACAACTCTCTCATATTCAGAAAGCAAGACACTAAACCCTGGAACCTTTGCTTCTGGATGTGTAAGCTGAAAACAAGCAACAGAATAGAACCCACAAATGACAGCCCTTAAGGTAAACAGGCTGTTTCCAAATACTACAAACCGGGATTACCAAAAGGAAATAGTTACTGTAACATGACCTATTCATGCTAACCAGCCCTTCAGTATAAAAGCATGCGCGCAGCATGATGACCATGAGACTGCAAATTCAGCTCTTCTGCTGGTGTGGACAGTGGTTATTCAAAATAAGTATAGGAATTCCAAGTACAGTTGTTGATCTGGCCTTGTTGCCATGCAGTGGCAATTTAAACTAGGACAAAACCCAAGCTTTTGTTTCCCAACCCCATTCCCAGGAGTGCTCTTTTCTCTATGCTGTGTGTACCTACCAATCTCAATGCAGTCAGTCAGCACAGAAAAAGTAAGGAAAAGCTTTATATACTCTACCAGCACTAGACTGACACTCACATGGTACAGCTGAATCAGTTTTTTGGAACACAGAACTGGTTGCGCAAGAAGATAAACACTACTATTACTTTGATACTGGAATAACAGTGATATCCGGTATGTATGGGAAGCATATCTATACTTCTATGGAATAACCTACATAGAATCAAGGTACAGCTGCTCAACAGAAACAAAACTAGGAGCCTAAGTGACAAGGTTTCCAGGCAGAGTTCAACTATGCAGCAGTTTGAGCTCCCAGAACAAAGCAGTGCCTGAACTCTCACATATGAGACATCTGAGGGACCTGACAAACCTGGCAACAGAATGGAAACTGCAGGTTTCTGTTACAACGAACAGTAGATTTCATTGTATGTCCCACAGCACGGAGCAGAGCACAGAGCCCCAGCAGCCTTGCAACAGCTCCTCTCAAATACACAGGACTAGCACCAGGCCCTGGGGAAGGCTCCAATCCCACATGACAGCCAAGCTGATCTAAGGCTGACCTGCAAGGGCAAGGGCCGTCCCATTGATCACCAATTCTCTTAAGCACTCACCCAACCCTGCAGCTAGATAGCTCCAACAGCAAAACCAGCAGGTAACTACTCTGAGTGTTTTGGAGGCTTGGTTTCTGTGGTGATATGGTTCAGGGAGCTAAGGGTGTCAAAGCAAGGCAAAAGCTGAGCATGGAGTTAGAAGCAGGAGAACCAGGACAACCCTTTTATCTAACAGGCTCTACAATTACTTAGCTCTCTTGGAAAAATGCAACTAAAGGAAGTATCCCAGAGGAGAGCACAAAAAATAGCTCCCAAAAGCCTACTGAAAGATCTCCATGTTTTATAAGTGTTCATTGCTTGTTTATCCCAGCTTCTATCCACAAATGAATAGTAATTTTAAGAACAGGCAGCAGTATAATCAGGAAAACTGTTATTGAAAGGAACTACAATAACTACTATTCAAGCTATCTTTTAAGAAGGATTCATAGATTTTAATCACCTCAAGAAAAGTTCATTAAACTTTCTAACAGGAAGTACAATACACATTACAGAAGATGCCTCTAAAGCATTTTCTTTACTTGAGGGACCTACATCTAGAACTTACTCTTTTCTTCTACAAAAATTTAAAAGCAATAATATACTACAAAAGCAGAACTTTGATGTTCTGTATTTTCACTGTATGTTTTAATTTGCTTTCTTTCCCTCCCCCCTCCTTGGCCCCCATTTCACAAGAACTAAAGGACTCGGACTAAAAGCCTAGATAATATTCAGATACTACAGCTCGGTACCATGAACAAGAATCACCACGTTTTGCTCCCATTCCAATCCAAATGCTTAATGCAGAAACATCACACAAGTAAGAAACAAAAAGAAATACTAATAATCTGAAAACATGAAAATATTAGGTAATAACAAATTCAACTGAACAAACCTTCCATTTTCTCAATTCCTGTTAGTTCAGACAGTTCACCTCTGCTTTTATTACCTATACATTGCACAGCTCTAGTTTAATTTTCCTATTGTGTCTGTTGTAATGTGTAAGACTAAATATATTTAATCACTAATCAATACAAAGTTAGAAACCTTACAGAAGCACACTACCTCCTCCTCCTAACAGATCAAACAGTTTTACAGGCACAGCTTGCAAGAGGAAATTTAAGTGTTGCCACAGGTGATGCACATTAACAATGCACCTGGTGCGTCCTCCTTCCAGTTACCCCAGGGACCCAGAGGAGTGTGGGCCAAAGGAGTTGTCCTGGCTGCAGTGGCATCCCAGGGACTGCCACCGTTGTGTATGTGTGTGCTCAGTGTGCTGAGCAAACACATGGCACAGCAGCGGCTCTGCACAGGCACTGCACATTCAGCACTCGCGAGGCACACCAGGCTCACCACACTGCTGAGGGAGCTGCCCATGGAAAGCAGGCTGCCAGCCTGACCTTCCCAGGCAGCTGCTGGGCTGACAGAGCCTTCCTAGTGCCCCAATTCTATGCATATACATCAAAGCCTCATATCCAGTGCATAGAATGTTAATTTATGCTCAACAAATGAGATGCTTCATGCCTGCACACCTGCAGAAAAAGCTTGACATGCATTGCATAGCTTTGGTCTACTCTGTGATTGTCCCAGGAAACACCAGAGGAAGGAGGGGGGCACAGAACACAACCTTCCCCCAAAGCACAAAGATATAAAACAGACTCATGGAGGAAGCTTCATTATCTCTTAAATCACTGGGCTCCTAGTTTTTGTAACACAGAAAGTAAAAAAAGGTTTGGCATTTCTGGGAAACTATAACTGATGTTAATAGTCTTATGATTGACTAAAATATACAAAAACTATAGGCAATGAACTCTACTGTGTATGCCAAGAACAAATACACTTGATTTTGATCTCTCCAAATGAAATAGAAAGCTTTAGTATAGGTTTACACACTTGTCCTAAATGAAGGACAACAAAGGTACTCTGATACTCCTTTGTATTCCTAATACAGAATGAGGCTTTGAGAAACAGAAGTTGTACGTGAAGAGCCATGTTTATAGATTCCAAACTTTAATCTGTAAGGTAGACTTTGTAAACCATTGCAAAACCAAGAATTGTATTTCCATGTGTGAATATATCTTTTCCCAGCCTATGACTCACTTTCAAGAAATAGAGAAAAGCCTTAACTAGATTTCTTTCCATGTGGAGCAGATGATGCCTGACTTGACTTCTTGCCCTAAGGGATGACCCTACAAAAAACTAAAACCCATTTAGATGCTTTGGTGCAAGTCTGTGCATTTGCTTCAGAATAATTCAATTCAGTTACTGTTACTGCCCTACACCTACCAAATAAGCCTTTTGGTGAATATACTAAAAAAAATTATCATATATAATCATGCATGTGCTTACACACATACACTTGAAACAGAGCCAAATAAAGACTCCTTACCATTCCTAAGATACTTATCTCTACATTACAAAATTCAAACGTTGTGAGCAAGCACTCTACTGGAGCTTAGTTTCTACACGTATGTTTTACAAAGCCTAACCTACTCTTTCTCCCAGTACGTCAAGCTCGTGTCCCCTATACAGACAAATGACTAATTCAATTACCTTGTGTGCTGACAGGCCAGCTGGTTGCTGCTTCTTGGCATGGATAGAGGGTGAGTTATAAATGTCTTTCCCTCATTGTCTTCATCCTCTGCCCAGCCAATAGTTCCCACAAAACTTAAGTTCACACCCCTTTGTCAACTTTGGCTGAAACGAGCTAACAAGTTCAGAAGTTGCAGAGTGACACACACACTGTATAGGTGTACGTATGTTGTTTTCACTGGAAAATAGATTGGGACAAGGAGGGGAAGCAAACTTGCAAGGTAGGTTTACATATTACATGTATTAAATTTGCCTCAGCTCCAAAAGTATTGACCCAGCTTAACCCAATCTCAATTGGAGCTGCCACAGTTCCACCACACCCACAGGCGTTCAGGGTTATGCCTTCCCTTGTAGCAGCACTCGTGCCAAAAATCAACCTGGGAAAAAAAAAAGTCAGTGTTTGGCGCAGGCAGCTCCGGAGCCAGCTCCCTGCCTTGTCACATGGACACCGCCACCACGTAACAGCAGCACGCAGCACTGTGGCAGATGCAGCTGGGTACTTATCAGCACACAGGAGCCGACACTAAGAGCACTTAATTCTGGACATGCAGCTCAGAACCTCATTAGTACTACATCCAGTGATGTGCTGGTTTTACAGAGGCACATTCACTAATGGAGTTATTATTTTGAGAAGAACAGAAACAACAAAAAAAAATATTTATATGATAGCTCTGAGGTTGACAGTTTCAGCTGCATTCTGGACAAGATCTTTTGGTCTTTTAACTAACTGTCTAACCTTGTCTTCTTCCTAAAACTAGACAAACCTATACACTCAAGGAAGGAAAAAACAGCACTATAAGCAAACATGGGAATATTTAATCATAAACATAACCGAGTCCAGATTTCCTTTTGGGTAGATCTTTGTCCTAAAGAAAATGAAAGGACATAGCTATTCTATATCCTTCATGTGGAATTGCAAAACCACTGAATAAACCACTGGTAACCCCACTGGAGACTGGGGAGCGACCAGGAGGGAGTAGGTAAAATAGAAGTAAAATAGTGTAGCCAGAGTGGCTAATTTAGATGGAGAGAGGTGTGAACAGCAGAGCATAAGGCAAAATATCTTGGGAAGTGTATCCTGATGACATCTTATCTTGGCTGTACAACACAGTGAGTCTGGGGGAGAAAACATTTCATCTGCAATCATTTATGATCTCCCTTCCCCACTAATCAAAACACAGATACACAGGTATTGTTCATCAATGTGTAATATAAACAGCATGGTTGTCTACTCATTAGATTTGTTCCTACTACAAACATAAAATGAGAATCACTTCAGTATAAAGCACAGCTTTGTATGATTCTTAAATTCTTATAAGGAACCTTTGAGAAAGGATTTTTATAAAAGCATTTTTTCCCAGTGATCTCTTTATTAACAACAGGCATCATAACTTGATTTTTACCCAGTAGTGAACCTGTAACAGCTGGTACTCAGTTGTAAAACACTGTCTACTTACGCAGCATTAAATAATAAATAAAGCTCAAGACCTAGTACATGTTTTACTAAGCAATCTAATGATATGAAACAAGAAGTTCCAGAGATTAACTGTGAGCTGTATTATCAGCTCTGTCCCATGATATCTGTGCTTATAAGTACACAGCTGTAATATGAAGGAGGAAAGAAATTAACAATAACAAAAAATAATTTCTGTTCAGTCACAGCTGCAGTCACAGTATCCAGTAAGAGGGTTTTTTTAATGAAAATTTGAGTTCAATATAAACCCTTTCCTAATAACTTATACTGATTCCTTTGTACAGCCTTTTTAGGATGACCTACATTGCTTGGGAATAAAGGTGAAAAAAGTCAACACTTATTTGCATGGTACAGTCTAACCCCAGTATATTGGCTTTTAATTTAGCAGCATTATTCATCAGCCTTTACTGCAATAGCCCTGCACAAAGCGATCAAAGTCACAGGTAATATTGAAATCACCTTCCAGATATAGTGGATCAGACCTTGCAAATCCTGAGATAGAACAGAAACTGCACTAGAGACACCCCAAATGTAGATGGAACACTAATGACAAAAAAACCTTAATGCTGTTGATACATTCTTGGCCAAGTGAGACCTAGCACAACTGACCTTCAAAAATGTAAGGAAAAAGCTAGCAGTGATCCACATGGAACAATAATTTCCACAAACCATGGAATTTGATTTTGTTATAATTTGAGTGGTCAACAGCACAGAACAATGTAAAAAAAAAAAAAAAAATAAAAATTAGGTGACTCTAGAGTTCCAGAAATGTCAGAGTAATACAAACACACTGCAGCCTCACATTTTAATAAAGTTTCTGCCTACATCTTTAGCAAATTAGTAACATATGAAGAGTGGCAGTCCAACGTTAAACTGAATAATCACTGCATTTAATCCATAAGCACATCATTCTGGATGCCTTTTATAAGTTGTATTTTCATCTGTTTAAAAGGCACAGTAAGCCATGCGGTTGAAAAAAAATCCCCATATTCTGCATATGGAGTATCGATGATGAAAACCCTCGGTGCACGTCTTTGAGAGGAAGAAGTTCTTTTTGTTGTTGTTGTTGTTTTGCTTTATTTTCTGTGTTGTTGTTTTTCTTTTAAATGTCAGTATACCAGAGAAGTAATTTTAATCATATAATTACTTAAGATTTTGGAAGGTTTACACAAGACCCATAATTGGGCATAAGACATCACATCCTCTGGTTATATACACAGCAATCTGGTCTGGGTAACATTCTTTGCTCTGACCAATGTGTGCGAGGGGGGGCGGGGGAAGGAAGGGGAGGGAGGGGAGGGGGGAATGGAGAATTAAAAATACTTCCTCAGATTAAATTTTCTTTACTTCATTTACTTAAAATGTTCTGATTGCATAAAATGCACTAAAATATTTATCGCGACGCATCTCCGTAGTTAAAATACCTTGTTCTCAATGTGCTATCCTAGATACTCAAACAAAAGACATTCAGCTGACAATGAAGCCTTTTCTTTTTTTTTTTTTTAATTTTAAAAAGGCATTTGTACACCTAAGACTGCACCAGGGATCAGTCTCCTTTATCACGCCGGAGTTGTGACAGGTAATGCATGAAAAATTAAAATCCAATCCACCAGATAAGACATGCAAAATGTCTCCTCCAATCCCACCCCCATCTCGCCTTAAAAAAAAAAAAAAAAAAAAAAAAAAAAAAAAAAAAAAAAGCCCAGCCACCACCAGCCCTGCACATTCGGAGCACACTCACAGTGGCACCCCCAGAGCCACCACTGGGGCGACAGCGACAGGCCCGAGGGGCCGCCACCCCCGAGCCCCCCCGCACCCCGCTCCGGGCTCCATGAGAGGCGAATCCCACCTCGCCGCTTCCTCATGCCCTCACACAATGGTGCTTTCCCCCATTAGCTCCGAATTGTCAACATTTTCACACTAGGCCCCGGCCGGGCAGGGCTGAGGCGCGGGCGGCCCGAGCCCCCGCTCCGGTCCGGGGCCGCGGGGGCGGTGTGGCTGGGGGGGGATCAATGGCCGATGGGCCGCGGCCCCCCCGCCGGCGCTAGAGCCGGAGCCCGAACTGCGCAGCAGGCGCGGCGCGGCGGGCCCGGCCCCGCGGAGCCTCGGCCAGACCCGGGGCCGCCGCCCCCGGACACCATTTCGGGGAAGGTGCCGCCGCAAGTCGCCCGGCACCACCGCCTCCCCCCTCCCCGCAGCCCCGCGGGCGCTCTCCCCCCGCGCCCCTCGGGGGCCCGGCCCGCCGCTCCCCGCGGGGAGGCAGCGGTGTCCCCGGGGGGCGAGGGCAGCTCGCCCGCTCGCGGTCCCCGGGGACGGGGCGGGGGCTCGAGGGGGGTGTCCTGTCCCGAGGGGCCGCGGGCGATCGACTCCCCCCTCCCCGGCCGGGGAAGGGGCCGAGCCCCCGCCTCCCCCCGAGCCGGGGCAGAGCCCGAGCCAAACAAAGCGCGGCCTGAGCGGGAGCCAAGGGTGAAGCAGCCTGGGCTTTTCCTGCCGGTCCCCGCGCAGGGCGGGCCCCGAGCCCGGCTTACCCCGATCCCCGGCGGCGGCGGCGGCGTTGTTCCTCTCCTGCTGCTGCTGCTGCACCGGGCGCGGCCTGGACACTCGCCTGGGTCTCCTGTTGGCGGCTCGGACCGAGTTCATTTGCCGGCTCGTGTGGGCGGCGGGAGGGGAGGGGGGGAATCCTCCGGCAACCGGTGCCTCGGCGGGGACGGGGGCGCTCGGAGGGAGCTCCGGGGCGGCCGCCTCGCAGGCGCGGGCAGCAGGGAAGGGCGGGGGTGAAATCTCTGGGCGCAGGTCCCGCCGCCGCTGCCGACTCGCTCGAAGGCAGAGGAGCCGCTGGCTCTCCCAGCGCTGCTGTGGGGGACGATGGCGCCGCGCCCCCCCGTCCCGGCCCCCGGCGATCCCGCGGTCCTGCCCGGCTCAGGCCCGTCGCTGCTCCGTGGCAGGAGGAGCCATTGACACCGCCAGGGACGCGCTCGCGAGCGGGCGGCCGTTGGGCGGCCGTGCTCCGCCAATCACCGTGCCCCACACAAACGGCCGGCGCCAGCGCGGCCAATCCTCGCTGCCGTACTATCGGTGCGCGGGTAGGGGAGGGGCGGACGGGCGGCGCGGCGCGGGGTGGGGCGGCACGGTGCTTATAAAAGGCCGGGGCCGCGCGTGTGGGGCGGCAATGGCGGCGCTCGGGCCCGGCTGTGGCGGCGGCGCCCGTGAGGAGCCGGCGTGGGAGCCCGGCCCGGGGCAGCCCGGAAGCCGCCGGGACCGCTGGCAGCGGACGGGCCGCGGAGGGACCTGGCAGGCTCCGCTCAGGCTGTGTGTGATGAAGGAGAGAGGGCGGGTGTCCGGCGACGGTGCCTTGTTGTGGTGCCGTGCGCCTTGGTAACCCTGCCTGGGCTGGGATTAGCTGTCCTGTGGGTGCCGGCTCGTTTCGGTTTCCTGGCTGGTTCTTAACCATTTTTTCCCTCTGGGTTTCTGTATATTCCTTGGCCGGTGTGCCCACTCGTGTTTGTGCTACCTTTTGCTAATACAACGATAATGCTCTTTATTTTGGGCTTTAGTCAAGCGTATGAGGCTTTTTCCTCCTTTATTATATTTGTTGTGTTGTTGCTCAGCTGATGGCCTCAGAGCAGGGGAAAAAAGTAAATGAAGTTAGTTGTGGTCTTTTTCCTTTTCAGGAGTCACGTAATAAAATGGATGGCACAGCAGAAGCAGTAAGGAAGAGGTCTTCTCTTTGTAGGGTTACTCAGGAATCTGCTAATGAAGGTGGGTTTGTGTCGAGTCCTACTTAAATTGAGCTTCTGGAACCAGGACCCTTGTCTATGCCTGAAAAGCAAAAGAGTGTTATCTGGTATAAAATGTAAATAAATGATGGTAATTAAAAACACATTAGGTAGAACCTTGTTTCAGGCTGACAAATGAAGGTATAATATAACTAAAGGAAATGACAGCTTTTAAAAAGGAAAAAAGCTTTAAAAACATTTATACTTGAGATTCTAAAGGAAATGATAGTGACATTCTAATTCTCAGCTCATATTAGACCAAATATAAAAGTATGAGAAGTCTCAGTTAGTTGTTAAGGAGCATTTTTTAGAATTAACATTTTGTTGCCTTAAAGAATGTCTGGAGAAACAGTGGAGGATGTTTATCCATGTCTAAGGGAAGTAATTCTTGCCAACTTATATTAGAGAAAGAAATAATGAAGTCAAGTTCCTGTGAGTAGAACTTTGTAGGGAAAAAGAACATAAACATCAGTCTGTTTGGGGCCAGTTTCTGATTACCTAGATTACCAGGTTACTGTACTGAACGTTCTGTAGATCTACATAGTTACATGTAAATATCATTAAAGTATTTTTATTTTTCGTAGTAGCATTGTGAAACTCTGCTTTAACTCTTGAATGGGAAGAATAACCCTACTCAAGTATTATGCTGACCTTACTGTGTCATGATTAAGGACTTTTTTCCCCGCATTGAAAACTTTGAATCTTTAAACTGACGTATTTCAATTGTTTGAATCCATTTCTGTTCTGCTGTTCTAGCTGTGCTTTCTTCACCAAGCAAATTAATTTTTGGTGTCACAAGATTACCTGAAATTGCTCAGTGTAGGTATACTCCAAATTTTTAGTATTCTAAATCTTTGACAGCTTGGTCAGGGATGGATGACAAGCTAATTTTCACATAGAGCCTTCAAGAATATAAAGGTTCTGATAGTAGAATAAGACTTTATTTAATCAAAGCAAACTCTAAACTTCCTTAAATAGTCTTGAACTAGTTTGAAACTGAATGGTCTCTTGGCCTACAAAAACACTTTCTGTAATTAGCTCCTTAAGGTCCAAGATGTACTCTCACTGACAACCAGAATACATAGAGGGAAATCTATAGTAGCTATGCAGAAGTTTGAGTTAAATGCTCTGAGTTGATACAATGAGAACCTCGTGCTGAATAACACACACTTGATTCAGTTACTCAATAAATTACTGGTGCAAAAAAAAGTGATTCCTGTAAGTATTCAGTGTTTGCTTACAAGGCATGGAGTAAAGAAATACTTGCAGTGCTCTTGTCTGACATTCTTGACTGTGCTTTAGAAGGCCAGACAGTAGAAAGCCTGAAAACTCATTGTTCTGGTTTAGGACTGTGACATTATTAACTGAATCTCTGTATCTCTTCTCATAGCTGTTAAATGTATCCTGTCTGGGACTTGTTCATAATTTCAGGTTTGTTTCTCAGTCTTTAAAATATTCTGCTTAGCCATCTAGTGTCTCCATTGCTGCTGTAAAGCCTCTGAGAAGGAAAGCACCATTCTGTGATGGAAATGGCACTGAGCCCAAATTAATAATTTGGGCTTCATTGTATTGACCACTGTGGAGGTGCTTTAAGCTATCCTGTATGATGTGCTAATAAGACATTCCTGAATGTGGGTGTGATTTATACAGGCAAGATAATTTTGCCTTTGTCAAGACAGCTTTTTCTTTATTTAAATTGGGAAGAGAGGGAATGGGAAGTGGAGCTAAACTGTACAGTGATCTTTTTGCATAATTGTCGACAATAGAAATGCTTGCTGGGCTGGTTATGTTGGCCACAAATCACCTTTTGGTGACCCTTGAACAGCCTCACATTATGAACAGAAAGGTGTAAGACCTGGGTGAAGAGCTTGCTTGGAGCATTTATAGCATAAGCAATTTGGACAGAGTTGTCAAGTGCTAGCTCATCATATTCAGACCATCTTCTAAGCTGCACTGAACTTCAAATGCATGTGTATTTAAATGTTAATGATAACTGGTTCTCTGCTTCCTCCTGAAGAGTTGGCTGTTGCTTTGAAGAGATCACTTTCCTTCCTGCATGGAGGAAGAGATGCCACAGAGTGCTTAGTGATAACAGTAACTTGCTAGTTATGTGTTAACGTAGAAGAGTTAGAGATGAGGCAGTTTCATAGAGAGATGTAGTGCAAGTTGTGGTGAAGGGGATTCCTATGCAAGGGTGATGTGCAGATACAGAAGAGCAGCTGCTTTGAGTCAGCTGGTTTTCTCTAAAGTGAAGACAGTTAACACAAGTATCAAGATAGCAAATCAAGAAGAGATTTTCTAGAATCTCAGAGTATTGCTGAGAAATTAGAGGTGGTGGGGTTGCAGAATAAACAGGATTGGGAAATTACTATGGCACAGTGTAAAGTGTTAAATCAGTAAGGTTGATTGAAGCCAGGCTGTTCTGCAGGAATCACCACTGTTTTATTCTATTTAATGTATATGTCCACTAGCAACCTGAAAAGCCTTGCTTCACAGTCTGTTAGAACTATGCTTTGAATGTGGGACAGATTCATTTAAGTTGTCACGATCCATGCTTACCCTGAAGACATGGGTATTGCTTTAAGAGTTGATCAAATCTAGGATAACAGATTTCAATGAATCTGTGAATTACTTCTAAGGGGTTCACAAAATATAAAGGACAGACTTCAACTTGTATATGATGCCCTAATTCTTTATTTAAAAATTATTCAGAAACAATAATTTTGAAAACTGGGGGGAAAAAACCAACAAACCCCCCTACTGAATTGATGGTTTTTAATAAAGTGCAAATGCACAGTATTCTCCTTACTTTTTGCTTCCTAATATTTGTGAGAGAACAAGAAATATTTTGAGAACATGGTTATAGTTTATTACACAAAGCCCACCACAGAGCCTTTAGCTGCAGCTTGTGGATTTGAACAAGAAATACAAGGAGTCATTTTTTTTTATTGTGTTTTTTAATCGATTCAAGTGGTTTTGCAAAGGAACCACATGTCTCTCCCTCTCTATGGATGAAAGTGAAGCAGAAAGGACTGAAATGACTTGTCCAAGAGCATTTCCAGGCTGTTAACAGGGCTGTGAACAGAACCCAGGGTACAGGAGTACTTATTTAAGGCTTTCTGCATGGTGCCATGATACTGCTTTCAGAAGTAAAAGAATTTTGCCTATTATTTCTAACCATCTCATATGCTGCTAAAATGTCCCTCGACTAAAAATACTGCATTGAAGATTTGGGACTGACCCAGTGTGAATTTCTGACTTGTAGCTCTTTAAACTTGGAGGACTCCAATCATAAGATTGGAAGATGTAGGCCTTTCAGAAATAGCTAACAATACCTAGAACTGGTTGAACATGCTTTCTGTGCAGCTCAAAAATTCCCATGTCATTTTGTTGCAATGTATCTGACCCTTAGTTCCTCTTAATTGTGTTTTACAACCCATCTCGTGCAGCTAGAATTATCTCACTCTTGCAAAAAAAGATTCTTAAATCTCTCCTCCTTTTACCTGGATTCCATGTCTCCTGAAATCCAGCTTGATGTTAGCTGACCTTCCTGGGTTGCCTTCTGGGTGAATGTCTGTGGCTGGGATGTTTTCTGTTGCTATACCAACCTGGTTTCTGCACTAAAAATAAAGACCTCAGGGTGGGGAATGTGTCTTGTTTCCTATAAGCTCACATGACTGTTGCAACATGTTTATCTAACATGTTAATTCTAATTCTGCCCTAACAAAAGTTCTTTGGAAGCATGAGTGGTACTTCAGTTCTCATTAATATTTTTTAATAAAAGCAACTTCTGAAAAAAGTCCTGGAGGGATTGTGTCTGAGTTTTAAAGCATTATTAGCTGCCTTGGTAGAAATTTCATAGCTAGATAAATATCTACACAGCTGCCTTCTGGATTTTTTGGAAGTATGTTCGGGGAGGGAGAGGGAGTATGGAGTTGTTTCAAGTATGCATTCTATATTTTCAGCCCATTTATCCTGATAATATCCAATGAAATCCCCAAACATGGTCCTCTGGATTGTACTGAATTTAGGTGTTTTAGATAGTCTGAACTGATACAATGCTTAATTTTTACAATTAAAATAGATTGGGTATAAATCCCATAATTTTATGGGTGGCAAGACATTATTTTGACTTGGTGGTTCTCATTCACTCAAGGTTTGCTTCTTGCTGTTCATTTTCAGTCATGCATGTACAGAGATCAAGTGTGGGCTTCACTCAGTTGTTATTCCTTGGAGCCTACTTTTGTTTCGCACATTGTATCAGCAGTATGTCCGTATGATGAGTTCTGTCTTCAGAGCTGGGGCTTTCTGCCCCCCAAATAAGACTGGTGTGGGTGTTATTTATACTGCCGTAGAGAGGATGCAGCTTGAAGAGGTCTTTCAACATAATGAATTGAGTCAGATCCCAAATGAGAAATGTTTACAAGAAGTACATCCAATACTCCCAACTGGAGAAATCAATCATTTAATACCAGGAGGCTGGAGTTATATGAGGGCCCAGCTCCAGATTTAGACCTACCAAAGGAAAAGAATGGCTTCTTTATGAAATTTCTTGCTGATTTGGGGGGGGGGGGGGTGGTTCTTCCCTAAAAATATCTCAGTGGGATTCTGAGCTACTCATTTTTACAAAGTACTTGTGTTCCCTGGCGCTGGTCTATCCTAGGCCTGGAGGGGCAGGAACAGTTAGGGACACTTTGCTTCAGCTTTGTTATGAACAGCTAAATACAAAGCAAGTATGAAGAATCCCAGTCTTCATTTTCCATGTGTCATAACAGTTAGCAGCATTATAGAGCATCTAAAAGTGGGGTGCTTAAATGGGATTTGGTACCTCCATACAGAGAGGGGTCAGCAGTGAGAAGTGATGCTGCTTTCAGTCCTGGAGGCAGGAAGACAAAGTGGTCTCACCATCAGCATGTGAATGCAACTGCCTTCATTTCAAATCTGGAGAGCAGGTGGGTGTGGGTTTTATTGGTACTGACAGTTTTAACCCTAGCAACAACTGTTTTTGTTAACTGGTGGGAACAAGTTCTCCATGGTAAAAAGAGAGCAATTACAGTTTTTCACTTTGCTGCCTGGTAGACAGATGCCATTTTAAATGTCCTGCTTCAAAGCTGTATCCTTTTCTACTGTAAGAGTTCTCTCAGTAAAGAAAGATTTGACCCGCCCAGGAAAAAAAAAAGTGTAGCATATTGTGTCCATATGTCTTGCCAGCTTGCTCCTTTGCTAATTGGAGCAGGTAGAAGAGAGGAATTTAAGTCCTTTTTCTCCATCTTCCTATCTCAGGTGGACCTCTTGGTTGTGCCCTATCTGATAAGTGGGGGTAAGGTCTAATTACTCTTATGACCAAGGGATATTTCGTCAGAAAGCATTTTTGGATGCCCTGAATAGTGTTTTACAGTTGGGGTCCAAGTTGCTGTTGCCCTTACGAAGCAATCCTGCTCTTCACAGTTAAATTTTTGCTGCAACTGCCCTGTACCCTGTTCTGTTAACCAGCATTGTTAGGCAACACAGTTAGGCAGATCAAGGAGGTAAAATGACCACAAACTAATCCAGCTGAGGCACAGCTATTTTTCAGACATGTGCAACAGTAGTACAGAAAAATGGTGGGAAAGGATGGCCCTTATGTGAAGGAAGCTCGCAGACAGATTTGCTTGCTGTGATCCTGGAAGCATGCCTTTGGTATTTCCCTGGGCCTGTGGGTGAAAGTCATTCCTAATTAGATCTGTTTTATTGGAATGCTCTCAGCCGTAGCTGTGCTGCTGTAGGACCTGTCTGGGCTGCTGCTGAAGCCCCATGTTCTGCTCTGTGGTTGAGCTGTGCATCCAGGCAGGTGGCAGCACGAACTTCAGAGATGACCAATTTGGGAGCACACGGCGAGTAGAGACTTTAAGCTACGTAATGACTTTAAGCAGTTAATTTCTCTCTGTTGCCACGTAGTGGTGATGTTGGTTGTTGCCTTCAAGGAGCTTTGGACTTCTGCTGCTGAGGGCATGTGACAAGTAAGTTGGCAAGAAAGGTCTTACAGACCAGTACCTATAGGTGACTTTCTCCAGAGCTGCATGGTTTATCCAGTTATCCACATGGTGGTGTTTGCTTCTATTTATCCTCCATTTTCCATGTACACATTTCTACACCTCAGCAGGGTCAGCTAATCAACAACAGGAGCTGTTTTCCTAGGAATAACTGACAAAATGTAATACATTTTAAGGGTAACATGCTGCCAATATCCTCTTTTGAGTCTACTCTGTTGTCATCCTAGGTTATTCTGTATCTAGAAGATTTTCCTATCCCATCTTTATCACATCAAAGGCTTGGTTTGATTCCCCAATGATCCTGTTTCCATGATGAATCCCTAATGTGTCAAGTTTTTTTCATTATCTTATTTTATGCTGATAAGCAGACATGGAGGATAGATCATCCATTCAGAAGAATGTGTGTATAAATGAGATCAATGGCACTGTAAAACCCTCTCTACCAACTCTTGGTCATGAGCATGAGTGTGATCTAGGCCTTAACAAAATTTATATAGCATATGTAAATGCACATTCACTGTCAGGACAGCTTACAGAACAACTGATTTAAATATGTTAAATAAAATCTGGTTTTCCTCCACTTGGCTGTGTCCAGTACTACAAACTCAGATTTACTGAGTCACTGAGTTCCTGAGTCTTAAATTTTGTTGCTGAAGTTTTTACGGGTTTTTTTCACAGCAAATCAGAAAAGAAAAATGGGAAATCAAGATTATTGTATATTTTCAAGTCTCAGCTAAGATGAGAAGGAAAACTTGAGTAAGACTAGTGTAATATTCTAGAGTATTTTCCTTTTAGGAATTGGATAAAGGGAAGTGATGTCTCTACACTGTTTTATGCAAATAGATTACTGACTGTCACTCCAAGTTCATGTTCAACATCAGTAGAGAAGCTGTTACTCTAGAAGTTTATAAATGTTCAATCTTTATTGTTTGTTTTGTAATCTTTGTTTCTTAACAGCTCATCCTTGTCTTTGTTTTTTATCAAATTGGTCATCTCATTACTCTGTGATTAAATGGATGGCTTTATCCTGTAAGCCGCCTGGCAAAACCAGGTGTATTTTGATACAAGCTGGGTTTTTTTCAGATTGACATCTGTGTACGTGGCATTTCTTCTGTGAACCACTTCAGGTATGGACTAGTTAATAGTTGTTCACAACAAAAAAACTCAGGCATTTTAGTCTTTTTTTTTTTTTTTTTTGTAGTGAGGAGGAAAACTCAGTAGAAGGAAAAGCATCAAATCTAATTTTCTCTCTCTATGCTCTATTCCAATGTGACATTAGGTGCAGTAGTCAGTGTTGGGCAGTACTGGGCTGTGGTTGCTCAGTGCCAGAATTTTACATAGCTCTGAACATGTTTGGGTGGAAAGGAAAGGTCCAGCTCTCACAATCACCGAGTTTCCACAGCCTGCATGATCATCTTGACAGGTCACTGATTCTGTTGCACCACACTCTGTTGGGCTGTGTGTGTGCAGCATTTCCATACTCAGCCTGTGAGGTGTGGAAAAAGGTGGCAGTCCAATCTATGAGTCAATTTTTGGAGGTGTGGAAGAGTAGTCAGTGAAGGAACATAAAAAGGTGAAGATTGGGGAATGGAATGTTTGGCGTTGGTTTTAATTAGAAACATCCTGTTCATCACTCATATGTGAGATAAAAAGGGAAGAATATCCAGTAATAGTACACTGAAAGAGGAAATATCTGTATTTTAGTGAGCAATTCTAATGAAGCTGCCAAGTATAATTGAAGTACAGACCCTATTCCAGCACTATTTGCCTTATTGTAGTGTATTGAGTGAGAGTCAACTGGCATTGTATTTATTCCTAATCTTTCTGCAGCTGATGACTTTTGTCTAAAATCCAAAGTACTTCAGCACTAACTCAGTATTAAACTTAGCAATTACCTCTATCAGCTAAAAGATAAATACAGCGCAACCAACGAACCTTTCTTTCATAAACCCGAGGCTTCTTGTACCTGTCCCCTCAAAAAGGTACAAAGATGGCATTTGTACTGTGACCTAGAAGAGCAAGTGTGTAAATCAGAGGAGGAAGAGAAGCTCAGAGCTGAAGGTTCTTTAGGTTTGGGGTGGGGGGGGCTTTGTTCTTGCGAAGGAGGAACCAACCACTGAACTCCTCTGCTCACGTTCTCCTGGGTGTGGTGCTGTGACTGACGAGAGAGGTATGTGCTGCCCGTGACTGCAGCTAATCACCTAGAGTGACCTCTGGTCTCCCTTCCAGCAAACCAGCTGCACTGAGACTGTTACTGGAAATTAGATTAAAATCTGCTGCTCCTGGATTTGGTTAATTAGCTGACACTACCTTTAAAATACTTTTTAGAGCATTTGGACAGTGATGTGAAACATGCATCACTTTCAAGGCTTAAAGCTTACTAAATTAAGTGAAACAATCTGAGATCCTTCCACATGTCAAAGGGAAGAGTTTAAGAGGTTTAAATTCAGAGTATTCTACATTATAAAACTTAACAAATATCAATATAAATGGGTACAAGTATTCCTTCCACTCTCCGGTTGATACAAAAGACTTTCCTCACTTTCTATGAATGTATCTATGTAGACTGAAGCTTCCTTTGAACCAAAAATTTTTTTTTTTATTCTGATTAAAAAACATGTGAAGAGATGTTGCAGAGTAAATAACTTTGAATTACCATAAAGCTGTGACATATCATACCTAAAAATAGTGGTAGAGAAAACTCTTAATTTCTAAAATTTTTCTAAAATATACAGAAAGACATTTTTTACATTCCATTCAGGTCATCAAATTGTAACAAGCTATCATACTACAATGTAAGACATAAATTTTAAAAGAATGAGAAGTGCAGGAAGTTTGAATGATGCATGACCGTAAATTTACTCATCTTTTATATAATGCCTTCATGAGGTGCTGACATCTTCAGTACATTAATTGTTCATAATGAATACTCTTGCATAAAACATTCAAAGGTAATTTTCTGAGGCCAAAGAATGACTAAAAAGTTATTCACTAAAGAGCAATCAATAATCTGTATCCAAAAGAACACTCATGGGATGTGAAATAAACTGATGTAACAGGTAGAGAAGTTTGCATATATAAAATAATCTGCCCTTTTTATAGGTTTGATGCCCTAAAACAGAAGCCACAGAATTGGGTGAACTGGTGTAGAGGCAAAACCATTATGTTCTAATCACGTTTCATTGAGGGCGAGGAAAAAAAACAGCGTTGGGCAAAATATCCATATCTCTTGTGGCAGAGATCCAGGAGATAGCCACGTCTGCTGCAGGTAATACACAATTGCTTTTGTGCTGTATACTTCAGGATGGATAATAATAATAATGGAAAATATGTTTAAAGAATATACTAAAATATCAGGAAAATAAATTAATTGATTTATCAGGCTTCTTCCAGGCAATAGATTTTTAGCAACTTGTCAAATATTTCTTGGCTCTTCTACCCTCACATAAGATCTTTCCCTGGTTCATAAAGAAAATTAATGTGAAATCAATAATGGTGTTTAAAAATTCACCAAGCACTTCCCATCCAGTGAAAGTCTCACTTTCAGAGTGCCACTAATGCAACAGGCAGAGTGGGAAAACCACACAGGCTTGACCTCAGTGGTTAAAACAGAAGCCAGTGCAGATGGAAGGTGCAGTGAAGAGATGCTTTCAGAAAGAACCAGAAGAACCTGCCTGCTTCCTCGCAAGAACAAACCTCTAAAAAGAGCCACTGTGAGCATCAGCTTGCAAAAGTATTGTTTGAAGATGCAGTCAAGATGCTATGCTGGCTTCCTGCTAGAAGATACAAAGTGTCCTGAACAGCAACAACAAAATAAAAACAACAAAAAACCCAACCGGCCAAAAAAAAAAAATCACGTAAGAGTGAAAACCACAACAGAAAAAAAAAGAAATACAAAATGTTTCCTCTAGCATCTTACAACCCTCCTAACTGCTGGATTTCAGACAAGAGGGGAACCTTTGCTACTTCAGGTTGCTTCATTCTACTCCTGCAGAAAACCTGGGATCATAGTGGAAATGTGAAGAAACAAGCCATAAATTAGATTTGTGTGTTAGTTTATATTTTTAATAAAAGTACAGAGAGGAGTACTACAGTCCATGCTGGGTTTTGTGCCTGTATCTGCATTTAGATGATTTCTCTGGTAAAGGAGATACACTGTAGTTACCATTTATGTAAATTAATACAATTGTAATTACCCACAGTTGCCACATTTGATCTGTGAAAATAAATAGGATTTGTCAGGATCCCCTCTTTGCCCCGTTCCTCCCCATAGTAATTCAGAGCTGTTTTCCAGCTTCTTGCACAGGGTTGTTCAGCAAGGGCAGAAGGTGAAGTGCAAGTCTGCAGCCTTTGGGGGTGGTGGTCTCTCCTGAAAGGCTGATATACT
The DNA here is from genome assembly GCF_030490865.1 of Poecile atricapillus. NCBI lineage: Eukaryota > Metazoa > Chordata > Aves > Passeriformes > Paridae > Poecile > Poecile atricapillus. The sequence goes on from NC_081251.1 coordinate 101,825,573, forward strand.
GAGCTGCTGCATCCAAGAGCAAATTTCAGAGTTTGCTCAATACTGTCATCTCCAGGCACTCAAGCCCACATTCTCTTCGTGGTATTCACAAAGATATTAAAATATACTGCTTTATTACTCATGGTGGTATCTACTTTTGGGGGTTCACATGTGTCACACCTCCCCAGGCTTTTTTATCTGACAGAGTTAAAAATTGTTTTTTCTTTTTGGGTTAGAATTCAGGTTCACATGGAAGCACTTGACTCCCAAACTGCATCTTCAACCAGCAGATAGGAGATGCACGATAGAATTGGCAGAATTGCAGTTCTCTAAGCACTTTTGGAGACATATGCTGCTTTTCCCACTCCTGGAAGTAGTCCCACAGATGTCTCATGATTACTCACTTGAGTCATGGTTGCAGAGTTGACTTTTTGGTGGTTTGGATTCCCAGATTCCTGCACTATATATTTAATAGAAGAGCAAATTCTGACTGAAGACCTGCCCGGCGGTGGAGCGAATAGGTTTAACCAAAACCCAATGTTTTGAACGCAAACTAAACGGCCTGACGGCTGAGCACGCTGTTTGGTGGAAACGAGGCATCCCCGAGGAAGAGGAGGAGGAGGAGGAGGAGGAGGAGGCGATGCGAACAATGGCTCTGGGGTTAGCGGTGCTCCGCGGGGCCCTTCCCGGCGCCGGGCAGCAGGTGGCGCTGGCCCGCGCTGCGAGAGCAGCCGCAAAGGCGGGCAGCGAGCCCTCCGGCCCACAGCGGAGGGGATTGCTACAGCCACATCGCTCTGGGGACCCTGCGTGCTGGGTTTCTGGCTGAGGTTCTCCCAGGTTCATCTGCTCCGTGGGAGCACTAAGCCTGTGCCTAACTGGGTGCTGCAAGGCTTTAATATCTAGTGCAGCAACAGAAAAATGGCTTTTGTCCCCCCCTCTTCCCCCCCCCCAGGTGTGCTCTTGCTGTTAAATGAATTATTACATGCTGCATGTAGACAACCCGAGAAAACTTTAGTTTGCTTTGTCTTAAAAATTCCATCAGCTTGGTTTGTTGTATTTTCTCTTTTTTTGTGGCTTTTGTTTTGTTTTGCTTTTATAATGGAAAAGGAAAACAAATTCTGTCCATAACAGTCCTTTACAAACTTCAGAATATTACACATACCCTGAAAATGGAGATTTAAAGATTCATTGGATATTAGAGATGGTCTGAAAATTATAAGCATTTCTCAGTGCTTTCTCTTTAATTTTTCACAAAGCTTCTTGAACATTTGAATCAACTGACTCTAAGTCAGTTCAGTTTTCAGGCAAGGAGAGTTGTTTTCTCTTTCCTCGCTGGTAGCATTTTTACAAGAAGTGAGGACAAGAACAGGCAGATGGAAGGGGGGAAAAAAGTGTGAAGGAATTGTAACATTAAAATCTTTAAAACTGCATTATTGGTTTGCAAAAACGACATTAGTTGTGTAGCTCCTGCGTCTAAATTACGGTATGTTTTTAAAATGCCATTTTAGTTTTAAAAATTGCTGCATTTATTCAGAGACTGCTGAGAATGAAAAGTATTGATAAGCTTTACTAAGCATTTTCATATGGAATCTATTTTCAGCCACATACCAGAAAATGTCTTTGTTATTTTTTTGAATGAGACCCTAATCTCGGAATGACTTTTCATTTATCAGAGCCTTTTAAGTCTGCTATTGTGTTTCCAGTCAGATCCTTTCCACTCACTTCTTTTTTCCTGTGTCAGCCTCTTACAAACTTGCCATAGGGCAAAGTTCGCAGTTATTTTCCACAGGCACAAGGATTTCCCCTCTCAGGGGTGCACTTGGGCTTTATGCAGTGGAAGCCAAGCACAAATTAATGCCAGCTCTAATAGTTTGTGATAAAGTTTCTTGTGGTATATAATACTTAATAGCAAACCCTACAATTTTTGATTTAACTTGTTAGCAATTCAAAGGCTTTTGTTTCTTATGCTGTTTAGTCAGATGAAATGGCTTAGTGGTTTTTTGCATCACCAGCATTGACATTTGTGTCTGTGTTGGTGTTCTTAGTTAGTGCTGTGTTGGTTCCCACTTCAGCTATAATTTAGTAATGTTCAGATACCACTTTCTAGGAAAAAAAAAAGTAAGTTCTGGCATCTGCAGTTAAGGAGTTGGAAAACGTGAGTGCAGTATGCCAAAAAAATCCCTGAAGAAATATAATTGACTCCTTTTAAAATTTCATTATTTTTCTGTTTTGTTTTTTTTTTTTGGGGGGGGGGAGGGGAGGAGGTAAGGGGTGGATTACTAATGTTGTAGCACTTCAATTCCCTAAAATATATTTATTTTAACCTTTTCCAGGGTGTTCAGGTTTGGTTTTGTATATTTTATGGGTAAGAAACAGCTGAAATTCTCTGAAGGGGTTAAAAAAAAATCACAAAACCTGTTTGTTCTCTCCTAATTCACTGTTACAGATTTTATGACTCCTGGTATCCAGAAGGATTTGTGTTCCTACCCTTGACAGAAACTTCCACCTCCCCATCCTTCTGCAGTGAGGCTGTGCCAGCCGTCAGCCTGGCTGCCATCTCCCACCCTCCTGCATCTGAGCAGAGCTTTTAATCAGCCTTGGAAAGTGCTCTGCTGACCCTTCCCTTCCGACAGAGGCTGATGTTCAGGCTGTAGTTCCTCCTATCAAACGTGCTTTAGTGTCTCTTGCTGGGCATTCGCTGCCTTCAGCTGGAGCTGGGACCAGCAGTTGTTTGCCTGTGTCAATGACCAGCTACCGACAGGAGTGAGCAGAGGATGCCTGGATCAGAGACAGAGCCAGAGCTGTCCTGCTTTGTGGCACCATGGGCCCAGATTGCTCAGTAATGTTTTATCAAGTATCAGCGTGAAAAAATAATCAGTCAGGTTGGTTAGGTAACCTAACTTATCTGTTAGGGGCAAATAGACATCTGCGTCACAAAATGCAAGCAATGAGCAAGAAATCTGGGGATTTGTGCAAGTTCTGGTTTGGAAGAGCGGGGCTGGTCAGAGCCAGCTCCCTGGGAATGTGGCACCAAGGAACCAGTGCGGATCAGCCGGGGCTCCAGAGGCCTGCAGCCAGCACAGCCTGGCTCTGCTTCCTCCTGACACCCAGAGGCGACCTGTGGCTGATTCCCTTCCTGTCTTTCCATCCTCTAGTCTCCTCCTGCCATTTGATTGCTTTGTCCTGTTGAAGTTGAGCTCCTGGGCATGGGGGAGGCTGCAAATTCCATTTATTTGGTGTGTGTGAAGCCCTTGGCACCTCCGGGCTGGGCCTGGTGAACATCTCCAGGCTGCTGCACCAACAGCAGGTGCTGCTAGGAATAGCAAAGGCAAGGAGTTGTAATAGAGTGTGGAAGGGGGAATAGCTTGCCATTACTGATGTCAGGTTTAGAGTAAGAACTGCATTTATGTTATTACTGATCATCCTCTGGAGAACTGTAAGCGTCTCCCTGGGTAGGGATCCAGTTTCTGCCTTTACCCTGTATAACCTCATCAGTTTCAAAACAAGATTTAATGACATTAGAGCAAATTGGCATTAAGGCAAGGGATTTTGTCCAAGGAATTCAGGTTGTCTTTACTTATTTTTCTAAGTATGTGGCACCAGAAGGATCATTGAGAAATTTACCCAAACCAACCTTTCTTCCCAGCTCTCTCAGGTCCAGCTTGTGTCACCAACCTTTTTCCCTATGCTGCTTTCCATTGTACTAAACATTGTGTAAACACCCTCTGAAACATCTTATCATCCTTCAGGATATTTTATACTCCCTTTGCTCAATCTCATCCAAGCACAAGGGACAATTGGGTGGTCTGATTGTCAACTGGGAACTTGGTCAGCTCTCCTCATATTTTCAAGATTGGTTGTAGATTAATAATTCTTTCTGGTATTTCTGTAAATTATAACTCAACAACAGACAAGTATATATGGCTAGCATTTAGCTTTATGCATTTCCCTTCCTTTTCTGCAACATTTTTCATTTCTGTAGTTTAGTATGGGTACCTACTTGAATGACAGATTGTGTTTGGAATTCCTGAAGGAGTGATTTAGGCTACCCTACTATTGTTTTCTTTGCTTGTACTTTAGCACTTTGAAATTTCTGCACTTCAAGAAAAGGAAGAAAATTCCCTCCAGTACGGAACTGCTTAGATTTCATCAGTAGTCATTTAGTGTTTCAGTCAGTGCTTTGTCTCCTGGTAGGTACAACTGCTCTGTAAATGTCTCTCTAAAGTCCTTCAGGACACCTCCTAAAAGAATGTGGAGTTAATATGACTTGCAAATTGTTTTAAGTGATTTGTTTATTGGGTAGCCCGGGCTTAGTTCATTCTCCTTGACAAAATGTAATCAGTTGCTTTGCATCATTCCTCATAAGCTGCAGTTGGAATATTCTTTTGTTTTTCCAGAGAAGGCTCTGAACCCTGACCCCCAGCAGCGCTTTGAAGTCTTCCCTGACAGACAAAGATGAAGCTTGAGGTATCAAAATGTCCTGGGAGGGACGTGACCCTTCAGTGAACAGGGACCTGATGGGGTGGGCTTGTTGCACAGGGCTAGAGATGGGGAGGAGGGGTATGGAAGTGTGGCTGCTCTGGAGCCCCTGTAATTGCAAATTGTTGCTGAAAGCAGGGGAGAAGCCAGGAGGGTGTGAGGGGCAGTGTATCATTTCCTGGTGTCATTGCAAAAGATTAAGATGTATGCTTTAATGGGGGAAGGGGTTTTATCTTTGGATAAATACACATGGATGCCCATGTGTTTCTTGGGTCTAAAACAAAACAAGTAGATTTCCACTATGGTATTGTTGAGGGTTAGGTGGGAATTTTTACCCATTATGTGCTGGGAAACCTAACTACCGGTACTTAAGGGTGCTCACAAAGGACAAAGAGAAGCCGGGCCCAGGGTGGCGGGGAAGGGGGCAGAAAAAGGAGGGTGGGGACAGTTTTTGGCTGGCTTTTTCCTCGGCTTCGGGGAAGAAGGACGTTCGTGCGCTGGGTCGCGGAGCTGCTTCTTCTCCTTCTCCCCTCTTGGTTGGTGGCCTCGCACCCGCTGTCCTGCCAGGCATCGCCGTGGAGCTGCTGATCCACCTCATCCACCAGCCCAGGATCGCAGCTCGTCCCTGCTGTCCCAGCTGACTGTTTCCTCGGAGCCTTGCAGGAGCACCGGGACTGACTGCCCGAGGGGTTTGTGAAAACAAAGCCTCTCCTCCATCCCGTCTCAGCCGAGAAAGCTGTCCCGGGGTCCCTGGTTCTGTTTTCTTGTTATTGCTGTAGTTATTGTTTGTTTGTTTACCTGGTTATACTAGTAAAGAACTGTTATTCCTATCCCCAGATCTCTGCCTGAAAGCCCCTGATTTCAAAATTATAATAATTCGGAGGGAGGGGGTCTACATTCTTTCATCCCAAGGGAGGCTCCTGCTCTCCCTAGCAGACACCTGTCTTCTAGAACCAAGACAGGTATTTTTATTCCAAGAGAGACAGTGGCTTTGATAAGCAATGAAGAAACAAGGCTTACTGTGATTCTTCCTGCAAAACGTTCAGCAGAATAAATAGAAAGTATGGAAAGGCAAATAAGAGGTTGTGATATAGGAGAGGATTAATTCAGATCACATAGTAGATGAGGGTGTTCCCAAAGTTCAGGACATTCTTTTAGGAACATCCCCACATAAAAGGGAAGCGTCAGATGCCTTAACCAAACTAAATCAATCTTCATGACATGACATGTCTGTGGGCATTTAACATCCTTGCTGTAGCACCTTTGTAACTGCACTCTCTTGTTGCATAGATGTGTCCCAGGCATAAAAAGTTGAAGAGATAAACATTTCATCTTTATTGAAGCGTAGGCTGTATGAAAGATGTTAAAAAAAAAAAAAAAGACCCTGGGACTTTTTTTTTCAGAGAGCCAGAATACATGAGATAATGTCAGAGGTAAAGAAAAATTCTTATATTTGCAGTGAGAATATTTCAAGTGAAACATTTCCATCTGAACCTAGGAAAAAGACAGAGGAATGATAGCAGCATATTTCTTGTCAGAGATCAGCTGTCAGAATGAAAAGATAATACTTACTTAATGGCATCCAAAATAGAAATTCTCCAGATCAATTTGCACAGTCCCTGTAAAAATAACAAAAACAGAAAAAAAAAAAAAAAGAGTAATTAAATACTTAAGAGGTTTGCAGTGACAAAATGCAAGATGAAATAAGGCTCTGAGAGATTAACACAGAACAGTTATTTTGCCTTTTCTCTTTTTATTTTTCTTCCACTCTTCTGCTTCTTCTTTTAATTTTTTTTTTTCCTAAGGCATATGTTAAGAATATTTCCAGTGAGTCATTTCAGACAGGTTGAGGAGATATCTAAGGGAGCAGCCTTTGGTAAATCAAGTGGGATCATACAGGTAGAACTGGAATTCAGTGGCCTAGGCTGAACATCCCTTTGTAACTGAAAGGCTTTGCTTGCTCAGTCCCACAGATGCAGTGTGGCAACAGGGATGTGACATATTGCTTATTTAGGGGCACGTGCCAGAAATTGTGAAGGGCAGATCAAGCCTTCTGAAAGAAAATCAAACCAATTAGAATATTCTCTCATGTTTAATTACCTTAAAACTCAGTCTCTTGTTTCTAGAAAGGAGTGCTTGTGGGAATGGAAGTACTTGGATACCAAATCATCTTCTAAACCATTTGGAATTCACTCTGATAAGAGTGGTTTTTGACAGAGCTTTATTTTCAGCTAAACTCTAATGCAAGGGGCCAAGAAATACAAACCTGTATGAACTGAAAAGAGGAAAATCCTACTGGTTTCTGATAGCTGTATGTTGAGCCAGTCATTGGAGTTACTACAATATCTGAACATCTCAGTCTTCAATATGTGTCACTTCAAAACTTCTATAGAACTAAAAGTTCTTTTAAAAGTCAAAACCAACTTCTTAGAAGCCACTTAGAATGTGAGAACCCATTTCTAAGAAGAGTTTGCATGCATATTGCATATAACGGGTGAAGATATATTGCAATATGCTGGGGGTTTTCTGATTTTTTAATTTATAAAATGTATTTTTCCCAGGCTTACAACCAGCACAAAATCAAATATAAAACTCACCTAATAAGCTGATAAAAAGCAGAACATCATCCATGACACTTCAGTCTGCCAGTTCTTATATTTTTCACCCACTTACGCTGTTCTCAATATATCTTTTTGCCTAGGGAAAAACACAAGATTTATAATATACCAGGAAAGAAAAAAAATCTAGTTCTTACCAGGCTAAGGTGAAAGCTCCAAGTAAATGGATTATCTCCCAATGTATCCTCGTCCATGTTTATTTTAGTCTAATCTACTCAGATTTTGTATATTTTTAGAGCATCCTTCATCATCATAGTATTTGATCATTACCTCCTACAGACCACATATGGAAAGAAATACTCTGATATATGGCTGGTAGATATTCAGGAACAAACAGGAGTCCAAGAAGAATAAGCCTAGATGGCTAATGACATCTTTAATACTTGCAAGCATTTGCTCAAAATGCAGCAAGTTCTGATTTTGCTTCAGGAAGATCCACACCTGAAGCCTGAGTGCTGCTGGATAATCAATGAGGAGCCGAACGCACCCACATTTTTCAGTTCCTCTAAAGCTATAGTGGAAACCTGTAGCTGATCTTCTGTGCTGTCATGGGATGACTGGGTGGGGAAGAGCCAGAGGGGGAGATGGGTAGCTCAGGTGATACAAATCCCCTTGGCTTATGTATTTAATAAGGGGAGCAGGAGGAGCATTTGTGCCTTGGCTGCAGGAATACCTGTGAAGCAGCTCTGAGGAGGCTCAGTCCCACTCACAGAATGAGCTGCATGGAGCAGTTGTGCCCAGTTAGGATAGGGGGAGAGAGGTGCAGTGCAAATCCACAGGAACATCACAAAATAATTTTTAGGCCTTGCACGTTGTTGGCATGAAACTACTGTGAATGTATCCTGCCTTTTCAATAGGCTGCGCAGGGCTGGGAAAGAAACAGCCCTATCTAGTAATTTCCTTAATGAAACCTGAAAAAAAAGATGAAGTTGGACTCTGTAATGCTATGCTGACAAGTGATATAATATTCTTATTCATCTTTTAATCCTGTTCTTTCAGGTGTCTAATTTGGTGCTTCCCCTATTAACTTTCTCATTTCTTCCTGTGCGGTACATCAGAGGTCACTGTGCCTCTTGTCATAATATTTCCAGTTTATAAGAGGGCAGAGGGAGCAGAAAGTAACTACAAGGTAGTTCTGAATCTTTCATCTTCATTTCTAAATCCTGTAATTTCTTTAAAGTACATACTCTCCTTCTTTCTTACCACCAGAAACAAGAACTTATTTGAATGTCAAACAGGGCTTTAATGAATCTCATAAGATAATCATAACAGCAGCTGTCCAAGTTAGTTTCTTTTAAAAATTCTGTATGATTTCACTTATGTTTTTAAGTGTTAACTCGAGAGTTTCCCTTTTTCTTCCTCTCACACATCCCTTTGAAAACAGGGATGTTAATTTACTAGTTAATGCCTTTTAAGTGCTGCTTCACCTAAGATACTGAACACGGCTCCTCAGATGTGCCAGCTGAAATGGAGCACGTACCATTGAGGAGAGAGGCACTCAAATAGCTGATATTGCAGTCATGACATTGCTGGTATAAATATTTAGAAATATCTTGAAATAACATTAGTTACCATTCAGCAAAGGTTGGCACCCCTAGAATGGTGATTACTGAATATTTTTATGCTTTACTAACTTGGTTCAACAAGGCCTAAAGGGTATATTTTCCCCCCCTCTGAGTAAGCACTGAGCACATGCAGGGTTTTTCCTGTACTCTACCTTTTAAAAGTCTCTCCTACGAGGAAGGGCAGGTGACAGTAAGCTGAAGTTTTGTTGACTCTTCTTCTAACATCTGGGTGTCTTGTGCATCGTTAGCAGATGCTTATGCCTTTCTTTGGGCATAGAAGAAGTCTGAGGGTGTTCTAAATTTGAATCACTTAACTCACACATACATCCCAGTCCTAAACTGAGGATGTACAGCCAACATGTAAGGCAGTTACTTCATGTAGGAGTCCTAGCCCAACATCTCTGTCTGCTTCCCAAGTGACAACTCTTAACGCCAGAATTGCTTTAACGAGAAGCAAGGCAGACAGCCAGTTTCCAGGCTGTTCACATTGCCTCCTCTTCTCCTGAGCCTGCCAAGGTACAAAGTCCTTGCATAACCCAAACACTGAACAGCAAGAGAGCAGGTCTAAGAGATGGGAACCTGCTTGCACACTGTAAAGGTAACATTAGAAGACTTTTGGTGATGCTGCCCGTGACAATGTGCCTGCTTATCTGTTAACAGAAAACGTAATTGCAAAGCTTTAGCACTTCACTTCTGGCCAGATTTTCTGCAGCTGAGCTCTTACCCTATTTATTTGTTTCTGCAAAACAGGTAGGAATCAGCTTCTTCATAGTGCATTGATACTGTTACAATTTATCTTTAAAAATTTTTCAATGTGTATAGTGACAGGCTAGTTCTCAACGATTTTCATTCCCAGCGTGATCAGTTACACAAATGGAAAAGTTTTTACTTCATGGGGACATTTTGTACTTTATTTTGCTTCCATCAGTTACTGAGGCTTCACCCTGATGACTTGCAGGGCATCCCTCAGGACTGCTGTGTTTCACACATGCTTTTCTCAGAAGAAAATAAGAATTTAGTTTTTTTCTCTAGTGTCTCAGAGCTGGCTGTCTCTAGTCCTACTTCACCTTTTCCCTTCAATTGTTTCGATTGATTTGCAAGTAAGATGCCACTAGTAACATAGGAAGGCTGCAGTCACTTCCAGCCTGTTCTCAGCACTGCCTACAGACTGATGCAAATTGGCACATTTAAAGCCTAGGCAGACAGCAGCTGTGTAATCCAGTGGCATTTCCTTCTAAAATTTTCTGCACAGAAGAGGAGCTTGAAAGGAAGTAACAGTTTGGGGAGAAATCCAATTCCAGCCCCAGAGGCAATGCTACACTAAGCAGTAAATCTTCTTGTCTGTGTCTACAGAAAGAATAAGGAACTCCTGGCTTGCTGGCTCTGTCTCTGCAGCCAGGGAGGAGCCTGCAGACTTGCTGCCCCACTCTTCTATATCTGCAACCTATTTGACCATGCTGCAATTCCCTGTCAGTGCACGCTCCAGGTTTTCTTTTCCACAGAAACTGGGATGCTGCAATGAAGGAGAACGGGAGAGATGCTGTGTACCTTATTTCAACCTACCATGGCTTTAGGACATGAGCAAAAAACAATACCAGTGCCAGACACAGCTCATTTTTTAAATTTTTTTTTCCAGCTTGCTAGGTATCCAGTAGTTTCAGGGAATCAGACAATGTCTGATGTGAAAAACAAGTTCAAAAAGTCTGGAAGCATCTAATTCATGCAGAAAAGTACCTACTAAACTGGGGGAAATAGAGACTTAAAGCTAGTCAGTGCTGTAAAGTCACAGACACTTAAACAGCTTCAAGGTAGCAATGCCTCCCATCTAATTCCAGCACAGTCTGTCTTTTGGCTTTGAAAAAGCCAGTGTGAGCAACAGTCACTCACTAGCAGAAAACACCGGCATCTATTGTGCCTGCACATCAGTATTGGAACGATGATTTCTGCATCGTTTCATTCCTGAGATCCCACTGGAGTTTTTTTGCTGTTCCTTTTTAGTAAGAATAGATCTACTTCTAAATTTCTCATTAAAACCGTGTTTTTGATCAAAAATGCAGTTTCTGCCACACAAGCAACTCTAATGCACTAACAACTTTCATCAGGCAATGTAAAAATAAGTCTTGCATTTAGGGTTGCCCAACCTGAGCTTACTGTCCCTCAGCCTGTTGAGCTGGAAGGTAGAAGGCTGAATTGCTCCCCTGCCATCCTCCACTCTCCCCATTCCAACAACTGCTCCAACACAAAACACGCTTTTCTGGCTTGGCTGAGTCAAGGAGATTGCTGTAGGTGGTGCGTGGCAGTGACATTTTGGGAGAAGGAGTCCAACGTAGGAGGCCAGACCAGAGAGGAGACACAGAAACACAGGCTGCAGCTCAGGAGACATGGTTTCCCTGTGCAGCAAGATGTAATTTAACTTTGAGCTGACTCAAAATAAAAGGCTGAAGGATTTTTCTCTCCCACCTCCCTTTTGCATCACATGGGTATTTTTCTCTTTACCGGTATCTTCAGGCTTTCAGTTCCTCTACCCAGCTACAGCCTGTTCTGCTTCTGGGAAAATTTGGGGAAAGGAACTGCAAATAGAAAATACGTCTCCTTGTTTCTATCCACCTCTTCCCTCACATGCTTTGGTAAAAGGAAAGAGTGTAGATATTGCATATCTTTTTTTTTTAAGTCCAGATTCTTCCCTTAATGTTTTCTCTAGTGGTTTCAGCTACACTTTTTTCTTCAAGAAGAAATAAACTAGTTCACATTTAAAAGTCACAAACTGTGGCTTCCATTTTGTCAAAAAGGCTGGGCTTCTTCCAGGTTTAGAAATACACTTAAATCTGCCAAGTTTTGTCAAACATTACCTTCCCTTAACAAGAAATATTCATTCTTTTTGGATTAAAGAGAGAGAGGAGAAGCAACCATTCAAGTGCCTTTTATAAGAGGGAACATTCTGTATTTTCTTGGGTGCAGACATGGGGGAGGAGGAATATGGAAAGAAAGGGAAAAAAAAAAAAAAAAGCAGACAGAAATACCCAGCTGAGGGCCAATCTGAGTTTATAACTGGTATCAGATTCTGCCAGTCTTACTCATGTAGTGCAACTCCTATTGATTTCTGGGGGTTCCTCACAGGGTAAGCTAATGTTTAACATAAATAAAGGTTACTGAATCTTGTTCTTGAGAAGCAGGGGTCAGGAAGCTCTTATCAATTGAACTGCTCCATTCCTGACTGGCAAGCCTGCTCAATTCAGGGTTAATTGACTGATTCCTTAAAGTGGAAGTGTTGTGGAGAAGCACAATCATTGCCATTTTTATTCATTCTGATGTGATGTATTCCAACTCCCTCTCCACCAGGTCTTACTGATCTGGTGAAGGAGAATAAAAAATCTTTGCAAAATGATCTTGAATTCTGCCAGATATTCTTAGTTTAAGTTGTCTGGTGGTGCAAGATCAGATAGTGTGAAAGACAATAATGCACACATTTTTTATTCCAGACTAGTTTTTAAGCTTGTGTGATACAAACCCGTCATTGCTGCTTGCTCACTTTTTACATCAACCTTTGCTATCTAACCCACTCCAATGTGCAGGAAAGAAACCTTGATTTGAATTTTACCAAGATGCCATATTTCTAAATGATGCTCTGGAGTGATTGGCATGGAGTCTGGATTCCAGGGCCGAATGCAGTAATGCTGCCAGGAGGCAATGTTGCAGACAGGGGCTACAGCTGTGGTCTCTGAAGGGACCTGGCCACTCTGTCCATGTATCCTTTCCCTGTGTCTTGCAGTGCTTGAAGGTACTAATTTCTCCAAATTTGCCTCTGTTTATTAATGTGTTCTGTCCTTAAAAATTCAGTTTTTTAATATAGTAATGTGTATTCTCTAGCTGAAAGATTAATCACAAGGCGGTGCTTGAGGTGGGAAGGCTTTTCCAGAGAGGTGCTACATGTCAGCTAGTCACTCTTAATGGCAGTTTCCAGTAGGTCCCCTAGCTTTTGGAAGTGACATTCAGCCTGACATGTGCCAGCCACGCAATCTACCAAACCCTGCAAAGTGCAAATATTAACATAAATGCATATTAAGCTGCTGTGTGTTAGCTCTTAACTGAAATAGAGTTGGGGTTCCAGCAGAGGCAAATAAATAGCATTGATTTATACTGCCTCCAGGATTTGGCCCATCACCATCTCCTTATACAATTCTTGCAGGAGCTACAAACTAGATAAAGGCTTTTACTGGAACATGGCAAGTAACTGTATGTTCAGGCTGACTAGTAGTAAAGCTGTGGAATCTTTCTCAAAAATCATTCTGCTGGATAGCTGATTCCTCAGGTAAGAGCTACTTATTTAGCTAAACCCTCCATCCTGGTCCTGCCTCTCAGGTACATTTTCCTTCTCAGCTATCCCTTGGAAACTGAAGTGGATTCTGAAGAACATCTGTGATGATCCAGGGGATCTGTGTGTCTGGTCTGTCTTTTGGAGGAGGTCCTGAACCAGCTGCACCCTGGCAGCATCTCACTCCCAGCCTGCCTGTATGGACCAGGGGCAAAAGCCACTCCAGCACTTTCTGAAAAGCTCTAGTGTTAATGCACAAGTGCAAAACAAAGCAAAGCATGTGAAATAGCACAGATGCTTCCAGAAAATATCACCCTTCCTGCTCAGAGGGGGTGTACCTGCTCTGTGCCCACAGTGTGCTGGGGTAAGGCCCATGTGCTGAGCACCCTGTGTGCTGTGGCCACCCCAGCAGCTCCAGTCCTGAAGGACTGCGGGTGGTTTCATCTGTTTAAAAAGCTGATTTTGTTTGTAGCATAATTTGATGGCAGTTTTCTTGGGTGTTTTTGCCACTCTAATAAGTATGCTGTGAGTACATCTGCAAGCATTCATATGTTAAGATAAAATTACTGGTGGTGCTCATCTCCCCCTGTGCTACTGCTTCTACCTCCAGTAAATGCTTGTGTGCCTGCATGCCTGTGTACAGACAGATGCATGTGCACAGCACCTGATCCTGCTTCTTAATTATTTTTAGCCCAATTCCCAGAGTTGTTCTGCTTCCTGCTGATGAATGGGAAATTCTAGTAGTGCTGTTTCATTTCATTTCATTTCACCAGCCTCTCAAGTGTAGAAATTATGGTAAATTTGAGAACAAGTGAGATTAGATTGATAGTTACACCTCCTTCTTTAATTAGCCAACCATGGGATCTGTGGAGATGAGGGAGGGGAGTAAGAATTTACCATGGTGAGAGAGCTGGAGGTTCTTTCTTCTCTGTCCTTTCTCTTTCTTGTCCGTCTGTTCTCACTGACAGTAACCCCTTTAGTGATGCGGGGTTTATTTACAACTGCCCTGACTGTGCTACATCAATGGTTTCCCTGACCTTGGCTCAATGATTATGCAACGGAGCGTTGTAAATTATCTTGTCACCAGAATCTCTATTTAGGCAAGTATAATCACTTCCTTGTAAGATCCCAGGCCTGGTGTACAGAAACAAAAAATTCTACTGCATAATAATGAGTGCAGCGCACTGTTAGGGATGAAAAAGCCCCTCTGCCATATGGAAAACTACAACATACTGGCGCTGGGAACCTGAACGTCAGGAATTGGTGCAGAGTGCTTAGCAATCTTTGGCAAAAAGGTGTAAATTACTGTCTGTAGCTGTCCCATAAAATGCAGCACGGAGCCTCTCTGTGCCTCGCTGCAGTGACACTTGGCAGTGCTGTGATCCCTCCCTGGCAGCGCTTCTGCAGGCTCCATATTGCAGGGTGCCTTCTTCGCCTTATTGGCTCTCGGATCAATGTGACTTGCAGCCTAGTTTTTCCACACCCATGGCAATAAAACATGGAATGCTGGCTCTTTGCGATGCATCAGAGGGGCGGTGCGGAGCGATCGCATTCTGCTTGCTCCTAGCAAATGCCATTATGGAGATGAGGTATCAAGGGGCCGCGTGGCTGCAGGTGGCTCTGTGCACACGTGTGCTCACTGATTCCTTCAAGGATATGTGTCCTCGCTTGGCTTTGCCAGCTGGGCTGCAGGGGATGTGACAGGGATGGGCTCTGATAGGAGTGGCTGTGTCCGGCGAGCTCGAAGCAATTTCAGATGCAGCATAGCTGCTAATGCCAAACCTGCTCCTGTGTTTGCTTCACTTCAGCTGAGAGTTACACCTTCCCTTCTCGTATCTCGGAATGATGGAAAATGTCCCTCCCGTGAAACACCCCTTCAGTATATCTCTGGACCAACTCATCAGCAGCTTCTCATTTCTCCCTCCAAAAACCTTGAATGTAAAACCTTGGGCTGCTGAATTATTATTACTGTATCTGGGGGAATTGCACTGTCTTGTTCTTACCCCAAAGATTTTACAATTAGTCCTCCAGCACAATACCATCTCCTCTCCCTCTCCATAGTAACAGGGGAACTGTTATTTCTGTATATTTGTTAGGAATGTAGTTAGCATTCACTGAATAAACTCAGAAAGCAATATTTCACATAGAATAATTATGAATATGTATTTACTTGAATAAGCTGTTGATTTTGCATGAATTCTCCACACTGTTTCTTAGGCAAATATGCTAATGATTGATGTGTGAAAATTTACTTTATTTTAGGCTTGTCAGACTAACTAACACAGTGATCCAAATCCAGAAAATTGTTTCCTTACGCCTAAGGAACCATAACAATTACAGGAATATTCCAGGGAAGCTGATTACTAATACATCAAATGCTTCTCTATGGATATGATGATTTTGCAGCAATATTTCCAAACAAAATTTACTTTGCTGCTGTCTCTTGGTATTGGTATTCAATCAAGTCCTCATGGCTGTATCAGCTGTGCCAGGAGACCAATGACATTAGAACCCTTTTACACAGTGCCTGTGACAAAACCTGGGCACCACACCGTGGGCAGTGATGCCAGTGGGCACTGAAAGGGGCAGTGCCAGAGGGCCATGACCATCTCAGCAGGCACTGGAGAGCAGTGGGTGGTGTTTCCCTGAACTTCAACAGGGCTGTTGACAGCCTCCTGTAGTACCCTGGCTGCTGAGATGGAGACAAGAGGACTGAGCGGGAGGATGAGTGGAAAATTGACTGGACCCCAGGGCTCCAGGGATCCCATGGAGCAGATCAGAGTTGAAATAGTGACTGGTTACTGGTGGTGCTCCTCAGGGTCCACTGCAGGACCTGATATTATTTAATGTCTTTCTTAAAGCTGGACAATGGAATGGGATGGAACCTCTCCAAGTTCTCTGATGACCGAAAGCTGGTGGAAGAGTCAATGCACTGACGGCCAGGGCACCGATGAGAGATGGCAACTGGCTGGAGAAATGGGTTGAGAGAAACTTCATGAAGTCCAATAAAGGCAAATGCAAAGTCCTACATCCATTAAGGAATAATGTCCTGCAACAGCACGGGCTGGGCTTGCTAGAAAGCAGCTTTCAAGGCAAGACCCAGGGGTCCTGGCAGACAACAAGTTTGGTGGTGAGGCACTGGCACAGGTTGCCTAGAGCCATTGTGGATGCCTCTTCCATGGAAGTATTCAGGGTCAGGTTGGATGATGCTTGAAGCAACCTGGTCTAATGGAAGATGTCCCTGCCCATGGTGGAGGATTGGAACGATGTGATCTTTAAGGTCCCTTCCAACTCAAACCATTTTATGATTCTGAACTGTGTCAGGTTCAGCAAAAACCACCGAGATGCTCAGGGTGCTGGAGCATATGGAGTACAAGGACAGGCTGAGAAATCTGGTTGTTCATCTGGAGAAGAGATGGCTCAGGGAGTATCTAATTTTTCTCTGTAACTACCTAATAAATGGTTATAGACAGGATGGAGCCAGACTCTTTAGGGGGTGCACTGTGAAAGGCAAGGGGCAGTGAAGCTGCAGCAAGGTGG
Organism: Poecile atricapillus; assembly: GCF_030490865.1. Lineage (NCBI taxonomy): Eukaryota > Metazoa > Chordata > Aves > Passeriformes > Paridae > Poecile > Poecile atricapillus. The sequence continues at coordinate 101,842,066 of NC_081251.1, forward strand.
ATCCCAGTTAGAAATAAGGAGAAAAACTTCATGGTAAAGAAGATCAAGTGCTAGAATAAGTGCTCAGAGAGGCTGTAAGCTCTCCATTCTTGGATATACTCAAAACCTATCTGGATAAGGCCCTGAGTATCCCATCTCACTTCAAAGCTGACCTTATTTTGAGCAAGAGTATGGACCAGACATGAAAGCTGCTTTCCAGCTTATTTTATGGGGAGTTTATGGTGAACACTTCTAGTGAATTTTGCACTTGGAAAACTATTCCTTTTATCTGTATTTTGGATATCTTTCATGTCACAGTAAATTTCACCAGAAAGGAATCCAAAGAATGGGAGTTTTGCCAAAGAAAATGAGTGCTGAGACTAATTTGTATCATGACAGTCTGGCTATGAATTTATAATTGTATCACTCTAAGCCCAGTCTGGTTCCATACCTACAGTTCTCTGTAGCCGAACATTAATCACCAGCTTCTAGGGATGAAAACCTTCTGGAGCTTGTGGGGGATGCAAGCTGTGCCCTTCAGTGGGCAGCCACAGTCCCTGGCTCTGTGTTTCCAGCCTGCCTGCCTTCATTGAGCAGAGGTCTGGGTCTGACTGCTCTTTAGAGCAAGTGTCAAGGAGCCAAACATGCAGTCTGAGTGTCTCCCACATCAGTTGCATGTGGAGAACTATGCAGAGAACTTCCCAGCTGTCCTGAGTGTTAGTCATCAGGAACTGTGCTGTTAACATTAATGACACCAAGATTTCACAGTTCTCTTCTCTTAAACATGTGCATTCAAATCCTAGAGGCAATGTTTAATGCAAAAACAAGTTAAATAAGCAGGTTTGCACAAAAACACTACTTTGGTGCATTTCTTTTCGAAATGTGAATGGGATTTTGCTTGCAAACTGAATTTAATTTTTCAGTCCTGATGATAAACCTGAAACAACTGTCTTGATGTGAGTCTGTATCTGGAGGAGCATGCTTTGCCCTTTGCTCAACCATTTCAGTGGCAGACCATCTATCAGAGCATCTATTCTTCCAATTCTCTGGCTGATGTGCTCAATGAAGCATACACAGAGAAGTGCTCCATATTGTTTAAGAAGCTTTCTTAAGCCCACAAAGATCATTTTAATCTCTGTTTGTATGGCAAACAAATATGTAAGAGGAATTAAACTAGTGGGTAGCTGCATGTTACAAGATTTTTTAGCATTGCTCTATTAATGTGACTGATTGAGTACAAGATGTGTTGCTTGCCATTTCCTGGAATAAAAAAATGAGCTGTTGAGTCTTAATGTGCTATTCCAATTATGGTTATAAAATACTGAATCAAGTCTTTCTTTAAAAAAAAAAAAAACATAAAAAGAGAACCATTTGGAATTAAACAGTTCAACAGAATTAATAATGATTCCAGATGGGCCTGTATTTGGCACTAAGAAGTGTGTGAAAGGAAACATTTTCAACCAGAAGCTTGAATGATTTATAAGAGTTCTTGAGAGATTTTTCACTAGTAAAGATGCCCTTTCAGCCTCTGCACATTTGGAGCTAACAAAGGAAGTGACACTCAGTGAGTGAAAATCTTGGCATTGGTGAAAAACACACATATGTTCACAAGCAGAAGTGCCTGAAATAGCACAATTAGCAAAGCCAGGTTCTTCACACACTCTCAACTCCTTGTTTCCCTATGAGTAAAAGAGGAAGAGTAGCATTTCCTCACCTTGAAAAGGTACTGAAAATAGGAAATCTTCTGTGACTGTGAGGTAAATAGATACCATGGTGCTGATAACTGCAGCAATATGGTGAGAATAAAAGCAACTTCTGCTTGCAAGTTAAACCTTTTCTTAGGTCTAGGAGAGACAAGACACTGGGCCAAAAAGAGAGAGGTCTAGGTTTGACAACAATTATTTTAGTATCTAATGTTGCGTAGACTTACAAGCTTTTATCCAAAAATGAACACTATCTAATGAACTGACTAATTGTCTCCCTCTTCCATAGCATTCCTGTTATAACCACAAAGTATTTAGCAGACATTTAACTCTCTGAAATGCAAGTCAGTAGTTGGAATCAGTGAAAAAGTTAGCATTGAGTGGTCAATCAGCCTCTTCACTGGTCACCATGATTCATGGATTATAGGAAACAGAGAAACAAGGAAATAGATTACTCACACTTGATGTGTTACATTAAATCAATTATTAATAGACAGCTGGGTATCTGACTGCCTTGTAGTCTGTTATGAACTTGTGGGAATGATGAGCAGTAAAGTAGAAGTTAATAGACTGCCCCAAACCACTTTTTTTATCAATTACAGTGTTAGCCTGATGTCAGTTAATGGAAATGACTGAACTTTGCATCCTGCCTCTTCTGTGATTTACAGCCCATTCCTTGATCAAGACTTTAGGGAGGATGTCTTTTGCAGGGGGAGTGGAAATGACAACATATGGCTTCTGTCTCATATTACATCTGTTTGTAACCTGCAGATTTGACTTCTTTTCTTCCTATAAAGCCTGAGAGACAGCCCCTCCTCCCTCTGCCCCAGTGCAGCTAGATCCCAATGCCACAGAATCTTTCCTTGCCAAATTCCACCCTTTTATTCCAATGTCCCTTTCCTTTATTTCACCACTTTAACTCTTTCTGTCTGCTAATGCCAGTCTTTCTTTGCACATAAGACTACCCAATTATTCATAATTTCTGGGCCCTGGTTCAACAAGTCTGTTTGGAGATGATAGTTGCTCTGCACAAACAACTTCCCTTCATATTGGTGGTCCTGAGGCTTGTATCAGGCTCCCAAGAATTTATCCTTTTTAATGAATAAATGGCATTCTTATTTACTTGGATTGAAATGTGGAAAAATTATTCCACACACAAGTGATTGAATTCCATATCTTCCTAGACTCATCATGTGCTGACAGTCCCATGCCTTTATCCTGTGACTGTCATGATCCTTGTTCTAATTTAAAGGCAGATGCACTGTGATCAGGAATTTCATTCACTAATTCCAATTGTTGAAAATAAACAAAAGTTAGGCTTTAATGTTTCATTTTTAATTGCATCTTAGTGGTTAAGCAGTGTATCTCTACCTTCTATTAATTCTAAACTTAAGAAATACTGAAACTGGTCCTTTCACTTCCTGAATTTTCCAGGCCTTCAGTTTTTTCCCTTTTACAGATACATAACCTTGGGAAAAAACCAAAATAAACCCAAACCTTGCAGGCTGCATGTTGGATGTAGGAGAGTTTCCGTGTTGTCCATGTACTGTGTGCTCTCAGGTTGTGCTCCCTGCTCTCCTCTGCTTCAGTGCTGTGAGCACAGGCACAGCTTCTCCTTCATCCTCACCATGAATTTATCCCTTCTAAAGGGGTTCACAAGGTTGCCAAATTCCTTCTTGTTCTTGCCTGTTTTGTGCTCTTTTGCTAAAAAAGGTTGGTAGAGACTCTGAGCATGTACTTTTTCTTTTCTCAGCCTTATTCATCACCCTCTGTGGAGTGAAATGTATCATGTTGTCCACAGCTCTGTAACTTTTCCATTCATCCAGTATGTTCAGATGAATCTGACTTTCTAGTGTTTAAACCAAAACTCATCCAAGCAGATGGAAAAATTTCTAATTCCCTCTGTTTCTGGGATTCATAAACTTGGCTGGTCTCTGCAAGTCCTTGCACCTTTTGTATAATTATTTATAACTTTGCAAAGTCATTTGGAAGTTTTCTAAATGCTGCCCACGTGAAATATCAGGGCTTTGCACCTCCTCTGTGGAGCTGTTGATGAGCTAGAAAACTCAGAATTTTTTTCTGCTGAATAAAATAATACTAAAGATTTGGAGTTAATGTTGGGCATAGGCAGGCAGAGCAAAGCACCAGCAGCTCTGCCTAGGAAATATAGGGAGAAAAGCCAAACCTCATAAACATTTCCTTTCAAGGAAAATAGGTTTTGAAACAATGTAAATAAAGACATTACCGAAAACGTGTTTTTCTTCTAAGACAGCACCATCCAGAAAGGATGATTTTTTTTCCATTTAGGAAATAAAGTCTGCGAAAAACTATCAAAATCTATCAGAAGCAAAGCAATCTGGACAACAGTGGGAATAATCAAATTAAAAGTAACTTTTTTTTTCTTTTTAGAATTGTAGGAGCTGTCTGTGGGTTTTTGTTTTGTTGATTTTTTTGGTTTTAATTTTCACTTTGAAGGCTTCACTTTCTTCCAAAAGATCAACACAATTTTCAACCTATGCTTTTGTACATGTTTCCATAAAATAGCAGATGCTAATGCTAGCTTTTATTCACAAAAACAGTTTCAGAATTGAATGAGCCACTAGGAAAAATGCAACCTTGTTGCTGCTCCTTGCTAAGAGACAGCCTTCCTGCCTTTTTCCTGACCCAGCCCATGATAAAGGTATGAGTTGGAACTTGAATCCTGCAAGACCCTGTGGCAGGCTGGATTATTCACTTACTGATAGCTGTGTTGTAGGAGTGTGACACAAGCTTCAGGTCTGCACCTGCACGACATTACTTCATTTTTGGATATATCCTCCTATCCTTAACAACTCCTTTCAAATCATGAGAGGCTTTTATCCGTTCCCTACTGATTGGGAAAGGAGAGGGCAGTTCCCAGCCCATTCCTTGGTCTCTAACAGATCCTTTCTGCCCGAGTGGCAGGATCCCAGGGAGAAGAAATTGAGAGAAAAGGCTGTACTTCTAATGTAGATCCTGGGTCATTAAATAACTACCAGGGCCTGCAGGCACACAGCACCTGTGGGAAAGAAAAAGCTACAAACCCAAAGTGACTGTTTATAGGTACGATTTTTCTTCTTCAAAACACAATTTTGCAGCAGAAATTTCCACTAGAAAGTGAAGCTCACTTCTGCTTTCCCAGTTGCCTAGGTGATTAACATGAGACAAACACAGTTCTTCCTATGGTTAGTCTTAAATCCTTAAGACAAAAGAGTTTTTTGGCTTTGTGTTGCAAGACGCGAAGGTGTTTCAAACAGCCGGATTTCGCAAGAGCCGTGTCCTCCTCCTGTCCCTTTGCTTGTCTGGCATTTGGGCTGTGAAGGTCACTCCGAGTCACTATCTGAGCACCCTCCAAGCTGTCTTAGGGCCAGGAGGGGACACTGTCCCTGGGGGCAAATTCTGCGGGTGTGTGCCCGTATGTAAAGCTCCCAGTAGTTAAAAATACCAAGCCACACGCAATTAACTTAAGTGCCATTAACACCCTGCAAGCGCCAGAGCGACAAGAGGTGGCTGGCCGTGAGAAAGAGCAGATTGCTGGGCTGGAAATCAGAATAGCAGGCTTCTGTCTCTCTGGCGTCCTCAGCAAACCGTGCAGCTCTGGGCTCGTCATTTCTAATCCTCCTGCTATTCTTCCTCTGCCGTCTCTGTTTGGAGAGCAGGTTCTTTGTGACAGGGATGGCTCTCCCCGGCTGTTTGTACAGCGCACGGCACGACTGGCCCTGCTCCCCATGGATGGCTCCCAAACACAGAGCCTTCGGACCAGGCTTCTGCTGCAGAAATTATCCTTTTGATGGTTCAGAAAACCCGGTTCTGCTGTGTTTCCTCTTCTCCTTTCTAAGGATTTCAGGCTGCTCATAAAGCAGCATCACCAGGAGACATGGAAATGCTGCTGCCCTTCTGTGACAGATCAGGAAAGAGAACTACAAAAAATATGGAATCAGTTTCTCCACCTTATATAGACTTTTTCTGCCCCTCTGTCCCCCAGTTCAGTGTCACAAAGAGACAAAATCTTTTTCAAAAAATTCCCCGCATGTCTTCAAGGTTTTGCCTCCTGCTTCCTCTCCCTCTTCCTGGGCTGGCAGAAGCTGCCACATCTGCAGATATGTGCTTCCTTTAACGTCTTCACTTTCTTCCATGATTCTCTGCTGACCTCTGGAAACTCTCCAGGGATTACTGGAGCAAATTTTAGCTGGGGAAAAATGGTCTCTTCTTTACAAAGGCAGCCACTGAACATGTGTTACACCTAATCCATGCTGAGGTTATAAACACCTGCATCCACCTATCCCTATTTACCTACAAATTAGTTTGTTTGTTTGGTTTTTTTTGGTGAGATCTCAACATCCACACATTGATAGTAATATTATTTTTTTTTTTAAATACTGATTCATTTTTTTTTAATTGGGAAACAAAATAACATTACCACCCTTCATTTAACCTCTCAGCTCCATGGCAGAGGAGACAAAATGGCACAGGATCTATTCTAAAGATGGGCAAATAGAGGTGAGGGATTACAGCACAATTTGTCTGGCTCCTACAGAAGTCAGAGATGAGGCTGGGGGGATTAAGCTGGTGGTGTGCTAAAGTAGTCCATCACCTGCTTGCTATCCAGGAGGGGAAACCATTCTCCTTCTGGCCAAAAACTTTCTATTACACCGCAGAGCAACACAGAGACCTGCCCTTTCCATCCTGTGCATTGTTCATGAATTTGAAGCTGCTTCAAAAAAGGAGCTTTTTTTCTTTAAAAAAAAAAAAAAAAAAAAGAAAGAAAGAAAATAAAGAAAAAAGAGAAGAAGTTATTTCAGACATGTTTCCTGGGTTGTTGTTTGTGTTTGATGTTTTCAGCTGAAGCCAAGTGGAACGAAGCAAATACAGCCCTGGCTGCGGTGCTCTGTTTCCCTGGCTGGCAGGGACACCTAGTGGGTAGGACAACGTGTGCTGGTGAAGGCAGGAGAAAACACGCGGTCTTGACTTCCCACCAAGGGCAATATTTCATTTTCTGAGTCATGGTAGTGCCTAATTGATGCTCATGTTATCCTTTGGAATTAGCGTGGAGTCGGGAGGAGTTTAGAGCCAAACCTCCTTCAAGGAACAGAATGTAATGTGAGAAGGTGATGTGAGCAGTGTTACCCAAACTACTGCTAGCAGGAACCACTGCCAGCCTGGCGTTTGTGCAATTGATTCTTTTGAAGCCTGTTACAGTCATAATAACACCTACACGGGCTCTGTGTGAGAGCTGACTCGGTGGTGGCATGATTCATCTCTGTCTGCAGTTACGCATTTCATGGGGTGTTGCATTGGGGCCACTTTTATTCTCTTGCAGACACCTACAAAATGACATTTACTGCTGCTCTCAGTGGGACAGCTTCAGCAGGGAAAACCAGCAGGAAGCTTAAAAAGAACAGGAGGGCAGTGTGACCATCTGCATCCCCCAAACCAGCAGGGCTGTTTGGAGCCAGGGCCAGGCCCAAATCCCTCCAGCCTCCTCACTGCTCACAGCACAGGTCAGGCTTTGCTGGCCCTGTCCCTCAAGCTGTTTACCAGATTGGATCCTTGATTGCATTCCCTTAACTCGCGTTTTTATGGGAAGAGATTGTTGAGTAATTTCTTTGTTTCCATTGTGGGGCTGTGGACAACTTTTTCCTGGCCTCTTCCCAAGCACCTGTCTGAGAGGGCTGGCATGCGGATGCTACAATCTAGATCAGTGGCATCCCTAAAATCCTCCAGCCTGTGCCAGAAACAGAGACATTACATGTGAGAGATTTCTTGCAGGGAAAAAAAGCCAAACCCCTTTACAAACATGGTCAATTTGTTTGTTTGTTTGTTTTAGATACATTTCCTCTGCAAACTACAAAATGCAGAGGCTGAGAAGAAACAGCCTCCTACCACCACTATGGGGACATTCTTACACTCAAAAACATTCTTACACTTAAAAATATAAGATGAACTGCAGCTTTTTATTCAGAAACAGATCATCTAAATAGCAAGAAGCAGTTATACTCTGGACATTTTGAAATCATCTTCTTCTGATCTAATTATGTGCTAGCAGTAAAACTGACACAGTTATGGTTATTAAGCACTTTTCTTTTTTTCCTCCTTTTACCAGGAATCCTATTTTAGGATTAATAGGCACTTGCATCATTTTGGTCCTACGTGCTGTTTTAAGGAGCATCTACATCATCAGCAAATATTTTTATTGTGCTGACAGTGCACACAAAGTGAAATGTGAAGGTACAGGGCTTTATTTTTTTTCTCTCAACTCTCAACATAATTTGAATAATTTATGCCTCATAAGTTCCTTCATTAAAGGAGGAGACTTAATTCTTATTTAGTGAAATAAACAACTTTGAAGGAAGGGGTAAATATTACTTCTTTCTGACATAGCTGCACAGTTTTATAGCAGGACCTGAATATCTGTATTCTAAGTACTGATGATGGGGAGAAACAGTAGACAATATATTTAATAAGACTTTTGGCACTAATAACCTGAATTCCTACATATAAGCTAGCAAAATGCAGTTTATGCAAAATCATGATTATCAGTGTGTATACAAATAGATGAAAAAACTCTCAAAGTATTATTGCCAATGACTCTATATCAAGCTGGAAGGAAATTTCAAGAGCGCATTCCAAGCAGATGTGCAGAGATCTTCAGAACTGATTTTAGTCAATATTTTTATTAGTGATTTTCAGGATAAATATAGAGTACACTTATAAAATTTGCTCAGTCTGGCAGGCAAGATCAGAATGCCAAATGCTAAATTGAAGAGATGGTCTCAGATCAACAAGATGAAGTTCACTAATGACAAGTATGAAGTGCTACACTGCAGAGGGAGATATCAAATGCATAAATATGAATTGGGAAATAATCAGCTCAGCATCAATATGAGAAAATGATGCTGTGTGTATAGTGGTTCATAAATTAAATATGACTCAACAATGTGATTATGCTGCAAAAATTGCTAATCCCACCTGGAGTTCTGTTAACAGAAGCGTTGTATGTGGAAGAGGAGAGATTGTGCAGGCATCCTGCAGCTCCTTAATTACAATCTGGTCACCCAGGTAGACCAGGCTGTCCATCACCTCCCAGACCTTCCCTCTGCTCCCTCTCCAGGCCCTGTCCTCAGCCACAGCTGTTTTTTGCTGCCTTCCTCTGAGAAGGATCCTTGACCTCTTCTCTCTTTGGAAAACTACCCATACTCCTACTGCCTCGTGTTGTTTCTTCTTATGAAAATGTTACAGGTGATGCCAGGGCTGTTCTCCATATGAATCCTATAGGAACATCCTACATGGATTGCACACAGGCAACATGAGCTGCTCAGAGGAAGCTTGCAGGGACTCTGGCAAGGAGGGCTCTTGCAGAGGTGCTGGCTGCTGCCAGCTCTGTTCTGACACATGGGAGCATCACTCAAACCAGGGCAGGACTGTCTCTTCCAGGTGCAGCTCCATTCAAACGGGAAACAAAACACTTAAACAAAGGAGGCTGTCCGCTGAGAATTGCCCCTGCCCAAGGCAAGAGAAGAACAAGGATGGAATTGATTGCATTTCGTTGCATCGTTTTTTAATCCCAGCGAAGTTTTTGGGGGTTTGGTCATGGGAGTTTTTTTAGCTACTCGGGATTTGATGCTACCCGGAACCATCCCCATTGTACTGTGTGATGACCAAGGGAGCTGCCCCAGGGCTGTGACCCTGTTGAAGCCGATAGCGACAACATTCCGAGCTCCTTCCATCACTTCTGCAGGCAGACCGGGATGGCAGGCAGGCTCAAACGGCGCTAGAAATCATATCTGTGTCAGAACTCGTAAACAGATCACCCAAAAACCTGGAGGGACGTGCGCGGCTGCTCCCAAAAGCCCGAGGCTTGCCGCTAGATGGCAAACTTTAATTTTCAAATCCTGGAGCTGCCGCCGCTCGTGCCTGGGGCTGTGTGCGGCCAGGGATGGGGATGGGGATGGGATGGGATGGGGATGGGGATGGGGATGGGATGGGATGGGGATGGGGATGGGATGGGGATGGGGATGGGGGTGGGGATGGGGATGGGGATGGGATGGGATGGGATGGGGATGGGGATGGGGGTGGGGATGGGGATGGGGATGGGATGGGGATGGGGATGGGATGGGGATGGGATGGGATGGGGATGGGATGGGGATGGGATGGGATGGGATGGGGATGGGGATGGGGATGGGGATGGAGATGGGGATGGGGTTGGGGATGGGATGGGGATGGGGATGGGATGGGATGGGATGGGATGGGATGGGATGGGATGGGATGGGATGGGATGGGATGGGATGGGATGGGATGGGATGGGATGGGATGGGATGGGATGGGATGGGATGGGATGGGGATGGGGATGGGATGGGGATGGGGATGGGGATGGGATGGGGATGGGGATGGGGTTGGGATGGGATGGGGATGGGGATGGGATGGGATGGGATGGGGATGGGGATGGGGATGGGGATGGGGATGGGGATGGGGACGGGGTTGGGGATGGGGATGGGGATGGGGATGGGGATGGGGATGGGATGGGGATGGGATGGGGATGGGGATGGGGATGGGGATGGGGATGGGGATGGGGATGGGGATGGGGATGGGAGCCAGGTCCCAGCCCTGCACACACCCAGGTGGCCCCCGGCTTTCTGACTGCCCCACTCCTTCTCGGCACCCAGCTCAAGGCTTTCCCTGGGAGCTCGTGCACAGTAAAGAGCCAGGAGAGCTTTGCCAGGTGTCTCTCCCTCCAAAGCAAGGAACCAGGGCTCTTCTGCGGTTTTCTGCTGTGTGGAGACTCCTGGTGATGCTCTAAGCAAGGCCACGGGGGTCAGAGGTCCAGGCGGTCACTCAGGCTCGGGGATCTGCAGGACAGGTCTCAGCAGCAGCTGGACACTCTCCAAAGACCCACCACCCCTTCTCCTCCAGCTCTGCCTTTTCTCCCTCTCTTGGCCCCAGGCTGGCGCTGGGTGTTCTGGAGAACAGAGGTGTTTTTCAAGGCTCAGGACATTGTATAGGATGGGAAAAAGCCTTTTCTGCACTTCCCTCCCTGATGGTTATCTTGGAAAGCATTACGAGGTAAGCTAAGAAAGCAACTCTACTGAACCTGGTCTTCTCCAGATCTCTATCGATCCCCAAGGAAATGGGCACAAACTGAAAATCAGAGTGGTGCCAGCATTGCAGCAACCTCAGGTCTTGCCCTATTGTGAGACGTACATAAAGCACATAAAGTGTTAGATATATTTTAGGAAAGCCTAAAAATTGTCTAAATCAATCTTAATTTTCTTATGAACTTAATGAAAATATTAATGTTCCCCATCAGCTATGTGTGTTGCTTTATTTTAATTGGTTAATTTATCTCAGTGTGAAGATACTGGTAAACTCCAATCCAAGTGTGAGATATGTGCTCCCCTGTATAGAAACAAACTGACCATGTTTCTTGTACCACAGGTTTTAGACCAAGGGCTGGCCTTATGAACAACATTTCTAACAGGGAAATGCCAAGATCCTTTGTTGGGATAAATCACATTTCCTCCACAAATACAGTCCACTATTCTGTGTCATACTACCAGGAAAAACATTTCTTCACCACAGCAGATAAGCGTTTTTGTGGCAAAGCACAGTGGTTAACACGGCAACTTCTGTGATTCTGAGGGCTCCATAGCGTTCCACATTCTTTTCCTTGCATCTGCCAGTCACGGCAGTCCTTTTACATCTTTTAAAATCTTACTAAGTCATTCAATACCCATCAGTTGTTCTCTACACACTACAGCTCTTGCAGAATTTTGGAATGTGTTATGAAAAATGGGGCTCACTTTTACTGACTCTTTTAAATTGCATGGCATGATTGCCATGTGAGCTGTATTCTCCATCATCTATGTCTTAATTATTTTTCGGTTGTCTGGCCCTACATCCAGTGTCACTAGCTGAAAACAAAATCAGAGCCATTCCTTCCAACTGATGAAGAGCTGTCTCTTCCCCATTCAGTCTCCATTTTGAAGACCAAACTTCACAAAGTGGGGAAGGATCTCCCCTGACTCTACACACCAGGACTAATCACCTAATTTCAAAAGTAATAAAAACACAATTTTTTTACCAACAAAAGCAATATCTTCTGTCTAGAATTTAGATGTTGCAACCAGGTGTGGAGTTCAAAGTACACTTGGGCTGGATAAAAGATTTCTGCCTCCATGCCTCTTGGTGGATCCCTTCCCCTGAGGCATGGACTGGCGGTCAGAAGGCGGCCCCTGCCTCCTGTTTGCTTTCTGTGGGTTTGGGATATATGATATATGTTGTTCTTTGTCTTTTTCTGCAAATGGCTGCTCAAACTTATGTTTTCCAGGTCACCAATTACAAGGTAAAATTGAGCCTGGGTACCTCCTTTTCCTTCTGCCTCCTCCCATCTTGGGAACCATAAGCTGCTCCCTGAGTCTTCTTTCTTCTTCTGACATCTTGTCAGGACTGGACAGAGATATGTGATAGCAGTGATACTTATTAATGTGGAAATTCAGTTTTAGCTAACACAGAGCTAAGGCAAAAAATGAAGCAGTTTTCAAAGTCTGGTTTCCCTGATGGATTCTTGCATCGGGTGAAAAGATTGATTTAGGGTCAGATAGCAAGTTAGTAATACATTATTAGTTATTCCTTCCTACAGGCGTAGGCTGAAAACTGTAAAGAAAATTTTATTATTAAAATGTTTATTTATTTTTAATAGAGAAGAGCTACTTTTGGGAAGGTGAGGCTGTATATTCTTCATTTTCTGACTGGAAGAAACATCAGGTAGTTACATAAAGGCAGGGATTTAGTTTGTTTTACCTTATTAAGGTCTTGTTCAATGCTCTTGCCTGTAGTCAGGATGGACATGAAGGAGTCACACCATCTACCTGCAGGAGCCCAGGACCTGTTGTGAACTGGAACACAACACCCACACACTGTAGCACTGGGGCAAGAATTGTTTTGGGATGCTGTTAACACTTCTCTGACATCAAAGAAGCATTCTCTGAGTGAGTGTTTGGTGCAAGAGGTGAGCATTCCCACCCACTTAGTCAGGATCTTGCCAACATGAGGGGCATGCCCTGTGGCTCTGAGCAGTCAGAAATGTCAAAGGGGGAGAAACATTTCAGACTGTCTTCTTACATATGAGGAAGGAAAACAGATCACAAGCCAGTTTTCAAAACAACCTTCCTTTTCAAAGTTAACTATACTCACTTTCTGAAGGCACTCACTTTGAGAAGGCAGCTGAAATGTAATCTGTCCATGAGAAACTGCAGCCTTGAGGAGCGTAGCCTGAAGAGTGAAAAAGTACCCAGGAAGGACTGGACCAGGTCATAGGAGCAGCTGGAGATCTGACAGCTTATCTGTTATTGCTGAGGGGTGTCACTTGTGAGGCACAGGGAGCCTCATGGGGCCTCTGCTGCCTGGAGCAGCAGCTGGGGAAAGCCACAGAAGTTTCCAGTAATTCCAGAGCTTTTGTGAAGGGTGCTGGTTACAAACTACTTCCCACCGGATAAATTTGTGGGAGGCAAAATCTGTCACCAATGGCACCAAGAGGTGTGCTTATCCAAGCGCTCAATTAGTAAGTAGTGCTCAATTGAACACTTGCATTCGTAGCTTGACAGAATTTTTTGAGTTCAAAATTGTATTGTTTACTATTTTTCCTCGACTTTCTAAAAAGTAACTGTTTTCTTGTATGTTATGGTACTGCCTGGTTGCCTGTTGCCCTACATATTATGCAAATAAATACCTGGGGTAATATAAACCCAGACATATTAAAAAATACATATTAATGAGTACTAGATGAAGAAAAGGGGAATAATCTGTTGATTTTTTCAACTTTTATTGTCCTTACTCAGAACAAAGCAATGTTTAAAGCCTGCAAAATTTGTTGTGAAAGGCATTTAATTTTTCCTTGTGTTTTTCCTGACACATCTTAGACATGTTTTGATTTTCATTAACAATTTGATGGCAGATTCCTAAGGTAGTGAAGGGAAAAAAAAGAAAATAAAAGAGTTATATTGGTAATTGCTTTTCAAAGGGCTCTGTTAGCATTCCAACTGTTCCCTTTATGCAGCAGGGTAGTAAATAAAATGAATGAATGAAGAAGTGGCTTTATTTAAAAGCTTTAATTGCTGATGCAAAAGGTGCATGTGATTTAGTCTTAGCTGGGAAGGCAATGAAAATCCTTTATTGTTAATTTTTAATTTTTAACTTTCTATTTCCTCACCATGAGTCTGTAAAAATGCAACATCCTATTTTTTTTTTTCATGTCCTAAGTACAATGGATTGCATTTAAGAAAATACAAAGACGTTCTCTTTTTTCAGTAATATTGTCTAATTCTCCCTCTACCCCCAGGTAATAATTAAATGTAGAGCATGGAACAGGGAAAGTCTGTTCATAATCTTGGACTGGTATGAACTGGGAGCTAATCCATGGACTCAGTTGTGTGACAATGTGAGAAAATGGTTGGGAGATCAGAGTTAAGGCTTCTGTTTCTAGAAGACTCATTGAAGAGAATATAGCTCTTTTCCTGGAGAGATGCTCCAGAGCTTTTCACATGCTTATTTTAATCATTTATGAAAAAAACACCAAATAGAAAAAAAAAGTTGGGAAAAAAAAAAAAAAGGATGTTTCTAATTCTAGTAGTTCCAAGCAGTGTCTCAAGGTTGAGCACAAAACAAACCATACATAAATAGTAGAAAACAGTCCGCATCTTGTTGCCATGACAATGCCCTACTTATAGCACATTAAGCTGATTCATGTCTTTTCTCACCTCACTGTTAATAAATTATGGTGGCTGATGAAAATTAAGCCAGCTGGAAGAGCCAGTGAATGTAAGCAGCAAATTAATTTGCCATTTAAACGTGGTGTTCTTCAGGGGAATTACCCTCTACATAGCAAATCATATCTTACTGTATATGTAAAGCAGTAGGAATAAGTTGAAACAGCTAATCTTTGTTTTCTTTGTAATCTTGATGTATCACAGCTTATTGCTGTACCAGCAAGAGCTGGTGCAGCCCCACTCCTGCTGTAGGCAGCAGCACCAACTTCATTTGGTGGCAGATGAGGCTCCTGCACTCCATCAGTGAAGATTACAGGAACAAATCTTTAAAACATTGATTCCCTAAGTCTGAGTCGTATTTTCTCTTTGAAAGTGTGGGACATTTGGTCAGCAGCTGCTGAGGGATGTCACCTGCAATCCAGCACCTTTATGCTAAATTGGTGCACAGTGCCTACACGTGCAGGGTTACAATAGGGACAGTAATTTCCCAGCTGATATGTCAATGGGGTTTATGCAGGTCACCGTGCAAGAATGCAGCTGAGAGCAGGCATTCATCAATGGTGAGCAGAATTTAGGCTTCTTGATTAATGTATAGTCACAGTGGAAAAGATTTTCTCCTTTTTTGAAGGGAGAGATTCAACAATGGCAATGGTAGAACTGAGTAAACTCTGTATAGCTCATAATGGCAGCCTTTAACAGAAACCAGCCACACTTCATTCAAACCTTTGTCTCTACACTCACTTGAAGTCAATAAACTAACAGCTGGAGCTGGAGATCTGTATTGGAGGACTTTCCAAGTCACAAGTATAAACCCCCTTGAAAAATAGCAAATGCTTGCTCTTGGGGCCTGAAATCTGTGAAATGCTAACTGAATTCTGCTAATAAATATTCTGTGATCTTCAAGTATTTGCTCAAGTGGAGGAGTCTTACTGCTTTCCCTATATTTTTCCTTCACTGGCTTTCTTCTTGAATGGTTTCACTTCTCTCTCGGCTGTAAATCAAATGCAAATTTTCTTTGGCATTGCGCTTCAGTTCAAGTTAACCAAAGAAACATTACCTGATCAGAACTACCTGAGGAAGCCAAATTAAACAGTTGTTCCATATAGCTTGGCTAAGCTAAGCCCTCCTCCTTATGATTCTTAGTTTCGTCTATTCCTTTCAATGAAAAATCACTGGAAGCTGGCACCTGCTCAGTTATCAGAAATGCCACTACTGTGTGTTGCACTTTTGCTGCTCCCTGCCAGCCCCTTCTGGTTCTTCAGCCCCGCTTAGCAAGGCCAAGAGGATGCCGGGCACACCCACTCCTGGTCCTCCGGCACTGCGTTAATTCAGGCTGGGAGACAGGAAAGAGAGGTACCCCAACCCCAGCTCTTCCCAGCAAAATCATGTTTGGGGACCACGTTGTTTCTTTCCCCCACAGTGCTCAGAAGCAGAATATCTCCCCTGCTTCATATGCCCCTACACACGCAAAGTGGGACGCAATTAAAGGTCGCTTAATTACTTGTTTTCCGCACGTTTCTGGATATACTCCTTGAGATGCTTTTGGAGAAAGATGCGCTGCATTGTGCTGGGGACCTGAAGAGGTGATTCCGTTCAGGAGCTGAGTTCTCATCAGGATGTGAAAGCTGTGCTTTGTTTTGGGCAGGAGCATTGTCGGCATTGTCGGGCAGGGATGGCGCTGCACAGCTGGAGAGCCGGAGCCCGCAGCTGCTCGGTGGGGATGGATCCCCCCGGCATCAACAGCCTCGGCCTCGCAGTGTCTAGACTCCTGCCCATCCTTTCACAGCGGGAAAACAGCCGAAATCATTACAGGGGTTTTGCAATTCGAAAGCATGGCTGTGCACCTCGGCCAATGGCTTTCGAGCCGCGAGGAAGATGCAGGCACACATTGGGAGTTCGTGCTTTATTCTGTGTGCAATCCTGAACTCTCATCTTCTTCCATTCCTCTAGTGCCCATCAGCTCCTTTGCAAGGTTAAGTTTTGTTCCTTTTTGTTTCCACACCAGCAGATTTGGATCTTGATGAAGAGGATGGACTGTTTAAAATGCCTTTTTTTTTTTTCCTGTCTGTATAAGACTAGCTATAGGCATAGCTGAGAGATTTTCTGAACGGAGATTTTCAGAAGTATCAGCAGCTTTAAATCCACAAAACAAAAATTCCTAGACTTCTTGCAGTTTCAAGACACAACACAAAATTTTGCTTTGCATTAGGTGAATTTATTTCCAATTAATTTAGATCCCTACTCTGTATTACGGAAAAATTAGAATGTGTGAGTGCTGCAGGAATTTTGCAAATCTGCTTAAGACTTTCTGAAAATTGCAGGAACTGATGTGAATCTGATATCCAGCCTGTCAAAAAATGAGCCTTTGGGAAACTTTGAGTTAATATGTACCCTACTTTTACTCTTCCCTCTTCTATTTTGCCTTATGACGAAAGAATTCATGATCCAAAGTGGCATTACACATGGAAACAGACCCCAAATCTCACAGAAGACAAATGAACGCCACCTCCTCAGCATCACCCACCCTGTCCTGCCAGAGCATCAGCTGCTGCACAATGGCTTAAAACCTCTCCCTTCCATTGCAGCTGAGCAGATTTATATCAGCTGACTGACCCTCTTTTGTAACTTGCTGTGTGTGGAGGCCTCTGGATTTCAGGGGCTGGAGGTACAGATATGTGACCAACTGTTCCCATGTTTCCTTTTGATTGTTTTCCCTACTCCAAAAAGTAAGTGAGAACAGATTTGGTCACTTGTAAAGCAAGTACTGGGCAGCCACAGAGAAAGAGGGTGTGCTTACCTAATGCTTACCTAACCTCCATGCAGCTTCTGCTGGAGCTGTGTCATGGCTGGGTGGAAAAAGCAACGGCAGAGAGGGCCTTGTAATGAGAACAGTTGTGTTTCCTTCTGAATGTACTGAAAATACCAAAATCTCAAATCAGTCCATGCATGTGAAGGATCACAGCCTCCAAAATCCGCCATTACCTTCCTGCCCTCGCCAAGAATGTTGTTGATTTGAATTAAGATATGTCCCACTTAATGCATCTTGGATGCCTGGGAAGTTTTTCCTATTTTCTCCTCTTGTACCTCTGAAAGAGGGAGGCATGGGGTGGAGAGTCTTTATAGATCAGCTTGCAATCTTCTCCATCTGTTTCAGTAAATAGTAGGTAGAAATCATGAAAGGCAAAGCAAAAAGTCAATGCATTTCATTGCATGACACTTAACACAAGGATGTCTGACTTACAGAGCCTCATTCTAAAAACCACTTTATATAGATGAAAGTTTGGTTTGTTTTTTTTTTTTCATTTCTCCATAGGTTATTCTTGTTCATCTTCCTCATAATGATTGTCTCCTTCAATTTCCATTGTGTGGCACATGATGTGGTTCTTGGGGGTACCCTGTGCAGGGCCAGGAGTTGGACTATGATTCTGTGATTTTATGTATTGCTATTTTCGATTCAAGTGAAACAATTTTGTACCGTGAGGTCACAGAAACAAATTTACAGCTGCTATATTTTGCCTCTTCCTCATTTCCTCCAGCACAGCTATGTACAGTGATAGCTTGGGGTCTGACTTCTTGTGTGGTTTTCTTAAAGCATATTACATTAAAAAAATCCATCAAGTGTAAGTCTAAACACAGCAGCAAATTGTTCATTAGGGGCTTTGGAGATAAGTAGCTTTCAACAACCTATGCTATTAATACAACTTAGAATCACCTTTGTGCAGTTCTGTCATCAATAAATGCAGAAGGAAAACCAGTTTCCAGTCAATTTTTCATGTACAGAAACACCTGAGTTCAAAATTATGAAACTGTGATTTTACATATACAAATGCCAGTGGTTTTATCTGAAAGTGCCAATATTACATATTAATATCAGGATATAAATGATACTTTTACTTACTAGCTTTAGAAGGATTAATGCTCCTGATGATGTTTTGTTTTCTGAGATACAGAATTGAGGGAGTTCAGTAGCTATTTTTCAGACATAAGCACTCTGGTTGAAGTTGATTAGTTCAGCACTTAGAACAAACGGTCTTAACATTGCCCTAATTTTGTGTGCACCTTGTGTTAGAGAAGTTGCTGATCAACAGCTGATAGTGCAGCCACCATATCAACACGTCTGATCTTGCTCCCCCAGAAAATAAATGGACATTTTTTTCTTCAGTGGTTAGAAGCAGCCCAAATCTCCTGTTTTCCCACACTTCAATGTCTTGCTCTGCTTCTATGTGGGGGGAGAACCTCTTACCAGTGTGACTTTTGTGCACTCTTAAGAGTGTCTTAGCCTTCAGTTTCTCTTATTTGCAGTCACATCTTGTACATGTAGCAATTACAGCCATGGCTTATTCTGTAGAAAGTATGTTGGGGAGGTGTGTAATTTCTGACACTATAAATATGGGGAGAACCTTACCATGATCAGATGATCAGCTCCTCAAGGGTTATGAGCCACAACAGAGTTTAACAATTTTGTATCCATGGTACTTTACATGCTTTTTTCTGGAGACTGTATGAATGTCATTTTTCATCTTTAAAGAATTTTTACTTTGAAGTTAGTTGCATTAAGATAGCAGATGTCAAAAGCTGTGCACAGTGAGCTATGGCTTCACTTGCTCCCTTCCTTTTTTTGAGGAGGGTGATGTCTTTCCTTCTACAGAACAGGGAAGACTCAACACAAGGCAGAACCCGGGGAGAAATGCATAGCCAGAATAACTGTAACTAATACCAAGCTTAGCATTTGGCCTCTGCTGAACAACCCCTCTTCTCAGGCTTCCTAAGCCAGACCTTGCCTGTTGGTGGACCAGCAGCAGGATTTGGACCCATTGGACCCAGAGGAAGGAGTGAAGAGGAGTGGTACAGGGGGTGACAGCAGCAGGTGACAGCCCCATGTACCAGCAGCTTCTCGCCTCTGTTCATTTCTGCTCCTCTGGCCAGCTTCCAAATGGGTCAACCCCAGCACTGGGGTGGATTTCAATAGCACTGTTACCTAGAAACTACGTCTGTCTCTTCCTTCCACCGCTCACTGACTGAAGGCTCAAGGGTGAAAGTTTTGCATGCGTTAAAAAAAACAACTGAAGAAACAAGAGAGAGAGAGAGGAAGCTTGGTTAGCATTCCTAGACCACTGATAGTGCTGTCAACTGGCCTGCAAGCTACAAGGGGCCCCAAAATCTCCACTTGAGCAAATGTGGGCACTGCAAGACACTGATAGCTAGTATTTGAGTCAGCACTTCCCAGTGTGTCCCGCTTGTCCTCTCTTCCAATGAAACACATACTGAAATATGAGACCTAGATGTCTCCTTTCCTGGTCTGAAGCAGGGCAGAATACTCTCATTGACTTGCATCTGTGACAAGATCTGCACGGTGGCTGACAGCCACGACAGCAAGTGCTATTTGCCTTTTTGTTGGTGTCAGCAGTGTTAACTCTTAATGAGCACAAAAAATCCTGTTCTCTTCCAGTATACACATCTCCCTGCCTCACTGCTGCCAAGTGAGCCATGGTACCTATTGCTATGAGCAATCCTGGCTGTGCTTCAGCTGCTCTTCAGCTGCAGCTCAGCAGCAAAACCTTTAAAGGGTGTTTTCTTTCAGACTGAAGGTGTTTGCTGCAGTTCTTTCCTCTTAAAGGTAGATTAGAAGCCGTAGTGCCTATGGTTACTTTAAACAGTGCCATTTATAGGTCAGGTCTGGGGAAGGAGGGGTAGCTTTGGTCACAGTCTGTCCTCTGGCAGCAATCTGATTTTGTAAGGTGGGATTAGGTCACATGAATATTTTAAAATAGCTGTTTACTACATCCTGTGGTCCAAGGGTTTGTGCGTATGTGTAAGAACTTTATTTCTAATAACCATGGCAGTTTATATGTGCATTCTGAACAGCTTGGTATGCCTGGCACAGTTTAACATGGCTTAAGTCTGTCCACAGCTGGCCTGTTGCTCGGTGCTTCCTTATACTGGAAAATAGAAGGAAATTATTTTCCTCTCTGTGGCAGTGCATGTCGTTAATTATCCAGAAATCATCTGAGAAATCTGAACTCAGAGAGACACAGTTTGATGTATGTGTGCTGGAAACAACAGAGCTTCTGCAGAGACACTTAGCATTTATGGAAAATCCATTATGGTCAATACATATTCTTCTAATTATATCATCAGGAGCCTGTGAAAAGTGAAAGTTCCCCATCTGGTTCAGTTAGAGATGCTTTTTCTATTTTTTTTTTTAATTTCTTTTTTTTTTTAACCTTGCTGCTATTCAATTTTCTGTTTATTTTCTCCCAGCTGGACTCCTGTTTCCCTTTGCTGTTCCATTCCATGTCGGCTTGCTTCCCACCTTTTATTCCTTCCACAGTTACAGGAGGCTCTGTCCTGCAGGTCTTGCACTGGCTTCTGACATGTGCTGACACCCATGTCTCTCCTCCAGGAGCTCTCCCTTTTCTGACCTGTTCCTGTGCCCATGCCCTCAGCTGGCCTCGAGCACTGACCTGCCTTTAAAATTGTATATTGTTTCCCTGGGTTCATTTTCCTTTTATTTTTTTTTTTTTTTGTTGTTGACTCAGTCATGATGGAGTAATGAGCAAAGTTTAAGGATGCAGTTCCAGAATTCTTAATTTAGTTCCTTGATTTCTTAATTCTTATAGGTTTTAAATTATTTTTTTTTTGCTATGCTTTGGATTTTATGGCTGACAACAGTGTTGAAACAAGTGAGGTGTTATAAATTTTGTTAAGCCCTCACAGCATTTTGAGAGTAGCTCAGGAATCATGAGACTGTTTTTAAGAGATTAGAGCTCTTTTTATTTTGTCTGGGTTTTTAAGAAGTCCTTTGGCTATATTTGGGTCACATTTTCAAGCTTTGTTCTGCAACCATGAAGGCTAAAACTTTATATTTTATAATAAAATTAGAATTTAAAGGGGGCATCACTTCAAACAACCAAATACTGCAAGACATATAATTTGAGAGATGCCAGTTCTTCTGATATTCTCCCAAAATGTGTTTTTACTGTGACCCCTTCACTGCATTGGAGGTTTCTGTGTTTTTATTTATTCAAGCCACTGTTTTTTATTTGTTTTCATCAGTAGCTTTTGAACACAGCACATATATACAACCTGGAACAACTGTCAATTTCGTGATGGATTGGGAGTAAATATTTCCATACTTAACAAGAACTGTTTCTTGAATTGACATTTCACCTCCCTTCCCTGGGCTATAGGATCTTTCCCAAATCCTCTCTGTGTGCAGCTGATTTAAATGGTATGTAATCCTTTTGATGCAGTTTGGTTCACTCTGAATCAGCAGAGCACTTTGTGTGTTTTTAACCTCCATACTGCAGCCACACCTGTAGGAGGGCTGCTAATCTAATTTTGATTCACAGTGGTGGCAACAAACAGGTCACTTATGGAGTTAATGTCAGCTGCTCCACTAATTACTGCAGGAAAGTGATCCCATCATCCCGGATGAAAATGTCTAACTCCAGCCTACAAAGCACTTTCAGTGCACTAATTCTGTTAATGCTCCATTACTGCTGCATTTGAGCTGTGTAGTCCATCTCCCAAAGTGAGGTAGTAAATCCCCAACCGGTTCCAGAGCTGGGAAAGTGTACAGACTAAAACAGCATTGATGACATTATTGGGCATTGTTTTCTGTTGGGCACTTCTTGAAGTTTATCTAGACAGATCTTCCCTGCTAACTATTAGGTTTTGTAGCCTTCATCCTCCACTTTACCTTGAAGGGAGTTGGATGCCAAAAAATACCCTGTGGTCATGGATCTGTTCTCTCTGCTCCTTAGATACTGAAATATGAAATGAGAATATAAAGCCACACAATTGCAATACCTTAAAGACTATTGAGGTCTCAGGAAACCTGACTGTGGGAGGTTTATATATATATATATACATATATATATATATATACACACACATCAACCCCCTCAACACTGAAATAAAGAATGCCTTGAATTCTTGAATCTGGGTAGGTATCCTTGGGCTTGAGAACTTGCTTCTCTTGGTGTGAAAAGCTCCACAGCAGTCTCAGTCCATGAGAAATAACCTGGGCACTGTACCATAGCAAATGTTATAAGAACAGCAGAGACAGGACCTTATGGTGCCCTTCACCCAAAGCCCCCACTAAAGACATAGCTATGTACAAAGGGTGTTATCTTCCTAAGTTTGGAAGGCTTTAATATTCTTTTTTCTTAAGTAAGTGGGGATCCTCACTCTGGCATCTTTAGAGATTCCTTAGGTTTCTTCCAATCATCCTCACTGTCATTCCTCCTCCTGAAGCCCACTTGTATGTCTCCTTTGAGATATACAAATTGCTTTGGAATTTGTTGTCAAGCAAAGTGCTTCTGAAGAGCAGAAGAAAATGTGTTGTGCTGGCTTGCTTTTGAAAGGAGCTCTAAATGAGGTGTGTTTACAGCGACAGATCAATAAATATGCCCAGATGCCTGAGCTGCCTTTAGGCATTCCCTGTTCACTTCTCAGATGAACTGCAAAGACCCCTGAAAACTTTCTTGGCAGTTGTAAGTGAAAGGCAAAGTGAAATCTGTTGAGCTCATTGTAGCTCATGGGATAGCAAGGATTGGATGATGGTGGTTCCTGCAGGTACTTCTTGTCTGATACTCCCTGCATGCTCCATCCCTGGGATGTCTGTTAGTCAAAATTCCCTTGCACTGAGTCTTACAGAGTTCATGCCTCAGAAGTAACTGTTCCTCTTGTTTTGAATGGATGAGCTATATAAAAGTATTATAAATTGTGATATCATGACTTAACCATATTGCACATCCTGCAGTGAGCAGAACCTAATGCTCAGAGCTCACTAATCCTGTATATAGGAAGAAACGTTTCTTCAGCCCATTTTAAGTTTTAAAAAAACCCCCATGGTTCTAAATAGAAGCCAAATATAAAAAATTGCTGCCTGAGAGGAACTTTTTTGTCAATGCTTAGGAACCAGCGAAGTGAATGGTTACGGATGAGGTTGGAATGTATGACAGGATGGATTAATGACAGGATATGCTGATGTGCATTATCTTGCTATGAAGTGGGTTTATTTGTACAGATACAGTTAAAGCACCTCATGTGAGAAGGCGAGTGATTGTCAGAGGAAATCCTGTGATTTGGTCTGAAGGTGTGACTACATCTTGTTTGGCTTGATTATGTCTAACACAAGGTGTTCAGTGTCTCCCGGAACTCAGACTGCGACTAACGCAAACTTGGAAAACTGCATCTCTGTTCCCCATAGGGCACAACCAGCCTGGCTGGTACACCTGCACCAGCCCAGCAGATGACACATCTTCAAGGAGCCAAGGCTGACAGGGAGAGCGTGGCACGAAGCTGTGCCCCCTCCTGCTGAACAAGGGCTCATGCCTTTATTTCCCACCGTTTCCCAGGGCTCCTTGGCTCTGCTCTGCTCTGCCAGGGGCAGATGGCTGATTTCCATAACGAGGGGCCGGGCTGTAGTGGCCACTGTGTGCACACCCCGTAACCAGGCACAGCGCAGCTGTAGCTAAGCACGTGAGAAACGCATTCGTCTCCCCACTGACGCCGGCTCTGACCTTTCCTGAGGAAAACTGGTGGTGTGACTTGGAGCAGATGGTGAACAGGAGCTTGGTAAAACATCTGTGGTGTTATTTCTGAAGAGTCCTGTCAGGCTGTTTGAGGACTGGGGCTGTGGAAGCAGGATATCGCTGTTTCTCCTCATTCCAGAGGTGAGCTGCTGCTAAGGGCAGCACCCCTGACGTGGGATGGGAAATGTGATGGTGCTTCCATACAATAAATTGCCAGCATTCCTTGTGATGTCCCAAGCTAGGTGAAATATAGACTGTCATCTTCCACAGTGCTGGACCTGGCCAAATTATCCGGCCAAAAATGTTCAAAGCACAGTGGTTGTGAGGGACCTGTTGGACACACTCAGGCAAGAGGCTGCAAGTGTGGGTTACTCACTGACCGTGGAACAGCTGCAAATGGAATTCTGACAAACCCACACTTGTCAGCACTGCAGCCATTCTCAGGAGCCTTTGAAATCCATTGTGTTGTATTTAACTCAATATTCAGCAAATTCAGCCTGACTGAAGAACCAGTGTTGGTTCTTCTATTTAATCTGCCAGAGGTAGGAGGGGAAGATATCTAAAGAGAAAATGGCCATGACTCTGTGATGGGCTGGGGAATCTGGGAATCACAGCTGATGGGGTATGAGCCATTGCTGTGAAAACTGCTGTGTTAACCACTGTGTCACCCATACCTGTTCAAGGACATTTCTGTGCACGTCTGAGGTGGGTCCTGGCTGTATCAAGGCCCACAAAAGTAAGTGGTGGCAAGGGCTGATTTAGGCAGGTAATGGGACCTTTCTCTGCTCCAAAGGGAAAGGGATGGGAGACATCATAGAAACAGATTGCCCAGAGAAGCTGATGATGCCCTGTCTCTGGAAGTGTTCAAGGCCAGCTTAGATGGAGCTCTGAGCAACCTGGGCTAGTAAAAGGTGTCCCTAGCCATCACAGGGTGGTTGAAACAAGATGTTCTTTAAGGTTCCTTCCAATCCAAACCATTCTATGATTCTGTGAAACTTTGAGCAACAGGAATGGCTGAGGGGAGTGTTTAGAAGGGTTATGAGGAAAGACTGAAACCAATGGGAAGTTTTGATCAGGGCAGAGTGTCTCACGTTGCTGGGATAACTAAGCCATGTGAGAGAAAACAATCTGTGTGCTCAACATCCCTAGACACTAGAACAGGCACTGTGAATTACCAGGGCCAACACAGCCTTAGATTTAGGGAGTTTGTGCTTCTGCTAGTGCTTTCTCAGCCTGCATTGATTTCCCGGTTGTGTGAGCTGGTTGGCATGTTGTTTGCACCTGAAATACAGTTTGTGAAGTGTCAAGCCTCTTTCAGGCAGCTCAGATGCTCTGGGTAATCACTTCTACCAACAATCTGACGTCCTCCAATATTTCCTGGTAACCTGACAGATTCCTGGAAATCTTGGCTTCCAAAACAAGAGTGCCTTCTCATTTTGTGTGTGGTGAACGGGGCATGCTGGGGGTGCACATGAGATGGACAATGCTTTATAGATGCAGAAGCATTCCTGTGCACTTGCAGTGGGTGCTGCTTTTTTGTGTGCAGATTTTAAGAGTTATGCCATAGGTGGGTGCCTGGAAGAGACCCAGTTTCAACTTCAGAGAATACTTTGGGACTGAACTATCTCTATCTGAGGGAAGTGGTGACAGATAGGCTTGTCACCAGCAAGTGTCCTGACAGGAACAGTGTTGGCAAGGGCAGGTATTCCTCCCAGCAAACCATGTGAGAGGCTGAGGAAGAGCCAAACAAAAGCATGAGGTAGTTGTTATTCCTGTTATCTGGTTTATTTCTCAGTGTAACAACCCCATGTTTACCAGTGATGTCTACACAGCACCTCTGTGTGTTTCATTGTGGCAACAAAAAAGTAACATGGGGACGTGTCCCTTTTCCGCTTCCCTTAGGCATAAAGGGAAATCAAAGCTGGCAAACAGGTCCCAGTTGCCTAAGGGGTACTCCTTCCCTTCAGTGGCTCCCTGGAACTGGCCCAGGTCAAATATACGCATGGCTGTAAAAATATGAATGGAAAGAAGTGAAGCACGGTGACAGTAACTCAAACCCTGAATTGTCTCTGTGAAGAGTGGGATAAAGGATGACTGGCTGGTTTGGGTAATACCAGCTGCCTGCAGCAGTGGGAATGGGATTGCAATGGGGTTAGTTCACTGAGTGAATCGCACATTCCCAGAGAACTGGGTGGATCCTCCCAATGGATAGCGTGAGCATCCATGACAGTTTATTCTCTTTGGGATCTCTGAGAATTGCTCTCATAGCAAAAGCACCTTTCTCATACATTGGTGGTCCTTCTGCTGCCTTCTTCAGTGGGGACTGCTTTGAGTCCCCCAAGAAACCACAACATGTGCCAAGGACCTTGCCTGGGCCCAAGTTCTCACATGCCCAAGCCTGCACCTAAACTGCCATGTTCCCTTTGCAGCGTCTGTCTGCCCCATATTTGCTTCTCTCTTCTGTGTCTGGTGCCACTTGGCTTCTCCACAGTCATGGGATGTCTGGCCCTAAAAACACTGAGCCCTAAAACCTGCTGGAACAGTTAAAAAACAACACTGGAACACCATGCTCAGCACACTACTGCTTTTGCCTGTTTTGTTCTTCATCACCGGTTCTGCTGTGTGCCTTTAGGAAAGAGCTGTTTGTCTCTTCAGTGTTAACTGTGGCTGTTAAACACTATCCTTACAGTACTCAATTAGCTTGACAAATTCTTGTCCTTAAGATGAGCTGGCCATAGCAGGGTCTGCAGAGCACAACCCCACCAGCAACAGGCACTGCTGGGAGCTGCTGCTGCTCCAAGTGACGCAGGTACTCTACAGGCGATACTCGGAAGTGATTATTTTGTTATCAAATATAAGGTATCCAGACTGACTGTTAAGTTTCATCTGATCACAAGGCAGGCTTTTATTAATCCCTTATCAATGTAGTGCTTTTGATTGAAATCTGTCTCTCTCTTTCTGTCTCCTCCCCCCTTTTCCTTGCAGGACATAAAAGACAATGGAAGGGATAGGGCCAAACTGCTCTTCTGCAGACAAGAAGCCAATTGTCTGAAAACAACACGTCATTCAAGACCACGGGAGACTGAGGACAGTGGCAGGAGCATGAATATACAAAAGTGTCTACTGTTAAAGCCACAGCTTTAAGTGTTTAAATTCAAATCACATTTCCATTTGAGGTTCGAATTTATGGCAAGAACGTACACACAAGGGTTGCAGTGTTCTAAATAAATCTCATCTGACTTCTCAGGGTATTCCTCATGGCAGCACATCAGAGCTGAGTGCAAGGCAGACTCGCTTTCTTTGCTCTATGAAGCAAAAATATCGAAGTAGGTTATTTTGGTTTGGTTTGGGTTTGTGTGCTCTGTGTTAGTAAATAAGGCAGCCTGTCATATCTAGGCTCTGGTTTTCTGATTGTGAGGTTAGTCTTTGGCTCGAAATGCTATTGTTCTTGGACCTTTGCCTTGAGCTGGAGGGCTCATATGTGTGGAGGAAGAGGAGGAACCGAGCTAAAAATAAAGTGGGACAAAACACTGCTTATTGCCATGGAGTAGATAATGTTTTCCTAGATGTCTCGGCAGCCCTGTCCTTGCAGGCAGTGTGGACTGGCACAGTCTGCTTTCATCACATGCGAGGTGTGATTATCTGTATCCCATATCACCTTCCTCATACTCTGCTCTGTGCTCTATCTCATATTTTGCTCATGCTGGTCACAGCAACAGCAAGAGAAACAGGCTCCACTTTCCATTACACATCAAGCAAGGAGCATTTGCATTGCAGATGTAAGAGGCAGGTCGAGTTCCTTCGCTCCTTCGTGTCCCTCAGCGTGACCCTGTAGTGTCTGCTCTTGCCACAGCCCTGAGCTGATGGAAGATGTTGAGAGCTGCAGGGACTGCAGCACAAAATACCTGTGTTTTCACAGATCCTGGACCAAAAGCACTCTCTGCCTCCCTTTGTGGGGAAGCACCGAAGGCAGAGAAGGAGGGACTTCTGCACCAAGGGCCACAGCACTCTCTGTGACAGGACTTGGTACATGCAGGAGCTGAGCAGATGTTAGATTGCTTATGGGAGCAATGAGAATATCCCCAATTACCTCAGTTGAGCTGCAAACTAAATGTGAAAAAACTGCCATTGGTCAGGATTTAGAAGAAAGCTTCTGTTGGACTGGACATTCCCTTCTTGCCCACTTTCAGGCATTGAGTACATGACCCTAAGCCCTCACCCATGAAACCCTGTTGGTGCTGGGTGCTTGGTTAAAAGCACAGGATTGACTCAGTGCACAAATTGCCTTGTTCAGTATAGATGCCAGAGAGGCAGGTAAAATATTCAGATGTTCAAATATTTTCCATTAAAATCTCCCAGCTGAGGTTATCTTTGACCAGCTTATCAACATTCACCATCACACAGATAAACAGTGACCAAAGAAAGATCACAGAGGCCACATCATCCTCTGCTTGTCCAGCCATGCTCCTCTTGCACTGATAAAACATTCCTGCAGCCTTACAAGTTCAAAGGAATGGATAAAGGGTTTCTATCAGCAATGTGGTTTTAATCAGATTGTTGTGAATATGCACATTACAGTTTATGCACGAGGTGCTCAGCTTCTGAAATATTGGTACAAGCAGAATATCATTTAAAATTGGGGTGTCTCAGTACTGAGGCACGGTGCATTTTTAGACATTTTAGAAACCAATCCATAATAACATTTCTCTGTGTGAGTAAAACACAGAGCACTGGTGATGCCTCTGGTGTCCTTTCCCAGCACGTACTGCCTGTGCTCAGTGGGCCAGTGGCTGTCTCTTGAGGATCAAACCAGGGTATCTGCATGGAAAATTCCCAGGTCTGGCATTCAAGTTTGGTTATATTATTAGCACACCCTGTTTCTCCTTTTAGGGCAGCTAACTGAGAAGCTGCAGCAGAGCTGTCTTTTCCTGAATCCCCAAAACCATGGAGGTCCCTTTTCCCTTTGCAGCAGTAAATGAGAACATGTAGCTGGATTGCCTCTGGGAGTGGTGAGTTATTAAAAATCAGGCAATTGAGTACCAGTTTTGTGAGCTGGAATGATGGTAAGGGGAAGACAGACAAATCCCTTCTGCAGAAGCTTCAGGCAGGTCATGACCTGTTGCCAAAGGCAGCTGTGTGGTGCTTCAAGTGTCTTATTCTAAAGCCTTTTTCATGCCTAGGAAAGGGGTTTGTGCACCCAAAGTGATGGGTAATTTTCTTCCCGTGTGGGCAATTAGTTGCTTTAGTCAAAGATGTAATCTCTTCTTACAAACTTTGTTTCATTTAGTGGGAAAAACTCAACAGTAATTTTAGTGTTGTGGGTTGTAAAGTGCAGGAATTGTCCATCTGCATCCCAGTCCTGTGTCTATGCCTTACCCCTCCACGTATGTGGGTGCTGAAAAAAAAGACCCTGCCTCCACCATCAGTTTTTGCAACAATTAAGGCATTCTTTCTTTCTCTTCCTAGTACATTGGGTGCCTCACAGATTACTAAACTTTAAACCTTTTCCTCCCCTTGGCTGCTGTGCATTTTATCCATGCTGGTTGCAGTAGGAGAGGGGTGGCCAGGTGGAGCTCCCATGTCAGCCCCATCCCTGCAGCCACTGGAAATTCAGGTTGTGTAGACAGTATCATCATAGAATTATGGAATGTTCTGAGTTGGAAGGGACCCACGAGGACCATTGAGTCCAACTCTGGCCCTACACAGGACAGCCCCAAGAGTCACTCCATGTGCCTGAGCATGTTCAAATGCTTCTTGAACTCTGTCGAGCTTGGTGCTGTGACACTGCCCTGGGGAGTCTGTTCCAGTGCCCAACCACCCTCTGAGTGAAAAACCTTTTCCTGATATCCAACCTGAACCTCCCCAGACACAGCTTCAGGCCATTCCCTCAGGTCCTGTCACTGGTCACCAGAGAGAAGAGACCAGTGTGTGCTCCTCTGCTTCCCCTCGTGAGGAAGTTATGTTGTTTGCACATGGCCTGGGACAACTCTCCAAAGACTCATCTGGATGCAGGACAAGGATGTGGCCTGTGCCCCAGCCTTGCTCCCCACTGCTGACAGGTTGAAGTGACTCATTCTTCCAGCCCATCACTACAACAGAGCTGGGTTTTGGTTAGTCCTCACCTTGTCATTTGAGGGTTTTGGAAAAAAAAAAGAAAACATCAGCAAGGCTGCCTGGTAGTGCCATCTGTGCTGAACGCTTGCCACTCCTCACTGGCTGGGATCTGCAATACAATCTGCAGCCAGCATCTGCTGGGGAAGCTTGTGAGCTCCAACTTCAGTATTAAGGGGAGCTAATTACTATTGGAAGGAAAAATCCTGTATCAAAGTAGCCTCAAATCCAGAACAGGAAACAGGGTGTCACCTGAGGCTGAGTGGGCTGGACATAAAACATCCAAGATGAATGGATGGAAGCTGGCAACTCTGCCTTTTTTTGTGCTAGCTGAAGGTCTTGCCTTGTCTCCCAAAAATACAGATCCCTCCAGCTCAAAGTCTCCAAAATGTGACTCTAGAAAAATAAAGGCAGCAGACTTTGTTCCTTCTGTGAAGTGTCTTCATGGCACCTCTGGAGGTACAGCATGGATGAAGTTGGCTCTTTTGCTTAAAGTCTTCACCTTGCCATTAAGATTGTTATAAATCTCAGTGCTAAATTAAGTGTTGTGTTACTCTTATTCTAATTCTGTTTCCTTCAATGGCCATTTATTTAAAAAAAAAAATAAAATAAATTTGTTCAATTCTCCTTGCTCACCATTCACACACTGCACCAGATCCAGCTCGTTCCTCTGGTTATATTACTGAGCACCACTACAGGAAGTTTTTGAGGGTTTTTTTAACTGTCAGCTACAGAAGTATCACTTTAATTGCATGAAATGTGTAATGGATATTGAGAACACATTCAAACAGTTGTTTGCCTTGTTTGATTTGTGTTGCACCATTAATGTAATACCATCTTTACAAATTACCTTAATTATGACTTCCCCTGTGTTATGGAAACAGAATGGAGAGCTTTTTCAAAATATAACAACCACACTTTCTCATGTCCCATACTTTGCAATATTCAAACCAATAATCCCATCAGTAATAACATGAAAAACAGTTTCACTGTTACAGTCATAATTGAGAATACATGGCTGTAGTTGTTGAAAATTTGCTATCTGCATCTACATACATCTTAGTGAGTGCCAAAAGACTTTACTTAAAAGGATCTTGTCTTTTTCAAACAACCACAATGTTACAAAGAACCACAGTGGTGATAAACAAATGTACTTGCTTCTGTTGTCATGGCTCAAATTGCTCTTTCAAGATGTATGTCTGAATATTATCAGATTGATACAGATTTTAAATCTGTATTGTCATAAGTGTGAATAAGGTTTGCCTCAGCAGCTGGGAAAACATATTTAAAGCTGTGAATAAATTAATATGAATAAGAGGATGTGTGGGGAGCTGTTTAATACTGCTGGGAGCAGAAAGACCATGTTTTTTCAGTTAATTCAAACAGAATACTTGCATCCACATCTTAAGATGCAGACCCAGGAGTGACTGAAGTCTGCTGTAGGGATGTTTTTGTTGGTAGGATTTTGTCAGCAAAGATTACAGTAGAGACAGCACCTTTAATGGTAAAACTTCTTCCTGGAGCGATAAAAAACCCCCAATCAATGTGATTAATACAGAAAAAAAGACTCTATTGCTGCTGTCGGTTCTGCATGTGCTGATGGCTTATTTTGCCACTGTTGCTTCATCAGAGGAAGAGCATTTTTCTTATCCTTGTGGTTCCATTTTTGGTTTCAAACTGTGGCTTTGGCCATGGATGGAAGCCTTCACCAGAGCAGCCAGGAGGTGGCTGTGGGGAGTGCTTGTATGGTCACACAGCTGAGAGGAAAATATCACTGCCCTGAGTCTGCAACATTATTTCACATTCAATGAAGCATTAAGCCCTGTTCAGTTATAAAACTTAATGAAACACTGCTATAGAGGTGTTTCAGGAGCCCTGCTGGCTTCCCTTGCTCTTCATAAAGTTGCTAAACAACCTTTTGCTGTGTTTTGGTTTAATTCTCATGGGAAAATGTTACACTTTTGTTTCTTTGTAGCTCACTAAACATTGACAGCCAGCATCACATTGTGCAAGACATGGGAAAAGGGAAAAAGAAAGGAGGGAAAACTCAGAAGAAACATTACAGAGGATGTGCCCACAAAGGTAATCAGAAAGCAGCTCTAAGTAGCAAAATAATGTGACTTGCATCAGCCTGGTGTTTCGTGGATAAATAAAATGAAGCTGATTTACACTGATGAATTAATTGCACTTCTGCAGAGTCCAGCTGCAAAGTTCCCACTTGCCATCAAGTTCAGCATCTTGGAGTTGTACATGTGACATCCCCAGAAGAGAGGGACTCGGATGAGGCACAGCAAGGTCAGCCTTGTTTCTCTTGGTGAGCTGCCAGCCTGTTGTTTCCCACCACGCTCCCAGTGGTGCTGGCGAGGCTGTGGTGGCTCAGGGGTGCTGAAAGCAGGCCCGATGCACATCGATAGTGTTGATGCTACGCCTGGTTTGTCACACACACAAGTGACTCTGCCCTGCCTGTCCCTGCATCAAAACAGTCTCTTAGAGTGACATTCCGGGGCTCTTTTTCAGACCCCTTCATCCATGGAAGGAGTAAGCAAAGGAAGCTGGGAGACAGATGTGCAGCTGATGCAAACACAAATCCTCCTAATGAGCTCAGTGGAGCTGAACCAGTTCCATCAACAGAAGAAATTTCCCTTTTTCCCCAGGTGACCTGCAGCCTGGCTCACTCATACTGAGCCTGAGCGCTGTCATTTTCTCCCAGGACCCTGCTTCCTGTATGTTCTGAAAGGGATGGTGAAGGCCCAAGGGAAGAGCTGAGGGCACAGAGCTGGAGCACCAAAGACAGTGTTGTTGATTAACCACCCTGGTGGCTGCTGGGTTTCTTCTTGGGTGGCTCAGTTTGGTGGAGTGTGAGGCACTGACCTGGTGTCCTTCTGCATGGCAAGGATGCATTCTATCAGCCAGCAAAAACCTGGATATGTGTAATCCTTTACAGCTCGCCCACCCTCTCCTTAGCAGACACTTTGCTTTTTTATTATAGGGGGTAATAAATAAATAAATTAATATTTTTTCATAATCAGCAACAACAAAGCTTTAGGGACTTCCTGAGAATCTGAAAATTTGATTGTAAAAACAAGCAAAAAGACATCTCCAGCATTTAAAACTCAGGGCTGTGCTTTGAACTTTTGCCACGTTTTTTAAACAAAGTCATCAGCTGTGATTGCATCCAGTTTGAGATCATTGCCGTAATTAATTTTAATTAAAGTATACTTAACTTAAATCTTATGAAGGTTTCTTTCATGTCCCTGTATAGCACCAATATTCACGTATGATAGGACATCATTCACATGCAATTTTGCAGTTCGATGTTGACTCACACAGCACCTGCCAGCTTAGCCATGCTTTGAAAATTCAAAATATGTTTCTGCAAGCAGGTTGTAGTGAATGCCAATACGATGATTACATAAACAGAGGAATCTACTGTCATGCATAACCACAATTTTGTAAATACCATATCACACGTGTCCTCGCACGTGCCGATAGGTTTTTATAGCATACAGGGGATTGATTTTGCTGTGCCCTCATCAATCTATTCCATGTGTTGATCTCAGTTTGAGGTGATGATGTGCTGTGGACAGGGATTTGATCCACACTTTCAAAATCTCTGTAACTCTGGTGGTTTGACTGACAAATTAATCTCCTGCTCCCCCAAACTAGAGCCAGCCCCAGCTGCTGTGTTGTTCACTTTTGGGAAACTGTGAAAAACAGTGAGTGTAGCTACAACTGACTTGAGAGTCAGAAATGTTTGGTATGGATATAAAAGTGTTCCTGGGAGAACAGGAGAGGCCATCTAAATACCTAATTGGCTTTATTCTCACTATACATTCCTTTGGCAACCGCCTGCTGGGTCAAAGCAAGTGATATAATTCCCTTCAGACCTCAAATAAAGACATTCTGACACAGAAATCAGAAAACCAGCAAGTATATAAAGGTGGGATATTATTCATTAGCTTATGAAAATATAATTTAGATTTAGTAGAAAATTAACAGAAGTATTTCTTTCATATATTTGAAACAAATGTATGGAGAACGTAAATTATTTACCATACAAATCTCCGTATAAGCAGGTCCCCAAGTTTAGGTAAGGCTGGAAATAGTATTAATTGAAAAGGTGTTGATTGAAAATTGCTTGTCTTCCTGAGATTTACTGCCACCTTGAATTAGTATTCCTCATGGTAAGTGCTTGTCAAGCACATGGCCAATAAATAATGCGGTTGGTATAAACACAGCTATGTGATCAGGAAGTTAAAAAATGTTTGCTAATGCCTTTTGGGGGGTCTTCCTGTTTCCCAGATGAAGAGTTTTCCTGCCCAGAACATTCTCAGATATCTGTATGAGCCCGTGCTGGCTCAGCCAACAGTTCACCTCTGTTCTGCAGATTCTAGCCACAGGAATCGTTTCCAGTTCCGCTTCCCCATTGCCTCGTGTTCTCAAAGGGGAGCGGGTGCAATCAGGAATACCCAGCGTTACTATTGTTGTTGCTAAACCAAATGAGAATAAAGTGGAAAAAACTCTTGAATGGCCTCCTGGAAGCCAGTGTTTAACTCCTGGTGCTGGGATGAAAAACACAGGTTTTTCTATACCCTGGGAAGCATCCAACACTAGCCTGCATCAGAATTGCTGAACAGACTGGACTTTGAGATTGAGCCAGGAGATTAATTCCTACTTTCCTGTCACAGCCTTTTTCCTCTGGAAAACAAGCCAGAAACCCCTAAAGCAGTGTGTCTGGCCTTTGCTGTTGGCTGCCAGGGCCCTGAGTGCCCCCGTTGTCTGGTTCCTGGGATCCCCATGCACCCATTCCCACACTTGGCTGCTCCTCATGTGCCTGCTGGATGTCCCCATCTGGTCATGGACCCAGCACGAGGTCACCTCAGCTGCCACCAAGCTGCTCCCTGGCATGGGCACCTGCCTCCATCTCTTGGGCAATCCATCCATCCATCCCTCCTAACTCTCCTCTGTTAAGGGACAAAAGCTGTTTCTGGAGCTGGCCAGCCTTTGTCACACAGAGATGGTCTTTACCAAGAGAGATATTGGAATTTCACACAGGGAACGGGGTGACCTCTCCTGCTGCCAAATTATAGGGAGGCAAACAAGTAAACCAGGATCAGGACAAAAGGAGGTGGCGCTCCATGGAAGCAGTGGTGGAGCTTAGGACCTCAGGAAGTCTTTCCCAAAGGGTGGTGTTTGGATGGTGTTTCATGAGTTCAAAGGGAAGATGGCAAAGTGCCTGGGGGAGAGGCCCTTTGATTACTGAATGACAAAGTGCAGCAGGCTCTGGAAGCCCCAGAGCTGAACATTAGGAGGTGCTGGGAGAATATTAGGGACAGAAGGATAATGTTACATTTGTGCTGCTCCTGCCCCCACTTCCCTGTCCACCTCTGGCCATGGCTGGGCACAGAATGATGGGCCAGAAGGGTCCTTGTCTGGAGTGACCGTGGCCACTTTGTCATCTCATTGGTGGCTTTCAGGAACAGAACACAGCCTCTGAACGATGGCTCACAGAGATCACCTCTTGCTGAGGTCCTGCCTCTGCAGAGGGACAATTATTGCATTTTTGTAATTAATGATTTAGTCTTCAGAACAGGAGGGTTTGGGGCAGCACTACTGCCTTCTTGTGTGGATCCTTGGCAACATGAAGTGCTTTTATGGTGATCAATTTGGATGGATTTCCATATTGGTGTCTCAAACCTGTGGGCACAGGAACAGTAAATACCACTAAAAATTAGTTCTAACATTATTTGACTGACTTTTTTTTTTCTTAAACATTAAGTAAATTCATCATCTTAATTAATTAGATGTGGTCTTTCAAAGTTAACAGAGCAAAATCACTTATTGCTGGTAGGCATAGTTATAGATCTGTGTCTAAGGTCCTACATGGAAGCCTAGCCCTACATTCATTTTAATTGTACTCGTGCAACGTTTCTCTAGGTTAGAAGTTATACAATATAAACTTGGTTTGTCTAACTTACCTTTCATGAGTTCTTACAATAATCAAATGAGCCCCCAAGTAAGGAGTAGCAGTTTCCATGCTTCATTCTGATCCATTGAAGCTCTAAAATCCAAGCTGCAGTAAAGAGGAAAAAACAACAGCGTGGTTTCATACTACCTCAGACATGCCAGTGGAATAATTAATTTGGTCCTCTTGATGATCTTCTTCCATGTTTCCAAGTCAAAACTGATTTGAGCAAGACATCAGTTCAGAGAGAATTAAATGCAATTTTTGCTCATTGTGATAATTAAAAAAGCCTGTTTTTCTCTCAGTCTCCTGAGTTTGTCTGATGTTTTTTTTCTCAGACAAAGGGGTCAGTGCCAAAACGGATGTCAAACAACGTAACATGAAACATTAACGATGATTTGCATTTTATTTTGTTTCTCATAATGTTTCTCATCAGGTTCCTGTCTCCCCACTGACTCTCTCAGGATGAGTGTGCTTTCCTCAGCCCCCAGGTTTTTGCTAAGGCACCTGCAATGTCTGGAGGTTGTGGGCTTTCTCAAGAAAGGCAAACAATGCAATTTTGTTCATACAACATCCTTTATGTGTAGATTAAACAGAAATAGATGGATCCTCAGCTGTTGCAGAGGCTATCCCCATGCAGATGCCAGAATGTATGAGTCCACTGGACAGCTGTAATCAGGTCCAGGCAGTAATCTCTGCCAGCTGTTGCACAGATGTGCACATCAGAAGCATTTATAGCTCAGGAAGCTTAACAGGAACCACCTAAGAAAGCCCTCTTTTCCCACAGCACAACCCCTTCAGTGGGCTGTAGTACCAAGGTCTGTTGATTTCAAATTAACTATCCAAATCATTTGAATCTAAAGATTTCTGGTGATAAATTGTAATTGTCTATGGCAGTGAATAGCTGGTGCACACCTCAGAGCCTGATTTTGATCTAATTTACCCTGTCCAAGTTATGCTGCTGTAAATCAGGGGTGGCTTTCAGAAGAGAGATACAAAAGAGAAATGAGGCAGGAAACAATGCTCTGAACAGGCAGAGCTTGCAGGTTTGCCAGCAGGATTGCCAGGAAGTGCAGGTGATCTGCAGAGTGGGGTCACAGTGGCAGCTGCTTCTCTGCAGATGAGTTACAATGGGTTTTATAGCAACTACAGCTCCAGTCCCAGGGGAAAAAGTCATCTAGAAGGTTATCCTGTAACCATCCTGGGACCACAAGCCTAGGATGACTGGGAGAAAAGGTGCTGGAGCCTGACCTCTGGTCCCTTCTGCCTCCTTGGAAGGAGCGGGGAAAGCTCCTCCTGTTGCATTGGCAGAGGCATTCCCTATCAAATATGGAAAATAGGTGTGCAGAAGGTGCTTTTGACTTTGTGCACCCAACTGGAGATGTTCCCACAGACTCCAGAAAGGAAAAAAAATTGCTCTCAGGCAGATTCTGTCATTCCAAATCAAGCAAAATGCCCAGGAAAATCCCAGGAAATTGACTCAAATGAGGATAACTGTGTTTGAGCCATTTGTCACCACTCTTCTTCACCTTATTGTAATCCCAGATGTTCTAACCTGAACATAGCCCATCCTTTTGCTGAAAGGATGCACATGCACATCTGTAACAAAGTGGATTTATCTTGAATATTTAGTATAATCTTACAGTTCAATTATGTGTACACAAAATACACATATATTCACACATATGAATAAAATACATATATACACACATATATATGCAGTAATTTCAGCTTCAAAAGACAAAGAAAACGTAGAGGTAGAATACAACCAATAACTCATACTGTTTCTGAAAGCCTTTTATGAGGTAACCCTGAATAAATTAAACAGTCCAGTTCAGGAACACCAGCTTGGATATTTTCAGGGGCATATGGAGAAAATTCCTTGCGATGATTACAGAGCTGTAAACTGCTGCTGAGTGGTAACCAATGCTACATGCAAATACGGAAATTGCTTGTTAAGTGTAGTGTTCAGTGATAAGTGCTTTGATTACAGTCGTTTTAGGGAAATCTGATATATGGCAGCAGCAAGATCGAAGGAATATTAATTCCACCTTGGATCATCTCAAGCCTTGGGACTAGCGGAAGATAGAGAAATTTTTTCTCTCCTTGATAGCTTTAAGTTTTAGACAGCTCTGAATTATTAGGGTTTTTACAGGTGAGAGAAAGATCATGACATCAAGGTTGTTATAGTCTGTCAAAGTCAGAGTGCAGAACCACCCCACTGACAGTCACAGAAGACACACCACCAGTGCTCCAAAACTCATCAGGCAGCTTCATTGGCCAAAACCTAATCTTGCACTGGAAAAAGAAAAGGAAATCCTGGTCATGAAACCACAACTTTTTCCCAAGGACGTAGGAATAATATTTGTCATGAAACTAATTTTTTTTCTGAAGACATTGGAAATAAGATGTGGAGAAATGCCTTCTGGTGAGGGGCTGCATAGCTCAGAGACCAAGTTCACTGGGACAAGGTGTTGGATCTTCCAACCCAGCATCAACTCTGTGCAAAGTGGCCTCTTAAAACTGGCTCTGCTTATAGATCATGCCCTTGAGGACAGCCTATGTCTCTTCCCACCCTATTCCCTCTCTAACCTTGGATTTGGGCTTCGGAGCCCCTCATCAGGCATATCCACGTTATCAGATGCATTTGCATCTGCGCTCTAATTTTTTTTATTTTTCTTTGATCTCTGATTCAATCCTCTTCTTTTTTTCCCTGACAGATTCATATGAGGGAAAAACATTTAATTTTTGAAAAGTACAAATAAAAAATAAGTAACAGAATGTGGGGAATATATGCTGCTAATTCCTGACATTTTAATGAACTCTGTGGTCTCGTTCTGGCACCGAGCACCTCTGGTCAAAGCAGCTCCCTTAAGGCAATGACAGGCTCATAAATGAATCTCAGAGAGAATTTTTGTAGATTTTCTCCATTGCATATTCAACACAGACTTGTGCTTGGTGAACAAAACAAACAGTTTGAGGACTATCTTTAACTGGACACCAAAATTTTGTTTGTCCCAAAAGAGAGCCAACAATAATAACCTGGGGAAGGAGAGGCAGGATGACTATTCTTTGGTTCCTGACCAAAACCAGCATCAGGTGGGGATCAGGACATTTTCTAGACATACATGTGCAGACACACAATTTTGCAAAGCATTGCTTTTTGTCCTTCCAACATTTAGCCCATCCACTATTTTATCTGCTTTCTATCAGTTTGTAAATTCCCATTCAAAAAGGGAAACATCCCTGGGGAGCTTCCATTGTCTGCTTGCAGCTGGGTGCCATGGTGATATGAGTCTGAGAGGTGCTGTGCTGTGCTGAGAGGGACCTGCCAGCCCTGCTTGGGCTGTGGCAGCTGCCAAAGCCACCCAGCTGAAGGGCTGGAGCATGTCAAGGGCCATTCCCCAGCAGGATGTGTCAGGCTGTGTAGAGGTCTACACCCCCAGCCATTATTGGCACAACTGCTTCAGATACCTGGCAGATCCATGACCCACAGGCTTCATGTTGGCAAGCCAGCTGTTGGCACTTTGATAGTGAAGTGGATTAAAACCTTGATAATCTGTGAGTGATGGGTATTGTGAATGTGCCTAAAAGGACTGGCTTGCAGAGAAAAGGCTTCCTACACTCAACCCGGACCATTAGCGACATACGGTTTGCTGGCTGCAGTAAGTACATGAATATATCAACCAAACAAAATTCTGCAGGATCATTATGCTGCCCTTAATCAACTGGAAAGCACCTTCCTGAATGAAGAAATGCACCAGCTGCTGTTGAATAGGCTTTCTTCCCTCCAACTAAGACCATAACCAACAGGACATCTGAGTCTGGATCGTTTTCCAGCACCTCATCCACCTCCTGCTCTGACTCATGAGATTACACCCAGCATCAGTGCACTGAAGAGGACAAATTTTATTCCACAGCCAGGAGTTTCAACACAGTTGATCCTTTTTCCCAGCACATCCTGCACAGGCAATGAGAGAATGAAATAGTATTTTTTGTCTACAGAATAAAGAAACCATTTCAATCACCCTTCTCTCCCGTGCCTTTTATCCTCTGAGTGATGGCAATGTCACAGGTCAGTATCTTTATCTACTTGGTATGCCTTCATCCCATTTCTCCCAAGTCAGCCGCTCAGAAATAGCCAGCAGGAGCCATACCAGCTCCCAGCATGTGGGGATAAAGGTTTCAGTGTTCATCCTGAAAAAGAATGTTTAACGAAAGTGTGGTTTTGACTGTCAGAGACCGTGCAGCAACCAGAGACAAGGTCCTTGACCATTATCTTTCTAACATTTCCAGACAGGGAGCCTGTCTGAAATCATTGACTGGAACAGGCTGTGACTTTGCACTTTATGATAGAATATGATCCATGTGAGAGTGAATTTCTTAGCTTGCTTGAAAAATTCATTGGGAATTGGTTTGTACCAAACCAGCCATTGCTATTTGCCTCACACAAGGATCACATTTCCTGAGTTTCTCTTTTATGGAGAGATTATCAAGCAACTTCAGGAATGGGAGTTGATTCAGACAAAGGGTAAATTCCCTGCTAAACCAGGCTGCAAACCCACAATTTTCAATGTACCTGGAGTCTGAAACCATGTTGGCCAGTAAACAGGAAGGATCAGAACTCCACACTACTCTTCTTATGAGCTCATATCATATCATATCATATCATATCATATCATATCATATCATTAAGTCACTGGAACTAGTAGATTGTGCTGCCTGAGTCAATGCTTCGATACCACTGATGCCATACCCTATATAAATCTCTTCACATTAAAGCTTTGGTTGTGGATTAAGCCCAGCTGGACGTTAAGCCACTCTCACACAGCTGCTCTCTCAATCCCCTTCTCTCCCCCCTCCCCACCCCAGTGGAATGGGGAGAAGAATCAAAGTAAACCTCGTAGGTTAGAGAGATAGAGAACAGTTTAGTAGAGAGATAGGAACAGCTTAATAATGGAAAACAAAGTAAAATTCAGTAATTATGGTGAATAATAATGATAATTGAAAGGGAAAAAAACAAGTGGTGCACAACACAATTGCTCCCCACCTGCTGGCAGACGCCACACCCCACTTCCTGAACCCAAATCCCCTCTTCCAGGTAACTCCCCCTAGTTTATATACTGGGCATAATCTTCTATAGTGTGAAATATACCTTTGGTCAGTTCGGGTCACCTGTCCCAGCTGGCTCCCCCTCAGATTTTTTGGGTATCTCCTCACTGGCAGAATGTGAGACCAGGAAAAAGTCCTTGACTTAGGATAAACCTGACTTAGCAAAACCCAAAATATTAGTGTGCTATCAACACCACTCTTATTCCAAATCCAAAACACAGCACTGCAACTGCTACTGAGAATAAATGAACTCTGTCCCAGTGGAAACCATTGCACAAAGTACCCAGGAAGACACAAGGAGTTGGTAGGCTGATCATTGCCTTGCTTTGTGTCGTGCCAGGTGCTCCTCAGTTTATAAGTGCCATGTGCAAAGGGGATATTCGGACAGCATGTCCCAAACCTGTCCTCCCACACCTGGAAAGCTTGTGCATTCCTCTTGCTGAACATGAGGATGGCATCACCTGTAACATGAGTCCAAAGCCATCCGACAGCACAGATCTTCTGTGCTGCTCCTAATTCAGCCAAAACACATCCTGATGGCAGGAGGAAAGCAAATTTCTCTGGGGATTATTTCAGAGATGCTGAACCCCAGCCCACCACTGTAGAATGGTGAGATGCTGTTCCCCTCCCAGTCCCATCTCTCCCACCCCACCCCGTATGAACTCGTCTGTATTAGAGGAGATTATAGCAACCAGCTGCCTCAGTTGGTGTTTTGAAGCTAAGCACTTGTAAATGCTTGAAGATATTTGTATTAAAGATAGGCTAAGCAAAAGCTGGCATGAGAAGTAAAGCTTATAATGTGCAGGAAGATTGGGGGTTAGCTTTCAGGTTTTTCACTGGGCTTTAAGTCATATCTTTTCTTTTGAATAATAATGTAAAACCATAAAACTTTGTTATTGAGAGGCATATAATGAATACTTTGCATTGAAATCAAAATAGTTTATTTTAAAAATACTCAAGCTCTCTTCAAACTACCAAGTCCTTAGTCAGATATTTAACCTCAAATCAGAAATTGAACTACTGCCATTTATCTTAACATATTAAGCATTAGCATCAAAATAAACCACAAGTAAATTAATTTCAAGTACTGCTGAATACAAGTTGAAAGCCAATTGTTAAACAAGCAACAACTCTTCTAATCACAACAAAAAGAGAGTGCCATAACACAAGGTGAAAATAAGCAGAAAGCAAACAGAACACACCATTGATTGAGTCCTTCATTATCTAGGATAGCTTTTAATGGAGGAACCTGCCTGTGTGTCACTGCTCTTATCTCTCCAAAGGCAGTATGCACACACTGTAAAAATCAGTCTCTTCATTTTCTGCTTGAAAAGATCATTGTGAAAAAAAGTGTCAGGGAGTGTAGGTCATGCTGATTTATTGGCAATTAAACCTGCAGGATTTCTGAGCTCTTTTCAAAACAAAGT
Source organism: Poecile atricapillus (assembly GCF_030490865.1). Lineage (NCBI taxonomy): Eukaryota > Metazoa > Chordata > Aves > Passeriformes > Paridae > Poecile > Poecile atricapillus. The sequence goes on from NC_081251.1 coordinate 101,884,684, forward strand.
ATCTCCGGGTAATTCAGCCTGGCATGTTACATAGTGGGCTAGATACTAAAAGGAATCTTTTTGTTTGTGCACAACAAAAACAACTGACTTGGTCTTATTTAGGAAATTGCTATTATTTTTTGTAAGGTATTTGTATTGCCCGTAAAGAGACAGAGGTAAGTTACTTCTTGACAATGCATGATTCTTTCCAATAGGGAAGATGCTGATTTTATTCCTCATCTTTTGTTGAGGATAGCAAGTCTACAAACTTCTCCTGCTTAAGAGTAAATAGATTACAATGCTAAATATATGACATCTTGCTAAGGTAGACCACATTTGCTTTGGTCCATGACTGATTTGTCCATTCTTGAGTAAGTTCTTCTGCTCAAGCTTTCAAACGAGACTGCATCTTGTATGATCTCCTTGTGTGTATTTTCCAGCTGTATTATTTAGAAGATTAAAGAAAAAAGCCACCCTCAGATTGCAAGGCTAAACTGGAAAAATATTCACTATTCGGTTTTTGCAGAACCATCACATGCAGGTTTAGGCTCACATCATTTACTGAGTCAGCATAAGCTATACCACACAAACAGGTGCTATTAGGATTGATAGTCCCACTCAAAGTGTTTCCCAGAGTAGCAATATTCCCAAATTCTTTCTAATAAAGGTAACTTCTTAGTCTGCAAGCATTTTTGGAGATCCGGTATTGAAAAGTCCTAATGTTTTGATGCTAATTCAATACATTCAATTCAGTTCTTGGACATATGACATGGGAGGAATATTGCAACCAACACTGCACATTTTTCCAATCGGTGGTTGTATGGTTGAGAAATCATCTAAATATTAGTTTTTACAGTCAACATTACCCCTATAACTTCCTTTATAGTTTACCTGCTTGTCTGAGGTCTGGATCTACACTGGTGAGATGTTCATGGAAAGGTGTATCTCAGCAGATGTTAACAGACCCTGAGTCCTAGGGGGAGCAGCTAAGGGGAAAAGGAAAAAGCTGAGGGCATATTCAGTCCCTAAAATGAGTGACTGGACTTGTCTGTATACAGCTACAACAAGAACAAGAAGAACTTCAGCACTGACTCCCAATCAAGACATAGAAAGAGTTGAGAGACAGCAAGCATGGCAGGCAGCTGGGTGGTGGAAGTAGAAATGCTATGAACCACAAGCTGCACAATGTCCCTTGTGGCTTTGCCTAGGGCGAGGGAAGAGATCAAATGCTAAACTAGGCTGGTGGTAGGAGACAGCAAAGCAGGAGATATTGCCAGGTAGAAACCGCAAGCAGAAAGTTACGGTGTGGGAGCTGAATAGGCAGACGCACCAACCTGGAGTAATAGGAAGTCCCTTTGAAGTTATTACTTCAAACGGGGCTGTCAATGTAAATCAGAGATGCTGCTTGCAACAAGAATTCCTAGAAGAAGCAGGTGTCTGACCAGTGCTGGGCCAGCATTTCTCTCATAGCATCCCTGAGCAAAAGAAAAGTTAGCCAGAGCCATGAACAGCAGCCTGGTTTGCTCCCATGGAGGAGACAATTCTCTTCCCAAATGGATTAACCTGTTAACTCTTATGCCAGGTATTTGTAGGGTGATACACCAGGTGTGGATCACCAGGATCAAAGGGCTTGTGGTTTCATGAGGAGAAGTGCTGAGACACTACGAAGCCTGGCTGACTGTTCACGTATGTGGCAGAAATCCCAGCACAGAAACTGGGGCTCGCTGGCTCTCGTGGCACACACCCATGGCATTGCACCTCCAGCACCTGCCCCTCTGCTTTGCAGCAGTTCCCTTCTTTCCCTTCCCTGCTCCCCAAGCTCTCAGTGCACGTTCAGTGTGACCTAGGAGTCCTGAACATGCACTGAGCTTTAGATGACAGCTTGAGCGAGGAGGTGATTTCATGGCGATGGGTGGCACAGGACAGCGGATACATCCCTTGGAGGATCCCCAATGTGCTCTCTCCTCTCAGGAGGAGGAAATTGCAGCTGCCAGGAGGCAGGTATTATCTTCCCAGTGGGCTTGTCCTCCACATAACAGATTTGGATGACTGTTCTCTGTGCTCAGAGGGTCTTCTCCCAGGATACCCTTCCCCATCTCTATCTTGCATTGCAATGAGTGGAGATCTGAGGATATTGACCCTGACACGGGAGAGGTGGAAGGCCCGATTTTCTGCCCATAGCAGAAAGCAACCCAAACAACAAAAATGATTTGTGTTTTTCGAAGTTTTTTTTTGCATTCAACCACCTGTGGTGATGGCAAATCACCCAGAAGTATGGCTGTGCCCTGAAGGGGAGAGGACAGCCAGCCTCTGGTAGAATCCACACAGGAGGCAGGAAGGATGGCTGCAGTAATGACAGCTGCCTTGGCAAAGCAGGCACGGCTGTCCTTCAGTGGGCAGAACATTCAAGGACAGCCTGGAGCTGGGCCAGGAGGCACCAGCAGCCTCTTGGCTGAGTCTGTCTTGGCTCAAAGCAGGAGGTGACAAGGGTATGGTGGAGGGCACCTCCTCCCACCTCCTCAGCACCCTGACTTGGCCTCTGCAGCCCATCTTCCCCATACCTCCTGCTTCAGAGGGGCTGGGGGAGATGCTGCATGGACATCCTGGGGAGCTGGGCAGAGACCCACAGGGAGTACCATGACTAATGTCTGTCCCACCTATTTTAAAGTTCTGTGCTGGAAAAGAGCACCATGCCATTGTCATATTTATTGGATGAGTTCTGCTTTGCGTGGTTGCTGTCTTACTGTAGGTTTCCCACTGTAGCTCTGAGTAGAAAACTAAGATGGCACAAGAGGGAGACCAAGGAGGTGTGTGGGCTCAGACAGCCAGCAGCCACACTATGGGACAGGGGACATTGCAGGAAAAAAAAGAGTTAATGCCTTCAGGCTGAAATGTGGGAGCAAGCAGCTTTCAGGGATTCTGCCCAAAGCCTTGGCAGGGCATCTTCCACACTGTGGCTCTCCAGCTTCTTGGAGGTGATCTAACGCATGGCAGGACCACACCGGTAGCCTTGGCTCTGTCCAATGCCATTGCTCCCAGCCCTCCACCACCTGCTCCCTCTTGCTCTCACTAAGCACATTCAGAATTCAGTCAGGAAAATGGATCATGGTGAGGAAGCACGGATCAAATGTGGTGTGGACACTGAGCAGAGACAAACACAGTTCCCTTGATCATCTGGTTGCTGTCTGAGCACTAAGTGAGGCACCCTGATGCTGACTGAGGCTGCCAGGCAGGAATCAGTACAGGCAGGGACAAACATCAGGAGAGGTGTGAGTGTAGACCTGATAACCCAAAAGTTCTCTGCACCCCACTAGGCCAGGCCAGCTACAGTTCCTCTAAACCTGCTCAGACAAGCTGTTACAGCACTGCAACTGTACATGGGTGGCTGGGAGGCTTAGCTCTGCCTACTGAGCCTTATGGAGATGAGTAGGATATGAGGCAGAAAGTTTGAGTCTCTCTGAGAGGCTGGACTTTCTTTTGTGCCCTGTCCTAGATGCACTGCTGCAGCCGCCAGTGAGTTCACAGGCTGCCGAAGAGTGAAGGTGACTGTGGCTGGACCTGGAGATAAGGGGGAGATGCAGAAGACCCTTCAGAAAACCTCAGAACTTGGTCTTTAGTGATGAAAAATTGGTGATTTGGAAAACATAGTACGATTTAAAGCCAAAAAGACCTAGCACGGATATGCTGAGGAGTAGAGAGGACTGAGGAAGATGAAGGTGACAATGTTTTTCAGGAGATGTAAAAACACTTTATTTCATTTGAAGTGTTGTGCTCCAAGTTGGTTTAAATAAAATGCCAGTTCAAAGGCCAAGTTTTGTTTCTTTGAGGGGGTGTCAACTTCAGGGCACTTACAGATTTTATCTTTTTAATTCTTGCTTGGCATTGCGGTGTTTTTTTTCCACTAAACTCTAAAGGGGGAGAGAACGTGTGTTCCTGGTGAACTAAGTTGCCTTTTTAAGGGGTAAGTGGAAAAAAACTGTGAGCAGCCACACTTTAAAGGCCAGGGTGTAAACGTAATCAAAAGTTGAGAATAGACACCACTGTTGGTGGCCCAAACTGAACCTTCCACAAAATAAATTGAAGCTGGAGGGATCCTGGATTCAAACGTCTCTCTTTCAGGTTGCCATCTCGCAGGGCAAAAGTCAGAGCAACACACCCCGATCCCAAGGGGCAAACAATGCTCCCTCGGCTGAGCCCTGCTCCTCCCTCTGCCAAGGCAGCTGAGGTGCGGAGGGCACACAAGGCACGCTGATGTGCACTTTCAGAGGGATAGGGATTAAGGCAAAACAGTCCCTTATGGGCAAAGCATTGCTGGTACCAGCAGTGCTAGGTCTATTTTTAATGATTTGGGAATGGAGGATGCTTTCACCAATACATAATTAATACAGAAGTGCACTTTTGTTGCCTGCTGAGAGGGTAGGAAGGCTCTGGCTAACTTCTGAGGCTGTAAAAGGAAAAAGAAAAGGTTGAATGAATCATAACACATTCCATCAGTGGAAAATAGGTAGGAACTATATGAAAGTTGCTTAGAATAATTGATTCTGATCAGAACTCTGTGGTTGGGCTCTGTTTCTGAAGCTGGTCATGCTTCATGGTGCAGCGGAAGGAGCCTCCCTGTCACTGGATTCAACCCTCTGCCCTTGGGAGAATATTCTGCCTGCTATAAAACCCTGAGCCTGATCTATCTCTACTCTTAAAAAAGCCAAGAGGTTGTTCTCTGAAACTGTTTCAAACAAAAAAAGGAAACAACCCAACCACTGGTTCCTCCTAACGTGGAGTGGGGGAATTTCCCTAAAACGCATTCCCACCGATCCTTAGAAATAAAACTACCAGAAGACATCACGAGGCAGGCTTCAGGTGTATCCTTCAGAAGGTGAGGAAACCTTGGGAAAGTGATTAAACTTTTTTTTTTGTTGCAGTGGAAGATCGTCTCCGAAACAAGACTTCTTCCTGCAAGCGACTTCCCGAGGTCCTCCTTATGATGTTGTAAAACTAAAAGTGTGCGTAAGGCTGTCCAACACGGGTGAGCAAAGAGTTCTTGCCCTGGGAAGGTGGAAGCCAAAAGCATGACAATGCGCTACAAGGTAGGGCAAACACGGCAGCGGCGTTTTTGTCAAGAGGGTAAAAAAAAGAAAAAAAAAAAAAGAAAAAAAAAGTGTATATATGTATATATGAAGAAGGTGAGGAAAGAGAAGTGAAACTAAAAGGAGGGTTTACCCATTTCTATTTTCAAATTTTTAAAATTTAGTAAGTATGGCATTTCTGGGGGGGAAAGGGGAGCTTTTCCGAGGCGGCGCGGATGCTGTGGGCGGGACGCGGAGCCCGGGCGCCGCTCACAGCCCTCAGGCAGGGCCCCGGCGGGCGCGGGGCGGCGGCGCTGCCGCGGGCGGCGGAGGGCGGCAGCGAGGAGGGACGCGGCCGGGAAGGAGGAGGCGGCGGCGGGGGGCCGAGCCTGCTCGCGGTTGCCATGGGGAGCGGGAGGGCGGCGCCGCCGCCGCTGCGCAGGGAGCAGCTGCTCCCTGACACATCCCCCCGCTGCCATATTGTGTCCGCCGCCGGCCGCGCGGCTTCATGACCGCGGTGAGTGCCGCCCCCGCGCCCGCTCGGGCTGCTCCCGCGCCTTTTTTTTTTTTTTTTTAGTTTAGCTTTCGGCTCCTCCGTGGGTTTGGGGTGGGGGGGGTGAGGTTTTTTTTTGTTTGCGGCGCTCCGCGAGGGTTTCCGTGGGGGAAGGGGGAAAGCGCGGGGAGTGTGGCGGAGGGTCCCGCCGGTGCCGGGCGGCGGGGGGGGTGGTGCGGCCGGTGTCGCCTCATTCCCCGCGTGGGGACGAGGCGCGGGGGCGGCGCTTCCTCTCCAGCCGCTCTCGGTGGCGATGCGTGGCAAGGGGGGCTCCCCACGCACCCGCTCCCCGCGGGGCCGTGCGCCCGCGGCTCCTCCTCCCGGCGCGGCTCCCGGCGGAGCTTCCGCCCGCGGGGCTGGCGCGGGTGACCTCCCCCCTTCACCCGCTCCCCCGGCCGGGCAAGCCCGCGCTTCCTGCGCGCTTCCGAGCCGGGATGATGGAAAACGCGGCCGGCCGGGACCTGGGAGCGCGGCCCCGACGTGCCCCTCACCGCCGGGTCACCCCCATCAAAGTCAGGCGCTTCCTCTGGTGAAATAAAGACGCTTTCTGCCTTGTGCCGCCGCGTCCCGTTGTCCCCGAGGCGGCGGGGAGCCCCCAGGGATGTGCAGAGCGTCTGTGGCTCGCAGAGGCGGGGGCAGTGCGGGAGAGGCGCTCCGGGGTTCCCGCGTTTTGGGGTAAAATCCAGGAAGCGGCTGGCGAAGTGCTCGAGGTCAGGCTGGGATCTGCACGTGGCCCTTCGGAGTTTTTCCATCTTTTTCGGGATTTTTTGGTGAAGTTGGGCGATGCGTTGGTGGCGGCAGCGGAGCAGCATCCCACTACCTTCCTGCCTTACTCCTGCTTGGACACACCGGCGTGCTTGGTGCTCAGGTTCTGTGGGAGCGGAAACTGGCTTTTGTTGGTAAGGGTTTGGATTATGACAAGGCCCAAACAAAGAGTAAAAGGAACAAAGAAATAAAATAAACCTTGAAGAAGACTCAATAAACTCATGTTCCCGCCGTAGTGGCTGCCTGTGGATGGATGCTGTCTGCTAAATGTGGAGTTAAACATGCTGAATTATGGTGGACTTAAATGCTGAGAAAGCAGTTTGATCAGCTTTGTGCCTAATCTATGAAATCAAGATAATTTTATATAAAATTTACCATGTATATAGGCACACATACACTCTGCAAATCTTGTTATTGGTGGGCTTACATTTAGACAAATTTAGTAATAGATGGATTGTAATATATTGGCATGTGAATAATTTGACTTCAATTGTGTTTCTTCGATTGGGGTCTTTTATCCTCTCCATAAAGTCTGGTGTGATGCTACATCTATGCAAGAAAAATTCAGCTGGCGTTATGCCAGGAAACTTGAACTAGTTTGAAGGTTCCTGTTTTTTTTTTTTTTTCTTGGCAGGTGCCAACTCACATTTCCCAAGCTCTGCAGAAGGTAGTTGGACACAAGTCTGAACTGAAAGCTCAATAGTAGCAATTAGTGCAGCACAGGGCTTGAGCTGATGAACTTAGCCGGGTGCCAGGGTGTGTTATCTCTGAGCTCAGCCGCGTGCTGCTGCAGCGGATCAGCTTCTGCTGGGGGCTCGCTTGTGTCCAGCTGTGCCACTTTTGTAGAAATAGAGAGGAGGTGGTGATTCTCACTTTGTGTCTTTGAGTTGCCTGAAATACGTATAGGACTTTTCTGTGCTTTTAGTATTTTTTTTTTTTTGTTAGCAGATGTGCCCATAAACTGAGCAGTGCTGCTGTACATGGTGTTTACACTTGCAGAGTGTGGTGGAGATGCTGTGTTGGCTGCCCTGCAGGTCCTGAAGGGAGCTGGAGGCACTGGTCCTGTATCAATCCAGGCATGTGGCCCTGAGCACCCTCAGGGACCTTGCTGGGGTAAAACTTGGTTGATGTCTTTGTTGGCAGTGTCTAGACCAGAGGATGAAGTTGTGACCTGCTTTGGGTACTGCTGCTGGGGCTGTGCTGAAGGACCTTCTCAGGGATTTTTCAGGCCAGAAGTAAGATAATTTTGTCTAAAAGGGGCACCAAACGAGGAGTGTGTTGCCTTAACAGCTCCAGCTTCCACAGAATTTCTGCTTGAGGGGCCTTTTAGTGTCCTCTAGAGAGATCAGGATTGAAGGCACCAGCATTGCCAGCAACTCTCTGTGTCAGGATGTGCCAGTCCAGTAAGTAATGGAGCAGATAGAGGTGTGTGTAATGGTCCTGCTGAATGAGAAGTACTGCCTGGCAAGTGAGTGGAGTGTCTTGGAAAGAAGACAGAGGCTTAGGGATGTGTCAGGTTGATTTCTGCCGTCTTTATTAACCACGGGCTCTGTTCCAGTCAGTACAATAGGCTTGAAAACCTGACATATTGAGCAAAAGCAAACTCTTCTGGTGAAAGAGATAGTTTGGCATCTGAAGATGCTGTACATGGTTTGAACTGGTGAGAAGGCTATGCAGTTCTCATGCAGAGCTGTTGGTTCCTGTAACGGCAGCGGAAGTTTCTATGTTGGCTTCACTAGAGTTCTAATTCCACCTTCCTGCCCTGCCATCTCTCCTTGCCTACTCATTGTTGGGGTTAAAAGGAGCTGGAATTTATGAGAGGAAGTACCCGGGGCACTCAGAATACTTTTTCCATGTGCAGGTTTGTGATACCTTATCAGAAGGAGCTGCACAGAGGGATTATAGCCAGCGAGGTGGCAGAAAGGATGGGCGTTGGGAGGAGTGATAGTGTGCCCACAGCCACCGCTGCCATGCATCTCCTGGTGCTGTTCCCTGCTTTGGGATAGTCTTACTGCACTACTGTGGTGCAAAACAAGCTGTGGGAACAAATGGCTGAAAAGCAGCCTCTAGTCCCCATAAGTAAATGGATGTCAGCAGTCTGGATGAATGCTCTCTATCTGGTAGAAAGAGATGCAACTTCTGGGTTACTCCCTTTGGCTCCTTGAACATTTGCAGTTCCTCCCCTCCCGGTAAACGAGTGCATTTTGTGTAAGTTCATCTGTAGGATGTCACTGCACTGATGGCAATTTTTCCTGAGGGAAGTAGGGTAACTTTTCCCGAGGGAAGTAGATGGAGGCAGTGAATGCCTCATCCCAGTGTGTGTGTGTGTTGCTGCTCCACAACTGAAGTGGTGTTGGGCAACTTCCTGCGCTGCGTCGCGGCTCGGGGTGACTCACGGTGGAGCCTGGCTCTGCTCTCCACAAGTGCTCACTAGCAAACCCTGTCCACACGGGGAGGCTCCCTGTGGCTGCATGTGGGGTGTCTCTTTCCAGATCCAACAGCTGCCTTGTGTCGCAGAGAGGACACAAGAAACCGCTGAGATGCTGCTTCATTTTTTTCCTGGCTTGATCTTCAAGTGTGATAGGCGTGTGTTTGTTCCCTGTCACATTACACCTGCTGATTTGGTGTTCATGCTGGGTGATGGTGAGCTCTCCATCTCGTCCTCTCCATGCTGGGTAAAAGCATGCAGTGATGTTCTGTGGTGCTTCCAAAATACAATTTAGGTCAGCAAGAAGAGACAGCTCGCCATGCTTGGGCAATAAATTACGTGGAATGGAAGAAGTATTGCCTGATGCCAGCCAGCATCTTTATGACCCCTGGTACTCTGCCTGCTCCCTGTAAAACATGATGGCTGTGGAAGCATGAGAGCTGGGTCACTCCCTGCTGGGAGGGTGCTGCTGAGTGCTCAGTGCTGGGAAACATGGCAGCTGTGTTTGGGCCAGGAATACCCATTTTACTGAGTGATTGCTCAGGGACCATTTTAAGAGAAGCCTGGAATTTGTGCAGATAGGAATACTTATGCTGAAAGTCAAGGATGTGGATTTTGACTTTTTTTTTTCCCTGAGTGCATTCAAGTTTTTTTTCCCATTATGTTCAGACTAGACTTAGCGCTCCCTACTTTTTCCTCAAGGGTTAGAGAATATTAGAGACTCCATTATTGGAGTCCCTAAATTGACTCCTGCAGGCATCATCACCCACCCCTACTCTTCTGTACACTCAGTCTTTGTGTCTTCTCTCAGGTTATTTTCAGTGCATTCCTATCTTGCACTTTTAGTTTCCCAGTTTAAATGTGGTCCTGTGCTTGCTTTTTTTCCAACAGTATCACTGGGTTTTGTTGTGCTTAGATTTGGGGCAAGTACATGGTTGCCTAAAAGCCGAGTGCTGGGTATAAAGAGAGCTCAGCACCTGGAAGGGTTCCATGAAGTAGAGCTGAAGGAGTGGGAGCTGGGAAGCTTGCTGCTCAGCAGCAGCCACTCATCCCTCTGTTCTGTGAGCATCATCCCCAGACCAGTTATCAGCCAGTTGAGTTCGGTTTAGGGATGTCAAGTAGCCAAAAGTAGGAGGGTTTTTTGTTTGCTTGCTTGTTTGTTAAAACAGAAAGCCAAATTCCACACTGGTGGAATAAAATTAAAAGCAAGTTGGCCAGGGAGGTCAGCACAGCAGAGAGCATTGCTTTGCCTTCCCTGGGCTCTGGAGGAAAACTTGCCCTTTAGGAGCAGGAGCTGGGAAGCAGCAAGTGGGGACGGCTCTGGTATCACTAGCTGTATTGGTAATGTGGTTTTGTGGTACAGCTCCAATGGTACTTTCCAGTTTAAGTTGTTGGTTTTCCACTGGAAATCAAGAGTTTTGGTACTTCTAAGGCTGAAGGAGGCAGAAAAGCTGTATGCAAAAGATAGCTTTATGTTTTCTAGTGTTGGTAAATTGGTACTGACACCAGCTGAAAAGTAGCTATGTCCACTTCTGTTTCAGGAGGATGGTAGAGATGGGTTACCTTGGAAAGGGAATTAGCATCAGAATTCTTTTGCAAGTCATTTGCTCAAGTGCCTTGTGAACATATCAGTGGTTTACATTTTTTGTGCATTTAGTCCACTTAGCAAGCACAGTATTGAATTTAAGGAAGATGACCCATAAGTCTCTCTTGAAAAGCTATTGGCTTTAAAGCATTTTTCTTGAAAGCAATTATTTCCCTCCCTTTCCCTTTTTGTGTCTCACCGAAGGTTTTTCTTAATAGTTTAGATTTCACTGCTTGTTTAGGTTGTTGGTTTTTTTTTTTAATTATTATTTTCATATCCAAATTTCTCTGTTAGACTGTTTTTATGTGAATGTTTTAAATCTGATGCATAGGGAACCAAGTCCAATAGTGACTGCAGCCTTTGGAAAAGCTTCAGGTTTGCAAAGTCTCTGAAGGCAGCAGTGGAATAAATGTCCCAGAGGCTCTGGGCCATGTACAGGATCTGGATTGGGGTCAGGGCATGTCTGAGCTCACGTATCATTTTCCTTTCAGATACTTGCTTGAAACACAAACCCACTTATGTGTGTGTATATGTGTGTATTTAATAAAAAAAATGCAAACTTTTATGGAAAAAGTTAGATAAAATCTTCCTCTTGCTCCCTACCCTTTCCTGGGCTATGATCCCTTCTGTATTGCAGAATTTCTTAACTTTTCTTAATATTGCACCTTTGAATTGGTTTTCATTACTTTTTCCCCCACTTTGCCTTTAATTGTATCACAGGGTGGGAGAGAACATTGACATGAGAGAGGTTTGGAAGTATTTCCAAACAAATCTCTGGAAAACCTCTCTTTCCCTTTGACCCCACCAATGCCAAGGTTCAAATTAAACCCCTGAGCTTACGGCTTGTCCAGTCCTTTGGTTGGTTGGTTTTATTTCTGAGCTGGATTTGAGAAGGTGATAAGTGCCTTTTTAATGTTTTTTAAAGCCATTATTTCTAATTTTTCTCTGCTTTGCAAGCCAGGAGGAGTGGGAAGGGCCCTGCCTGCTCTAGGTGCTGCCCCAGGGAGCATCTCTGCATGTCCTTTGTCACCCAGGGGTTCATCTCTTCCACAGACACTGGGACCCAGCTTGCTGAAATCTGTGGCTGGGAGGTGGTTTTGTCCTCAGAAGACTGTAATGCCTTCAGTTGTCTTGGATACATGACATCATATAGTGTTATAATCAAATATAGGCCTTTCTCAGGGCTGGGGGCAGATCTCAGCTGACCTCCAGCAGGGCTGTGAGGTGTGCAGGGCAAGGGCAGCCCGAGACAAGGAGATGAGTGGGGGGAAAGGTTGAGTTGGTAGGGAGCAAAATGGTTTGGTGTCATCCTTTTAATGCTCCTGGTCAGGCAGGCAGATGAGTGCTTTTTATTGATGGGTTTACATTAGTTGTGTGGAATCTCTTTGTTGTTGTTGCTCTTCCATCCAACATGCAAAGACTTGTAGCTGGTCCTGTGCTATGTGCACCATGACTTGGAAGTTTATCCCCAGCTTGGGTAGGTGAGCAATGACAGTTATTCATTTGTCTAATTCTTGGGCTGTTTTGACAACACACACTGATGTATTTAAGTCAGGACAAGCCCTTCTGCTTCTTGTATATGCAAGGGAATATGAAAAATCAATAGAGGAGTTTGCTATTGGTGTAGTTGTTTGCATGCAAAAGCACGTACCAATAGTCTTAAATTTTCTAACAGGGCCTGTTTGTGCCAGGATAGAAATTGTGTGTAAAGCACAACTGCCTGGCTCTGTAACTAAGGCTGCACTCCCTGAGGTTGTTGTGGAAAGAGTGGGTGCACAGGTGCTGTCATTAAGTGTGATATGGCTGAAAATCCTTTTTCCTGGATTAAAATTATGTTCTACTCCTTGGGCAATGCATGCTAAGATTACATAAATATATATATATATATATATTTGATATATATTTGGGGTTGTTTTGTTTTGGTTTTTTTTTGTTTGTTTGTTTGGGTGGTTTTTTTTGGTTTTTTTAAACCTGGAGGGAAATCACTGTGCTGTTGGCAGGCTCCAGATCTTCCCTCTATTAGCAGAGGTGACCTAGTTGCTTGGCTGGTCCTGCAGAAATAAAAAGGTGCATTTAGTTGTGGAGAAGGTTGTCCTAACCTGAGGCACTGATGCTGTGCAGGTGCCAAAAGGGCACCTTTCATCCGGTGCCACTGTAAAGAAGGATCAAGCAGAAAGAGCAGCTCTGTTCTCATGCTAATTTGGCATGGACAAGGCTGTGGCATCTTCTGACAAAAAGGCTGAATTTTTTCTTGCCAGTTCACTGAGTCCAAGTGTGGTGGCCATTGAAATGATGCCTGTACGCTTACACCTGCAATGCTGCTGAGTTTGGAGTCAGTCACCTTTGGTGGGATGGTGGCATCTGCCACAGCTTTGTCCTTTGGGCCTGGATTCTGCTGGAGCTGAGACTTCTTCCAAGAAGGGCTGCTACAAAGCTTCTCTGCTTACCTGAGGATATATGCTCAAGTGGACTTCCAGTTTTATTAAATGGTTGGCCTTTATTAAACCAACTTTGTCTTCATTAAATGCTCACACATCAAAGCATTTGCTCCTATGGCAGAACATAGTAGTGCTCAAGGTCTTCCATCAAAGTTCAGTCATAGCTGGGGGTGTTTGTGGGGGCACACAAACCTGGTTTAACCCAGATGTGCTCTGCTAGGCTGAGGACCTTTCAGTGCTCGTACCCTTTCCCAAACTCTCCAGTGAGTTTGAGAGAAGGCTGCAAAAAATATTGCCTTGTCTTGAGACATTGAGTCTCCTCTGATCTGTTTGTGCTTCTCTGGAGCTGACTGCTGCCTTGATACACCTGCAGCCTTAATCAGCACCTTTGGACCTGGGCTCTGCTGCTTGGGTTGTGAGTGCTCTGGAAGAGCAGGTCTTCACTGGGATTTGGGTGCTGGACTGACATGGATTAGCAGGGAGATCTGCTCCTGGCTTTTATGAGACACCAAAAATCAGACTCCTGGAAGAAAGTTGTTTCTCTCACCTCTTTTCTGATGCATCCTAACTTTTATTGGAGCAGCCTCAGTTGACTTGGCAGCCTTTTAATCTTCTCAGCCTGGAATCATAGTCCTCTGTCTGTAATTACCATGGAAAAAGATGTGCACCTCCATTGTGATACTTTTAGGGGTAAATGCTTTGGTTGGCCTTTCTTTTGAAGCTACTAACAGGAGATAGATCCTCGAGTTCCTTGGGATTTGGATGCATGAGGCTCTTGCTTCCAGTTGGAAGTGTTAATACCAGTGAACAGCAGCGTGCTGTGGTCACTCTGTACTCATTGGTAGGGTAAAGCACATGGGCAGAGCATAAACTCTTCCATATATTTCAGAGGTGTGCTTAAAGCATGTTCTTTTTGCATTTGCCTGGCTAGAGGCTGCCTTCTGGCTCTGCTTACAGGGCCGGGGCTGTCCCCATGGGAATTATCAAGACATCTGCACTGGAGAGCTACTTCTGTGCTCTTTCCTTCTCACACTTTGCTCCCCTTGCACTGTGTTTTTTCTGCTGGGTCGTCCCCGGGCACAAAACCCTGCCAAGCTTACAGCAAAGATGGCTCTGGTGAATCCTATGACCCTTATGTAAAACATTAAACTCCAAATATTGGGAGTAGCAATCTTGAAAATGACAGCTTGGAAGCTGTGTTCTCACAGTTGTGTTTGTTTACAGGGAACCAGAACACACATGGAGAAAAAAATTGTAGATTTTGGATGCTATTAAGGGTCTGTGTGAATGAAAAGGGGTTCTAGAGAGCACACAAGCTGACCACTTGCATGCCTTCAGATATGCTTCAGTGGCATTGATGTCACTCCTGTGATTTCATTTTTTCTTATTTATTAGTTGATAATAGTATAATATGGACTTTATACCTTTCTAGAGAAAATAAATTGGTTTCTGATATGTTCATGTAGAAGGTGTGTGAGGTGGCGAACTAGGTGTGTGAAGGTAATGAGATGTGGATTTTTGTAATGTATCTACTAGGAGAAATGTGACACTAACCTATATTATTTACTGTAAATGTGTTACCTGCAAATAATTTTTATTTTCATGTAGGGCATTAAATATGTTAATGATTCTCTGCTAAAACGTAGCAGCACACAAACAAATAGTGCATTGACACTGCAAAGTCTACCTGATTATAAGTTTAATCAGCTTAATAAGTTGTTATATTTTTTTCCTTATTTTTTTGAGAAGACTGAGCGTGCCCAGGCCATTTTTGTGTTGAAAACAGACTTTATTGCCCCCTTTCCCCTAAGAAATGAATACAGTGACCTCAGACTTGCATGTGTGTGTAAGCATGTGCATGTTCTTGATCTGCCTTGCTGGCGGAAGATTTGTAAAGGGAGATTTCGTGCAACATGAACCGAGAGCTAAAATTACCAAAACATGGCTGTGAGGTGTAAGCTCCTGTGTAGCTGCCTAAAGAGGTGCTGAACAAGGGGGCAAAGTTAATCATTATAAAGAGAACAGAGCAGCTCACGTTGCAGCTGAGTTGGGGTTTGTCTCACTGTATGAATTTTATCACTAGCTCTTTGTTTGTTTTGTTTTTTAGTTTAAGAAAGGATTGAAGAAGTGACATGAGCATATGTATATATGGCTGTGTTTAAAGCCAGCCATCTCTGACTGCCAATATAAATCTGCTCTGGTGCCTTGGGGGAGAAGTAAATTGTAGGGAGAGCAAAGCTATTTTTGACCAGCTATTTGAGCAGCTCACTTTGCTTTAATTTTTTTCTTTTTTTAATACTGACTGAGCTGGTAGTTAATCATACCCATCCCAGCTCTTACTAGAAATAAGAAACAGAAAATAAAAAAATTATGGATGTTTTCTAGCACTGCTACTGGTAAGCAGAAGTGCAGGTGCTTTTGTCAACACAGCTTTGCACTAGCTGGTGCAAGAGCGTATGAGGAGACGGAAAGGAACAAAAATTGCTGGTGGGGAAACACGGTGTGTGTCCTGGGGGAGGCGCAAATTCTGCACCTCATGACTGCCTGGTACCAGGCAGGGGCTGGCAGGAGTGGGGAGCATAAAATGGATTATCCTGTTGCCTTTGTGTGTCACCACGTCCCTCCTGCATTGCGCATATTGCTCCCCTTCTCCAGAGTAAGGAGGCCGGGCAGTGTGACAGGGACATGGTGAGGCTGCTGGGGTAGAGCTGGCTGGCTCTGGGGGTGGCACAGCCAGGCAGTGGCCACTTGGCAGGAGAAGATGCAGGTGCAAGGAGACAAGTGTTTACTGCAAACTGGTGTAAGAAAACATCCAGTAACTGCATAGGGCTGTCTGGTGAGATGTGATACGGAAACTGTCCTCATCTTGAGCTCTGGCACTGGAAGCTGGAGCATGGAACCAGAATGATAGTGCTTACAGGGAACTGGGTTGGGGTTTGGGTTGTTCTTTGGTTGTTTCGTTGGATCTTTTTACAGTTAATACAAACCTCAGCTTTGCTCTATGTTATTTACAACTATGAGCTGCATCCATAGTTGGAGTGTCTCATGTCTGGTGTACATGTGTGTGTACCCCCTACACACATCTGTACAGTGCTCACATCAGCAGGAAAGAAACAGCTGTTCCCATAACACAGTTTGCTAGAAGACCCCTTTTAAAACTTGACAAGCAAGGTGGTTTCTGTTGGTGTAATGTTTCTGAAGCATGGCTAGCCTGTTAAACCATGCATTGAGTGGCAGCGTTTTATAAATAATAATGTTATGATTAGGGTTTTAATGTTTCGTTGTTTTGGGCTTTTTTTATCTAAGTGGTGAGCCATTATTCCTGCTGTTCTGAGCTGCCACCCCAGTGGTTGGTCCCTTCCTGTTGAGAACTGATCCCAGCACATTCTGCTCTGCAGGGAAGCCCAGGTTAGGGCTGAAAGCCCTTGCATGAGGGGAAAAAGATCTTTTGGACCCAGGCAACTCTGTGGGACCCTGGTGATGAGCAGACAGGCTGGCCAGATCTTCCCCTAGCAGAAACAGGCAGCAGCACTTGGGAATGATTGTGACTTGTAGGGGGTTATAAAGATTTCGTTTGCACTGAGACTGCAAATAGACTTTATGTGATTTAAGTTTTGCAATTCCTTTTTCAGTCTTTGGACACCAAAGGCAAATACTTCTAAACAGGGTCAGTTTACAATATAATGAGTAACTTAAAAAGAGTTAATGTGAGAGCTGAATTGATCCTACCTGTTAAGGTTTTTTCTAGGTTTCAGGTGTTGACATGAAAATAACTGTTATTTCTGTGTCTGAATTGGTGTTTCTAGATAGATACAGCAGCTTCCAAGTGCTTCCCATAAGCTCTGCTTATAAACCAGGGGGAGTTAACACATGCTCATGAGTTTACTGGGAGGCTGCTGCTGGACCCCTGCTCTCACCAGTGGCTTCAGTGTTTGTGCACAGCATGGGGCTGGTGCAGCCCTGCACTTGGGTTTGGTGGGCTCCTGCTGAATGTGGTTGTGGTAGTTTGCAGTGATTTCTGACCCTCTCCTTTGTTGCAGACCAATCAAGCTAAATGGGTCCAGTCACTGGAATGACTCCGGATAAGAAAGCTGAAACGCCCGGAGCAGAAAAAGCCTCAGGACTACGGCAGTGCCATGGGATGGGCAGCCTGCCCGACGCGGGCGACGCCGGCAAGCCAAAGGCCACCGTGGTGGACAGAGATTCAGCAGATGATGAGCTCACAAATTTGAACTGGCTGCACGAAAGTACTAACCTGCTAACAAACTTCAGCCTCGGCAGCGAGGGCCTTCCAATTGTTAGCCCCTTGTATGACATCGAGGGTGACAGCGTGCCATCCTTCTCACCATCCTGCTACCAGAACCCTGAGAAAAAATCCTCCACTTCCAAACCCCCTTACTCTTTCAGCCTTCTCATTTACATGGCGATTGAGCAGTCCCCCAACAAGAGCTTGCCAGTCAAAGAAATCTACAGCTGGATCCTGGACCGCTTCCCCTACTTCGCCACGGCCCCCACTGGCTGGAAGAACTCGGTCCGGCACAACCTCTCCTTGAACAAATGTTTCCGAAAGGTGGAGAAAAGCCATGGCAAGGTGAGACCTGGCAGGGGGAGGTGGAGCAAGTTTGAAGTTCAGGGAGAAATGGAGAAGGTTCTGTTGTTCTTAAGCACGTTTTGTTTGGGTTGTTTTCCCCCCACCATGTCTTCTTAATTTGCAGATGGAGGTGGTTTGGAAGTGCTGCTTCTGTGAAATCACAGGATGACAAAAGTCACCAGGTTTTGTTATTTACTGCTGACCTGGGTACACCCAGCTCTGGTGCATCTTTTTTAAATCTGGCACACATGTGATTGCAAAGGACTCTTGTTTCCATTTACTTCCAATTTTGTTATCCTAACCAGCCTGAAATTTCAGATAACTCTCCTAGGATTTGTTCTTGATGAAGCCTCTTAAACTAGTGGTTTCTTTAATTTCCAGTGCTGAAATTCTGGGAGTATGTTCCTCCTTCCCGGCTTTTCCAGCATGGCCATGGCTACAATTGCACTGGCAAGCAGAGGAGATCATGGGATGCCAACCAGCTTCCCTGCTTGGCTAGCAGAGATGTTGCCCCTCTGGGTGCAGCTGTGGTCTCCTGCAAGGTGCCCTTGCTTGTGGGGATGCTGGATGTGTGTGGTTGAGTGTTCCTCAGTCCAACAGCTTTCTCAAATATTAAATTGACTCTTCCACTTGTGATCTCCTATTACACTTAGCACAGCTATCCAACAGCTATCCAATAACCATATTAATTCCTTCATTTAATGGACTGTAATGCTTTAACATGTCATAAGATGTGTGTCTCTGTGTGGTGCAGACACACGTCTTAAAGTCAAGAATACTCTTTTCTATACAAGTTCTTCTAATTTACATGATTTTTCTAGTGACTTTCTTCCTCCCTCTCTCATTTCCCATCTTGTTCCTCAAAAAGCTGTCCCTAACTTAGATAAAATAACAAACCACATACTTAAAGTCAACAAACAAGTCTTGTGCTTGGAGGTGAGACTCAGTGGTAGCAGGCTTGTTATCATAAATGCCTGCAATGCTTAGAGTGCTTGACAGCCTCTCACTGTAGAGAGGGGTCCTGGAGCTGAATGGGCACTGGGGAGAGCTGCCTTGTACTGATAGGACTGAACACCACTACTTCTCATTAATCCTGCTTTTGCATTAGGGTATTGTTTTAACAAGCAGCAGCTTTGCCCTGAAAAAAAAGAGAGACTTTTTATTGCAATGTGACAAGTCCATTAACTACCCTGTTGCTGAATTCTGAGTGTTAGGATGGGCTCTTAACGTGGCTCAAGGTGCTTTAATGGGGTGAGATGCTCAAGCTGTCCCTGTATGGAGGACTGGATTTGAGCAGGCACCTACACACTGCTCTAGGTGACAGAAATGCTGTTAAAGGCCTGCGTGGCTCTGTCCAAGGAGGGTGACGTGATTTTCAAAAAAATTAAGGCA
Organism: Poecile atricapillus; assembly: GCF_030490865.1. Taxonomy (NCBI): domain Eukaryota; kingdom Metazoa; phylum Chordata; class Aves; order Passeriformes; family Paridae; genus Poecile; species Poecile atricapillus. Next base: position 101,903,478 of record NC_081251.1, read on the forward strand.
GGAAAGGGAAACCTAAATTGATGTGAGTTCCTTCTGTCTGTGGATCTGTCCTTAAATGCTCTGATGTTTTCCAGCCTCATGGATTTGGAGTTACCAGTCAAACCTGTTGTCTTGGCATTTGGGTGGCAAGAGCTTGACTCTGCCTGGTCCCCGGCTTACCCTGGCATCTCTATTGAGTATTGCTGCTCGATGTAACATCTCTAGTAGGAAGAGCAAAATGTAGAATATCTCCCACTTTGCTACCAGCAAAGTGATGCTGATGTGCTCTGTCAGGGCTCCAGAAACTGCACAGCTCTGTAATTCTAAAGAACAGAAACTGCGCTTACAAAAAAAAAAAAAAAACCCGCCCCAAAAACTCCCCGCCTGGAATTTTGCAGAAGATTCCTCCTTTCAGCAGTTCAATCTTTACCCTCTGCTCCACTTACAAAAGGACCAGATGAGGGTACTGCTCCAAATTCTTCCTGCAAAATAAGTCTGTGGCAAACAGCAGCATGCCTGGACCCCATGGGAGTTGATCTGGCAGGTGATGGAAATGCTGCAGACCCCTTTGGATGAGCTCCTCAGGTATCACTTCTTGGAGTAAGCAGCAGTTGCTCGCAAGCTCATTTTGCTGATCCTGTTGCATGTAACCATGTGCTAGCCATACCTCTAGGTGCTTCCCTGAAAGGGCAGGATAATTTTGTATTTTTTTCCTTTCTTTTTCTTTGTTAATGGCATTTTGTACTTGAAAGGGAGCACACAATCAGCTTTCTTCTATGCCAAGTGCTTGTGGAAGCAGAAAGGTCCATGGCATGCTCTATCAGAGGATACAACTGTTTTGTAAGAGCTTGTAAGGGCCCGTCCTAACACTCAGTTATTTGGTTTATTTGGTAACATCAAGGTATGAAGGGTTTTAAAGCCTTTGAAATGAATCTGAGCTCTTTTGTTGTAAGAGTCTAAACGTCTCTTAGTAGGGGATGGATGGTCTGTGCCTCTGCATCCCAGGGCAGGCTCTGCTCTCGGACTCCTCCCTGGCTATTGCTGCTGGCCGTCAGCTGTGAAATCATCTCTTTGAGGTCAGGCAGCAAAAGAAGGAAGAATCCATCCTCATCTTTGCCATAATGCTGATATTTTGTTTCTGGTTGGAAGTGCACCTTGAAGGAAAGCTGATTTTTCCCCACTTACCCCCCTGAGCTGGCACTGCAGTGCAGTTTGAGGACATTTGCACTGGACTCATTTTGGCTGGTGCTGACCTGGAAGAATTGCTGTAGGAGCATGCGTACTGTGCCCTGATGGCTCTGGGCATTGTCCACAAGACCCTCCTGGAGCAGATCTGAGCAGAACATCCAAGGCACAAACAGGTGACCCCTCAGCACCAATTTCCTTATTCTGCAGAGCTCTTTCCACCAGACTGTGTCCCATCATGTTGCAGATGTAGCGTGGGATGGTCATAGCTATGGCTGATTGTTCTGTGTGTATATTTGTATCAGCCAGCTAAATACCTGCAGGCGTTCAAGGGTCTAAGCAGCCAACAGATTTGGGGAAGACTGTCCTTGCTTGGACCACTGGAAAAAAATTATATGTTGTGTTGTTTTTTTCAAAATGAGTGGTGCTGAAAGCAAAGCAAGTGCCTTGAGATGTCTCATGAGCCAGCATTGCAGTCAAGAGGAGGAACTTCTTGTGCCATGGGATCAGGATATATGGACATCATCACAGCTTTGCTAAAATACCATTGTCTGCTCTGTGTGCACAAAAGCACACTGCTGCTGTGTCTAAGTGGTGTGTCAAGGTTTACCCCAGGTGACAGACCCATGAGCTGAAATACCCTTTCTTTTTGAGCTGCAGTCAAGAACATGTCTGCAGTCAGCCAGGCAGATGAGATTTCCAGTGGGTTTCTGGTAGTGGTGGTGATGAGCAGAAAGGGAGGGGATGATGCTGGAGCAGTCCCAGGGACACCTGCTTGCCTTCCAGTGTTCGTGCTGTGGCCCTGGTTCCCCTGAAGATGTGGAGGTGTGATTGTGAGTCAGTGATCCTCAGAAGATACAGCCAATGCTCTTTGCATCTTAAACACTGTCATGCTGCCTTGGGGTTGGGGAGAGAGGCATCTACACTGTGACATTTTTTTTTGAGGGAGCAGCATCTGCTCCCCATCACAGGAGGACATGAAGTGAAAAGGGGTTCAGGGCTTAAAGCCATGAAGAGTCTCCCTGCTCTTTGTTTAGACTTGTTTTTATGATTATGGCATTCATTAATTAATTAAATAATGACATATCAATTCATTAGTTGATACTGAGGAGAAGATGTGTGAGGAGGCAGGATCATGATCCACATTAAACATCAATTTGGCTGGCCCCTGCCACTGTTTCCTTTAGAGGCTGGGGGTTACAGGGCTTGAATATCTTCAACAATCCTTTTCTTGGTAAATATGTGATTTAGGGGTTTGTTTGTTTGTGGTTGTTGGGGTTTTTTTATTTGTCAAGAGATCTTGTGTATCTTTTCAAGTATTTCAAGCACACAAAATCTGTGTAGCTTTTCAAGTACTTGGGCAAAGACCAGGCAGGTCCTGTCCATGCCCCTGGAGATAGGAAAGAAATGCTTTTTATGTGGTAAACCTTTGGGTGATTGCATTTTGTACCTCCTTCCACACAGACAGTATTTTCCAGTGGTTCAGCTTGCTCAGGTGGATGCAGCTGGTGCCCACTGTCCACAGCTGATGGAGCCAGGACTGCTGCCCAGGTGTGAAGCTGATGGACAGCTCTCTGCAACACAGGGACGTGTCCCTGCAGTGACCCTGAGCCACCAGAGCTGCTCTGCTTTGGCTGCTCCTTGGGCTTTGCTTACTGGACTGGTGGGGGACTGTGGTGGGGTGGTGGTAAAGGATAAGGCTGGATCATGGGAGGCATTTCATTTCCCACACACATTTCTGTAATCCAGCCCTGAAATGCTGGGGGCTGGAAACTTACTGTCTTTACAAAATAGCTCCAATGCTTCAAAACACAGTCATTCTTTTCCTTTTTTTTTTTTTTTTTTTTTTGTCTAGATAAAATCCTTCAAGTCAAATTAGAAACATTGGAAGGATGCAGAAAAGGTGAAAGACCAAAAACTAATCTCAGAACTATATGATTGCCCCTGTTTTGAGTTGCAGAGTAAGAAGAGCCTGGTGGTCTCTTTTCACTGACTCTGGAGGGATTTTTCTCTAATCTGAAGTAGAAGTTACATCTACATTTCACTCCAACACTCGCCTCACTGTTGCAGTGAAATACTAACCTCCAAAGGCAGTTTAGCATTTTACAGTGTCCTGAATTAGTCCTTGCCAGGAGAAATGGCACAGTCTGTTCTGGCTTGTTTTAGAGCTGGATATTGGTTCTGTGGCATTTCCAGCTCCAGCTGTGGCAGGCTTTCCCCTACCATGTGACATCTGATTTCAGACCTGGGCTGGATTTCTACTGCCTGTCTTTGCTAAGCTGAGGGTGCAGGCAAAGCACAGGAGCAGCCCCATCATCTCTTCAGCTCAATGTCTACTTTTAGTATCTCCAAAGGTGGGTGGAAGTGTGGTTTCACATTACACATGACCCAGAGAAGAAGTCACCCTGTTTACTGCCTGTTGCTTTGGATCTGTCAGTATCTGGATGGCTTCAGGGTGTGCCCGGGTTCAGCTTGCTGTTGCAATACCCACCCAAAATCCTTGTGTTATGTTGTCAGGGCAGCAAACTGGAGGAGTACCTTGCTGGGAAGATCAAAGAGGGAGACTAACCTCCAGCAGCTGAACCGAATGAGGCATGAAGCAAAAGTGCTCACCTAAAGTAGCAGATAAGCAGTGTAGAGGAGTGGTTTGCTGATCAGGGGACTTCCTGCTGCTCCTTGGGGGCAACAGCCTCCAAACTGTGAAAGGGAGGGGGAAAAAAAAGCCAGTTGGGCATGGTTGGGGTACTGGGGAAAGGGGTCTGGGAGAGGTAGGTGCAGGAAAAGGATCAGTGTGTGTTACTGAGATGACAGAGCCAGTTGGGAGAGTGCTCCCTGTTAGTATCTGGATAGCTAATTCATGCTGCCAACCACAATGGCTGTTTATTAATTAAAAGTAAGCTTCTTGATAAGTATCTTACAGGCTGGGCTTGGTTTTAGCATGAAAAGGGAAGTATAAGGAAGATTCAAGTTAAAAAAAATTACTTTGAGAGATGCAGTGGCTCAGAGATCTTTGTTAAGGCAGAGGCTTTAGCTAGCTGCAATTGCAGCTGCCATCTCTTTCTCAGCTGGGGCTCTCCCTGGCTTGATTTTCCTCTGTTGATAGCAAGGTATTTCCTCTTCTCAGAGAACCCCTGTGACTTAAATAGAACCACAGACTTACATGCTTTGTAAGTCCTTTTTACTCTAGAGTAAGTCATGGAGCATCCATCCATAAATTGGTATTTTTGCCCCCTGTGATTCTGGCAGGAGGAGGTCAGCTGGCCACTGTGGGCTCACAGGACCTTCTCCATGAAGCTTGGGTTTCTGCTTTGATATTTAGCCCCCAAAAATCCTTTAGAAGGATCTTACTGTTCAGGTGTACAGCTGCCCCAGCCTTCAGCCTTGTACAGTTCCATTTCTGTAGCATATGTTTTCCCAGAAAAATCTGTTGCTGCTACTTGCAGAGCTTTTAGTTGATCTGTCAGGTCAGTGATTATAGAATTGTTTTAAATTTCCTATTTAATTTTCTTCTTCAAATTGCAAGAGCTGTCAGGCTCAAAGAAAAAAAATATAGGTTCATTATTTAGTAAATTTATGAAGAAAGCTTTGAGACAAGCAAGAGGTGCTTTATCCTTAAGTTTCAATATACCAGATTTAATAACAAGAATGACTAGCACAGGGGTGCTAACATTGTTAGGTGTATCAAAAATACATTCATTAGGTTTTCAGGTTTTGAAAAAGTGGGAATAATCCATTTTTTGTAGCTGGCCATTGAGCAAGATCCTTTTCCAGGGTGATGTAAGGTTTAGTGAGAGTGTGTTTATATCTAAACCAGGGGGAAGGTGCTTTGGTTTCTTACCTAGACACCTGTTAAAGAAAAGATTGCTAATCAGTCTGCTGGTGCCTGGACAGATCCTTAAACTCACAGCTGTGTTTATTGAGTGTTAAAATAGGGTTTACAGCATTAGGGGACATATGGGAATGGGGCTTTAGAGAAGGGGTTTTGGAGATGCTATCCTGACCTGCAAGATGGGTGTTTCCATAGTGTATCATGAGCGTCTTGGGACCATTTCCTCAATTTTGGGACCATCCATGTCACAGGAACTGCCTGTGGATGTTGTGCATCAGCTGTGCAGTGGTGCATGCCTATATGCAGTCATGGCACTGTGCTGCAGCTTGGGGGTGTTAAATTAGAAAGGACTGTACCAGCCTGGTCCTGGATTTTCTAATTTGCTGTGTTTCTTTGTTGCAGGTGAATGGAAAAGGGTCGCTGTGGTGCGTTGACCCAAAATATAAACCTAATCTTGTCCAAGCACTGAAAAAACAGCCTTTTTCCTCAGCACTTGCATTTTATACTCCACCAGCGTCGCCACCCAGGTAGGTGAAAGGACATGGTTATGTTGCTCCAGGTAGCAGGGGGTGTTGAAGTGCTCTTATCTGCTGCCCCCCAAGAGCAGAGTTTGAGTGGACCTTAGGTGAGACCAGCTGGGTGAGATGGGGAGATGCAATGAGCTCAGGCTTCCCAGACAGCACATCTGGGGTGTGTTCAAGTCTCTTATTAACTGTGGGAGAGTTTAAAAGAAGGTCAGGGGTGTCCTGGCTGCTTTCTGGAGAGCCCAATTTCTGCAAGAGGCCTGGGAACTGGAGCAAAATCCTCTTTCAAGCGCCGTCCATCAGGGCTGTTGTAGGGTGGTGCCTGGTGCTGCTCTGTGGAGGAGGTGAATGTCTTCTCCTGTAAGTCACTTGTCTGTATATAAAATGTATCTATTCTGTGCGTTTTGTTGAACAATTAACTTTTCCACAGTCTGAAGTGCTGAGGTGCTATTCTGAGAGGGTTGTTTTTCTCTAAGGCTGTTTAAAAGCATTTTGCAGCAGGGATGGAAAAGATAGCCTTTTCCATATGTAGTCTAAGGTGGGGCATGCAAGATTCTGAAACCAGGACTTCCTTACCAACACAGTTTAAGATTAGGCAATAGATTTTGGAGAATCTAAAGTCAAACTCATGTCTCCTGAGTAGAGGAAGAGGAGCAGCAGCTGGGTCAGCCCATCTCTGGAGGCAGGAGGACAGAATACAGAGCAGCACGTTGGGTGAGCTCAGTTCTGAGGAAGGCATGTAGCTGGTTTGTCTTGTTCAGGAAAGAATTTGGGTGAGATAAGAGGTAATTAAGGTGTCTGTACATTGTCCTATGCCTTAACCTTACTGCAAGGAGTTTCCTTAACAAACAGGAGGAGCTGGGATTCCTGGAACAGGGTGTAAGACTGAGAGCACTGAGCAGATGTTTCTCAGGGTCCAGCAGGACACTGACCCTGGGAGCTGGCCCCCCTGTGCAAGCCTTAGGGGTTCAAGATTTTTTTGTGGCATGGGCTTGTCCAGTGGGGTTTGTTACCCACAAGATAAAACCAGTTGTTTCTGGTCTCTCTCCAACCCAGGGCCATCCTGGGCTGGAACAAGCCAGGCAGAAGTATTCTGTTTTCCAGCTCTCTGTTGGAATTGGAAGCATTACTAAAATAACCCTGAAACATTTAAGTATTAAGAAACCGTCAAATTGGAAACTATGAGTGGTGGTATTGGTTGGGGTTTATGGGAATAAAGATTATTGAAATGACTGTAATTGGGCTCTAGAGGATAATGCTTTAATGTCTCTTTGTAAGGGTATGGACTTCTGGTTTTGGGTACAACTCAAGTGAAGGTTTGGTCCTTGAAAGCTTTAATGCTCTGTCTGTGTTAGTACAGCCAGACTTTAAAATGTAGAGAATAATACAGATGGGAAGAGGTCTCTGGACATTGTCTGACCTGCCAGAGGTGCAGAGGATCAACAGACTCAGCCTAGGGCAGGGTGTTCAGAGCCTTGACCAGTTAAGCTTTTAAAATCTCCAGGGTCTCCAAGATCAGTGCAGCTAAAGCTGTGTTAAGTGTGGTTTACTTAGCATGGATAAATGCAACATACCAACATTAGGTGTGAGGAGGGAGACATTTCATCTGCATGCTTAAGTACTTGGAAGATCAGGATTTCAATTTGAAGCTGTTGTTTTTGGTAACTTTTTTTTTCCCTTTACTGAAGGACTAGTCACACTTGCCAACAATTACAAGGAAATCCTGGATCTATTGAAGCCACATGGCAAAATTCCCACTGACTTCAACACGGGAAGGGTTTTGCAGTGCTTGTATTTATGAGTACAAGAAAATAAGAAACAACATATTAAGATACCAAACTGCTCTCTAATTAAAGCTGGTTTATTTTCTTTCAATTAAAAAAAACATTTATGTGACTTTCCATCGCACACAGAAAAACAGATTTATTTTTTTCCCCTTCCATGCTTAGATTTGATTTAAATTCTGGCCCAATTTAGGGGAAGGGCCCCCAAGGATCTGCCTTGTTGTAGAGAGAGAGGAAGCCCAGAGGTTCAGCTGGAGAGAGTCTGAAATCCTGTCCAAATTTATCTTCAGAGTGATCCTAAAATTCAGCTGTGACAGTCTCCGAGTTTCCCTGTGGGAAGACTGATGTTCATGATTATTTTACCATGTGTTTGTGGGGAGTATGCCTATCATTCAGTGTGATTTTAAAATAAAATTTAAGCTGTTGCTTTGAGCAGAAGCTTTCCAAAACTGTAATCTTTGTCTAGTGACACTGACATTTGTATTATCATAGATGATTGGCATCCTTGATGCATTTTATTTCTGCACAGCTTGTTCAACAAGTTGTTGTGAAGCCCCTGGCTGCATTCAGGTTCCAGTGCTGCATGAATTACAGCCCTGGGGACAGCCACAGTCCTCAACTTGCTCATACCTTATGCATGGCTTGTCTTAGTCAATACCAGGCATTAATTTACTTTGGGGAAGCTCTATGTGGACATGATTTTTGAAGGATCTGAGCTTAGACAAAAGGATCATGTTAAGTATCTCTTTGTACAATGGATCTGAGGACTGCAAAGACAGCCAATTTGGGTTAGACCATTGCTTTCCTTTATTTTTAATTTTTTTTTTCCCCACCCATTTTTGGATCTCTTCTCTTTGTACTCCGTGGCTGCTACAAGAAAAGATACCAGACAGTGAAGCCTAGTTTTGCACATTTTTCCCATTCAGCTGAGGTTTCTCGTGCAGGTTGGGCTTGAAAATTCTGTCATCACCCTTCAGATTGTTCCAGCAGCACTATAGAAGATGCACATTGCTACATTTCATGCAATTTTAATAGTGTGTACTATTTTTGTTGTAGTTACTTCTAACTGCTCACTAATACATTTACAATAAACTTGAGTAATTAGGGCTGGGTGTGTAGCAGGAAAAAGCCAAACATGTAAAAGCTTTAACTTGCCCTTTATTCTGTGAGGGATTTAAGGGTACTTTGTCTGATGCAAAGCTGGTCTGATTATGAAAAACCACCCTGAATAGCGTCAACTTTAAAATCAGCATTCTTGATTTGTTTTGTTTTGTTTTTCTTTAGTTTTTCTCTTCCACAGCTCTTTGACTATTACTTTTTGGTTTTGGTAATTGCCCACCACTGTTTGGAATAGCAAATAATCACAACTGGTCCTTACCTGTCCTCTGAGCATCCCTGCATGAGCTAATGTTTTGTTCATGTGTAGGTTTTATGTAGTAAAAAATAAATATCTGTCACACTGTATTAGAAATGGCGAAAGTAACAACATAGACTCTCTAGCTGGGTTGCACAAGAGAGCAGGTTTTATTTTTCCAGATTTTCTTTTATAGACAGTTCTATAAGAAGGTCCGGAAAGGTAAAACTCTCATTGGTCATGAAACCAACACATCACCATCACTGGACACTTGGGAACACCCCTTGACTGTTTCTTGCAAGTAAACAACAAGGCAACAAACAACAACTGCAAAGGTTGTTTTCCTTCTCTAAGGACTGTTTGGAATCCTCTTTATGATTTCTCAGGCCAGAGTGAGAAAGTTGTGTGACTTAATTTTACACAGGCTCAAGCTGATGCCTGAAGCCTAAAAATCTCTTATTTGACCATTGTCACTTCTCATACATGTCATTGTTTAAAATCCAGCCTTTAGGCAGGTATAGAAAATCTGTAGAAGTCTGTGACTCTTGCCAACAAGATTTTTGCTTAGTGTGTGTATTTGGAGGTGTTTTCCAAATGCTGGTGATGGCTTAAATAGTGCTACACAAACTATAAACCAGTGCTGAGCCATCTACTGAGGGCAGCAGAAATTGCTTGCCTTCCTGGGATGAATAGGGTTGGTTTTGTTTTTAGCCTTCTATGAGCATAATATTGTCTGCTATGCTTTGTACAAATAATTTGCCTGATCAGGGCTTGGCTTTGAGCTGTTAAATTTCTTTTTCAGTAGGTCGTCATCCCCTCACTACCTGACTTCAGTCCTTCAGCAGAATCACAGCCGATCTCTCAAAGGTAAACTTGGAATTTCCTTTCACTCTCCTCCCCTAGTTTTGGTCACAAATATGGAGTGCAGCCCAGCTGCAGATGTTGTCTCTGTCCCTGCTCTGAAGGGTCTGCTAGATGACAAAAAAACCCAGATGTAGTACAATGCACGTGTGTTATATTAGCTACTCGTACTAATTTTAAATCCGTGAGGTGAATTTCAAGGTGTAATCGGGGCCATCTTGTTCTGACAGCAAAATATTCAGCACATGCATCACTCCCAAGTATGACCTACTTAATGAATAGTTCAGTAGAAAATGAATCTGAAAGCTGCACATCTCTTTATCAGTTTTATTGGAGACCAAGAACTGAGAACCAAAGGTAGCAAATATTAGTGTATAAAATTTGTGGTACCAAGAGGGAGCTAGAAGGTGTGCCGGGGGTTGCAGCATTTCTTTTGAAGGAGCCAGTTGAGCACAGCTCTTGCACCTCGCTAATAAAGCTTAATTAGGCTTGTCCTACACAAAAATAATAATAATTTTGTGTTTTAAGTGCTGAAAAGTGAAGAGTACTCAATTATTAAAGGGTTGAATCTAACAAAATGTGTTGCAGAGGAGTGTTATTACAACTCTTTCAGCAGGATAGTGAAAGGCACCGCCCAAGTGGGACCTGAGCAGACACCCAGCTCCCTGATTTTGCAGGCTCAGTAGGCTTAGAGATGAGAAGGTTGCTTTTGGCTTTTGGCCACAAACCAGCAGCTTTGGTTATGCAGCAAAGCCAAAGCTTTTTGGAGGCCAAGCAGCTGCCTGGCCCACAGGTGATGGTCACCATGCACCACCCTGATGGAGGATCTGTGGTGGCGTCTAGGTGGCAAGGAAACATCTCTTGGCTGGCTGGCTGCTGCAGGGCTGCTGGATCTGGGATTCTCAGGGCTTGTTGAAGAACACAAGAAATCCCTCCCCTCCTGAGGATTTTGCAGGCATGTCTTGTGACAGGTTTGGAGGTTGCCTTTTCCATTTAGCTACACCAGAGGTGCCAAAATAATGACAGGTATACGGTATCACTTAGTTTCTGCATGTGGGGGAGCCTGTCCAGCATTTCTCTGGCATTAGAGGCAAGTCATTCATGTTCCTGGGGTGCCATAGGGCAGCTCTTGTGCAGATGAGCAGAATTCCTTGTAGTAAGGAGTTTCCTCAGCCATTCTGCTGGAGAAGTGCAAATTTGGGAAATACTGCACTGTTGAGAAGAGCAATCACAAATGAAGCCAAAGCACATTATCAGTGACACAGAGCACTGCTAAGAAGCCACTGCAGAAGTGCCTCTTCTCATTCTTTGGGAGTATTAGGGTACAGAAATATTCTTTGTAGCTAGTAATCCTGCATTGCATTAGTACCTCTGATTGCTTGTCATTTTTACAAGGTGGTGCTTATATACCAACATCAGACGATAAAATAAAATGTCTGGGATAGCAAGTAAGGAATGGGAATATTTCACTTCCTGATTGCACTACTGGAGCAAAGTAATTCTTCATGCTTTATTTTTCTACTTCTTTTTGTCAGTTGGGTGCATATAACCTATGAATTCAGGGGCTCTGTTTCTGCCAAAGAAAGCCAAAGCAGAAGGAAAAAAAAGTAATCGCATGAGTATAAGGGGGTAGAGCCGAAAGTATGCTGGATTTAAAATTAAAGGCATGGAAAACAAGGGGGTGAAATGTGTATGTTTTATAACCTGTGTTGGAAATGGCAGCTCAGTCCCCTTCCCATGTTGGTACAACATTCCCAATGTGTCATGTTCTTCAAATTTCTCCTTGACCAGGGGTGAAGTTAGGGAGAATTATAAAGACAAGGAAGCCAGGCTGATAACTCTGCAGTCCCCCCTCCCAATACTGTTCTCCTCTTAAATTCAGTAATACAGTTAATGTGTATAATGTGGGGAAGAAAACAAATACCATCAAAAATGACATTGCTGATGTTTTACTTCAACAGTTCCCCCCATAGTTCCAGTTCAGCAGAACGGAGAGCCTGTTCTGCTTGCTGCTGGTGCCTTCCAGCCCTGTTCTCCACTCACTGCTCATACATATGTACATACCTACCTACACCTCAGATGTGAGCTTCTGCTCTCAGACACCCAGGCTCTTGTGAGAGCTCCCTGTCTCTTTGCTCCTGTTCTGCCTGTTTAGTCCACCATACATATTTCTGTCCTATATAAGGAGTATTCATCATCCATTGCAGAAGTGAGCCAAAGAATGGATTGGATTTCCTCTTCTTTAAAGGGCATGGGCATGTCCTGAAATGAGTGGGAAAGGCATGCTTGTTTCATTTCCCTTTCACCTTGTTGTGGTTAGAAATGTCACTCTCTGCCCTGCTATCCTCAAGGTGCCTTTCAGAAATGTAAGCAATCTACTCTGCAAAGGATGGCATTTTGCAGCAGTGCTTCTCACTGTGGCTGACAGTGCCACAATTCACCTCAACCTTTCCTATGTGCCTATTTATTATTTAGATCTCCCTGCTTTCTAGATTGAGCAGTTCAGTGCCCTTTCCCCCTGCATAGTCTCAGTTTCTTCCGTTGGACTTACTAGTGTGGAAAATTCTGCTGGAGGAGGGAGGTGTGCTGAATTAGTGCTGCATTAATGGGCATGGCTGCTCTCAGCCCTGCACGTTCCCAAAGCCAGGGCATGGAGCTGCCGAGGTGCTTTGCTGTGCCATGTGTCTAATCTTTCTCTCCCAACTGGTACAAACAAAAGGCACTTGTTAAGTATAGCAACAGCATTGTCACATGAACGTCTAATTGTGTCACTGATTCTTGGCTTCAGTGAGTGCAACGTGAGATCTCAGCCTTTGAATGTCATAGTTAAGGTATGAGCCTGATCTGGAACAGTATCGGGCTGTACAAGGGTCATACTTTGAGTTTTTACATTCCCCCCACCCTTGCTCTTTGTTGTAGGCCAGTACAGGCAAATATATATATATATATATAAATATACACATATGTCTGTATTCTTTGTATATTGTAGAGACCTCATCTTGTCAGGCTTACCTGAGTTCTAACATTTTGCTGCTTCTGCTTCACAGAATCTGATATTGATGCTGCTACGGCAATGATGCTGTTAAATACTTCCATTCAACAAGGGATGCTGGACTGTAAGCATAAACCACTTTACTCTTGTTTTCCTTCTCTACTCAGTAACTAAATACTTGATAAAATTTCAGGAAACAAGTATGGTCTAGTTTCCAAACAGTAAAAGTAGTCAAGAAGTAATTTTGGTTTAATTATTCTTTCAGCTAGCATTGCAAGCGTTTTACTAGAAGCAGACTTTCTTTTCTTTCCCCAGTTAGTTATGATATTTTTTTTGCAAAGTTCTGCCCTCTCTGAGCTAGATAGTAAGAAGAGTTTCTTGGCTACTTCTGTGTTCCTCTAGCTCTTAGCCGAGATTGGGTGGTGACTGTTGTCCTCTGGGAGTGACAGTAAACGGGCACATTGTGACTTTAAATGCTGGAATTCGGTTTCCCTTGCAGCCAGCCAGGCCCAGCGTGCTCGTGGTGCAGGCGATCTCACCGGGGCATTTGCCTGCTGACACGTCTTGTTTTTCACAGGTGAGAAACCTCAGCCTCTGAAGACACCCAAGAAGAGGAGCTATGGCAGCGCATTCAATCCTCCCAGCTCCATAAACCTGCAGGAGAACGATTCCGCGGCCACCAACATCGATCCCAGCGAGGATCACAACTACAGTGCCAGCAGCATGGGCTCCCAGCGCTGCGCCTCCAGGTCCAGCGTGTCCTCCCTGTCCTCCCTGGACGAGGTGTACGAGTTCATCTCCAAGACCAGCCACGACGGCAGCGAGGGGTTTCACAGCGAGGTGGACACAGACGGGGACTATGAAGACGATCCTCTCGGAGACAGTGGCTATGCATCCCAACCCTGTGTAGATACCTCTAAGGAAAGTCAGCCCAGCAAGAAAGTACTCGAGGAGCTGTGTCAGGAGATCGACGAGGAGCTGAAGGAAGCGGCAGGGTCTCTGCTCCACCTTGCTGGCATCCAAACGTGCTTGAGTTCCTTAATAAGTACTGCAAAGACCCACTGTCACAAGCAAAGGAAAAAATAATATGTTTGTCAGTGTTGAATATATACATATATTTTTTTTAATTGTGGCAATACTCTTCTACTTTTACCCTTCACAAGGGAGATCAAAGCCATAAGAGGACTCACTGCTTTTTTTTTTTTTATTTTTTGGCGCAAACTATACTTTAGCCATTTATTTTTGAATCACCATCTAAAAAGAAAATATTTAATCTTCTCAAATTAGAAGATATGCATGACTTGTGAAAACCCAAAACCATACTTCTTAATGATCACTTTTTAATTATTTTTTTTCTTTACAGTAGTTGACTATTTTTTTCAGAGATGTTTGTTCAGATGCACACTGTGGATCATATTTACATCTCTGCTGGCCCCATCTGCAGAGGTGAATTTTGTTCTGTCTAAGGGCTCTGACTTCCATGTAAAGGATTCAAATTCATTTTGCAATAAGAGAATCTCTTTATAGTTCCTAGACATCCATCAGCCAGAAAGTGTTTTTTGTGGTATGTTGATCTTTATCCCTATTTTTCTTTTAAAATCAGTGGTCATTACTTACATCTTCCTGTAGATGATGCATTTTTTATTTTTTTTTTAAGTTTTCTGTTCAGAAATGGGTAAGCAGTTCTGTTGGAGTGGGTTTTAACAGTACTGTACATACAAGGATGCCTTAAGTATGTTGCAGAATTGTATACAGCTATCCAAGGTCATCTTTCCTGTTGCTGAAAGGTAGCATGATGTGCCATAAACATTCTCACCAACGGGAAGCTACTGCTTCCACCAGGTGTTGGGCAAGCTGGGTGAAAATTAGGAGCAGAGCCACTTAGGAAACCAATGTCCACTGTTGAAAACAGTGCTGGATTCAGCCAAAAGTTAACCTTTCCCTAAGGGAGTATTTTCCTGGCTATTTGAATGCCTTTCTTAGACTAGTGTGGGTTTTTTGCCCTTTTTTTCCTTCTATTTTTTTTTTTTTTTCTTATTCGTCAGTCTCTTCATGAATCCTATCCTAAACTGTCTACTTCCAATGCAAACACAGCCATGCTGCTGAAGGTCTGTTGCTCTGAGGGCCCATCCCAGTGCCTCTTGAAGACAACGGTGGTGCTCCTGCTGACTCAATGGCTGTTGGATCAAGCCTGAAATATTCAAGGTTCTTTGTGTTTTGGAATTTAAAGCACAAACACTAGGAGAGGAAAAAAAAAGTTGGTTTTTGGGGTTTTTTGTGGCTTTTTTTTTCCTTTTTCCAGTTCAGTTTTAAGAGTGATTTGTTTTATTTCTTGAAAGGGAAGGAAAATACTATGCTTCATTCCTGCTCTGTGTGGGCACCTGTTAGCCTACACCTGTAACAGGGCAACGTGTGTGCAGCCACGTGTCTGTTCTGGCTACCATAAGTGCTGCATTAGCCAATTAGATCTGATATTGGATGTGTTACTGATGGGTAGTAGGGGTAAAACTTGCCATTTAAAGGAAAATTAAGTACCAATGCAGTGGTTCTTAGGATTTCAGGAGCTGAAGATGTGAATGCTTGGTGGAACTGCTTCTTCTTGCTCATGGGTTGCTTTTGAACTCTCATGGAAGATTGCGAAGGGCAGAGCTTGTGTCAATGTGAAAAGGAGATAGATACATCTAGATCTCTCAGATACACAGAAATACTGTGAGCAGCCTGAAGTTTTGCTCAGTGCCATGATTTCACTTTGGTACTGTTGAAGAGGGGTGCTGCCAGGCTCCTGCTGAAGTGATTGCAGCTTTGTGTAGCTTCCAGTCAGAGCTGGATCAAGGTCCAGGTATTTTGGAAGCTGTGTTGATAGTCAGCTCCATGGTTTGCTTTGGTTCTGAATTATTTTAGCCTCAGATAAAATTTGCAGAGCTTAATACTGACTGGGAGTGTGGCTGTGCTGCTGCTAACCCTAAAGTTGGTGACAATGACTTCAGCATATCTGAAGGATTGGGATGCTGGCAATGCATTTAATCACCAATGAGAACCAGGTACTTGTCAGCAGTTAGCAGTGAAAGCTGCATGCCATCCATCCTTCCAGCTGGGAGCACTGGAATTGTGGAAGGGGGGAGCAGTCGCAGCCTTTCCCTGGGACACAGTGCGGTGTGGCGGGGCCGTGCTCTTCCTGCTCTTCCTGCTTTGCTGTCTTCCCTCTCTGCTTCCAAAGGGGAAGGCAGATGAGCTGTCCCCCTGCCCTGTCCCACTGCATTGTCCCAGGCCTCTGCCTGCACGTTTGGCAGCAAAGGCCGACAGCTCAGTTGTGGAACACCTGTCCTGGCAGTGGGAGAAGAGCTGCCCTTCCTTTCTCTTACATATCTGTTGGGTTCGGGTTTGTTTGCCACCTCAGTTAGAGACCCTGGTGTATATAGTATAAATGGAGTATAATTAAAAGTTATTTTGATTGTTGGGCTTTGGGTTTTTTTAGTGACATATGTAAAATGTTGATGCCAATGGTTGACTTGGATACATTTTGGCAAGAAAAGTATTAATGAGCCACATTCAGTTCTTTAAATGCAGTGAAGAAGTGTATGAGACCTGTGTTCAGGGGAGGTTGCTCTGTTCAGGGTAAATCTGATGTGATTGCTGTACAAACCTACATTGGCTTTTCAGATTCCAATCCTAAATCACTTATCTGCGGAAGTCACATCAAACGTTTTTAAATCCAGCTGTAAAATGGAAGTTGTCTGGTTTGCAACTTTTCATCAGCCTGAAAAGTACAAGCTTTAATTAAAGCAAAGTATACTCATACACGTTAATAATGGTGTGGTCAAACTATTTATTGAAAAGGAAAGGTAGAATATTTTAAATGTTGCACCTGCTATTTTATCTTAAAGCACATTCTTCACACCTAACTGCCAGTGCCATTATCAAGTCTGTTTTATAAATGTACATTTCTTCAAACTAAAAAGTGCATAATTAAAAGTATTATGTTACTGCCATATAGTGATATAAAACATTTTATAATTGCCAATTCATTGTAACTATTATTTATTTAAAAGTGAATTGTAAGAATGCATTCTGATCAAATGAACCAGAGTTGTTTTTAAACCATTCCCGTTAGCTTGTTTCTAATGTAGCATAAGCAATGTCCTTGGGTTTGTTTAGAATAATTTTGCCAGTAGGTGACCAATTCTAACCCTCTTTCCTCTGGTTTAGTCCTTCTCCCGTTTTAAAGACGATTTACAAAAGTTTAGTTTTTTGTATGCTAATCTCTGTTAATTAAAATGTTTATAAATTTTATTTTTACCAAAGAGATGCAATTCATTATGACAAAATATTGCAGAATAAACTTTGTTTTATAACATTTGTGACTTTTCTGCCCACATTTTTCATTCAGATGATCAAAGGGGCTTTTCTAAAATAAACAGCATTGCAAACAGAAAGCGCTGTGTTCTCTCTTTGTCTGCAGACCCTGGCTCTGGTCTCAGATGGTGCTGAATATTCCACTTCCCATTTAAACTTCTTCCACGAGACTGGACTAGTGTAAAAAGCCCAATGTGTGATTCATTGTGGTTTGGTTAAGATGTTTGCATGCATGTGGAAGTCATCTGTGAAATACCTATCAGTCCATAGCAGGATTTGCTTGCAGTCACATTCATCCATTGCTGGCCCCTAATGTTCGAAGAGCATCTAATTAAGGCCAAGGTTTTCACCCTTTAACCTGGAACCTAAGGAATGTTTTGACATCTTGGAAATTGCTGAAACACTACTGCCTATCTTCTGCCCTCCTGTGCAAAGCACTTGTTTAAACAGAAATAACTTGAATCTTCTGCTGATGAAACATCTGTGATTATTTACTATTCTGTGCCTGTATCGCTGTGGCCAGGTTGCTTGGATGAGACTCAAGGATCAACAGCCTAGTACAGGACAGGTAATTTTAAAAATGAGTCCCTGGATAAAGTGGCATAGGTCTTGTTTGGGGTTTTCTTGTTCAGTGTTTACTTTCTATACATAATGATTTATGATGTCTGTTGGTTCTTTATACAGAAGGCCTTATGGAAAGCACACAGGTGGGAATAAACCCTCTTAACTAGCAGGAATAATATTCCCCCTCCCAGTTTATACCACAGCTTGCTGCTCATGGGCCAACTTTTCTCTCAAATGCACACACATGGTGTGTGCCCCTCCAGTGCCTGAGAGGCAGAAGCACCACAGGAGGAAACCAAGATGTGACACGATGTTTATCTCTATTAAAAGCAGACTTTGGTCCATCTCTTGTATTTTTATTTGTTTAACCCACTGGTATTGCTGAGTTAAGCTTGCTCTCTAGGATCTGGTAACAATACAACTTTCTCAGTACTTCAAGTGATAACAGTAGATGTTAACAAAGACTTGTTTTATTTCCATATCTAACAAAATTTAAATCGCACATCACAAAATGTATGTGCACTTAATATATTTGATTTAGTGTTCATCTTAATGGACTAGTAAGAGAACAACTGCTCTAATTAGTTTGGACAAAATCACAGCTATGTATCATGTTAATGATACCTTTCTAATTGTTATTCACTATATTATTTTGAGAACCTTGAGCTTGTTAAATTTCCCAGGAGTGTTTTCCTCTGTTATGACTTCGCTGGAAATTATCCTCTGTATGGCGCCACAACTCTCAAAATAAAGCATTAGCTGAAGCAATTATGCACTTACACCAGCTGTATTTTAAGGACAGTTGTTGAAGAAATATGTAATAGGTTAGATATATTTGGAAAAAATGGTTGTCTAAATTTGACATGGGCTGTGGTTATTCTTTCACAGGTTTTGAGGTTACGGGTACCTGTAAGTGTTCTTATTTTGAGTAGTCTGAATGAATGAATACATGTGGCTTAGAGATAATTACACAGTAGCCCAGCAATGCTGTTACTGTGAACTTTCCCAGCATAATTAGCCATAAAAATCTTCCCTGTTTTCACCCATGAGGGTGGTGCTTGCATCTGAGAAGGTGAAGCAATATCACCTCTGCTTGAATTTTCAGTCTTCAGATCAGCTGGGGTTTTTTTCCTCCCCTTTACTCCAGAAGGCTCCCCTGAAAGCTTCCTGCTCTTACTGTTGTAAACTCCTCAGAGCTGACATAAAATTACTACCTACCCTCTGCCAGGGTTCATTTAAACAGCCCTTCGTTAAACAGCGGTGTGTTTATTTTCCTATTGCATCAGTACAAAAGCAATAATTTCCCTCCTTAGACCCTTGACTCGTTAAACAAACCAGAATTATTTGTTTTCCGTTTGGAAGACATGATCTTCATTCCTCTTAACCACTTTTCTGTACCTCAGTTCCAGACTGAAGTCAGCCTGGTGGCATGTGCATGAGAAGTGTGAAAAGCACTCGGCTACAGTGCTTTTTTTTGGAAACTGGCCTTAATATTTCCCTGCTTTTGCAGCACTCTTGACTGCATGGCCTCCACCTGCTCACATGCAGTTGACTAATCCTATTATCAACTAATATGTCCCTATCTTTGTTCTCCATCACTGCCAAATGGTGAGGCCCAAGTCAGCAGGAAATTTGGTAGTTCATGACCTGGAAGTTGATTTAATAAGATCTGTCATGATCTTTGTGGTCCTTCCTGGTGACCTTCTTGCTCACTGGGAGCAATTTTTTGGCACAGCCTGCCCAAAATAAAGAAAGAAGGACCTGTCTATGCTCTTTCAATGTTCAGAGAAGGACATCCAGTGTCCTAAATCTATGTAGATTTATGGTATGTGTACCTGAGTGTTGCTTTTAGGCTGGTTTCCATAATCTGCATTTCCCTGATATCTTGACTCTCAGTCCCTAATGGGCAGTGTACTAGGTTGGACTGAATACCCAATTTCTGTATCCATTCCAGAGGTGCTGATAGCAGTTCAGAATCTGTGTATTTTCATACTTAGAAATGCAGGATGGTTCCTGTCAGACTAACCTCAGATGCTCTGATGTGCTTATGTGCTTTAGAGTTGCCAGGCAGGTGTTCAGAAAAATCTCTGTAGGTGCCTGTACGAACCTTAATATAGCATTGCTTTGAAAAACAGATTTTGTGCCTCAAGGGCTTCTTAAAAAAAAAAAAAAAAAAAAAAAAACATGGTTTCTTGGTTCCTTACTAAAATCCAGTAGATTCCCAGTTGTTACAAGTGCTAAAATTAGCTCAGCGCACTGAATTTTTGGTTATTTTCAGTGAGGGTACATTTTATTCTCTCTCACTGGCTTTATGCATGTTTTCTGAACTGCTGCTGGAGATTTTCATGCTCTGAATACAGTCAGGCCTCCAGAAATAGCAGGCATTTTGCTTTTCTTTTGGCTCTGAGTAATTTAAAAGATGAAAACTCCACCTGTTGAGTTTGGCTGTGATGTGCTGGTCGACACGTCCCACTGTTCCGTGCAGGCCCTGGGTCAGGTGAGGTGTGGGCAGAGCTGAGCCATTCCAAAAGAGAAGATGTTTCCTTAAATGCCTGGGTATTAACTCGAGTGCAATCGTGTTGGCTGCTACCTTAAAATATGATGTCACCTTGCCCCAATCACAGCCCATTTTCTGTGAGCGTGATGTGAGCTCCCCAGAGAAGCATCCTCTGAGTGACAGCAGCATCCCATGCGGCCGTTGCTAAGCGACAAGATTCGGCTTTCAGCAGGATCTAATTTTAAAGTATTTAACCCTAGATCTGTCAAGGTTCATTATTTCCAGTGTGCTGGTTAATCCCTATTTGTTGGTGCCCAACTTCACAAATGCTCCTTGTAGTGGTGCTGTTTTATTTATCACAGATAATGTCTCAGAATGAGGAGGAGCAAAAACGCCCCAGGTAGAGCTCGATACCAAATTTCATTTTAGCTCTGATCTATACACAGAAATATGGGACACAATTAGAGGTGAATATCCTGCATTGTTGTTTTGGGAATCTTCCTTTCTTTGCTGGCTTGTACAAGTGGCTCATCCCTGCTTTCCTCCTAAGGAATGCTGGATTTCAAGTGAATGAATGTTGGTAGCAATAACAATTAAGCTTCATTTTTTAGTAATATTATGTGTCCTCTTGCTTCTTGCTGTATTTCATCTAGGTTAAGAAGCTTGTTGTCTTACCTAAAGGCATTTGAAAAACATGATGTAATTTTAAAATTTAAGGGGTTTTTAATAGGGGAAATCTCTAATTATTTAAAATCATTACAGATAATAATGAAGTTCTATAGAGAATTTTTGTTGATGTTTTTTGTGGGGTTGTTTGGTGTGGCTTTTTTTTATAGTTATCTGCATTTTATTTCTTTCTAAAATGTAGGGGCCTGGAATGCTACTCAGGTATTTTACAAAAAAAACAAACAAAAAAAACCCCCAAAACAAAACAAAAAAAGAAAATGTTTCTGACCAGCTGTGTCACTGATTAATTATTGCTATCCCTGTAAGAGCAATCGAGTTCACTGCTACCTTCTGAATGTGATATCTCACTCAGCTGAGATAATGCTGATGTAACTGGTCAGTATCATAAAAACAACAAAAGAAAAAACACTGAGAACTGCACAAACCCTTCCCCCCCCCAAATGCAGTAAAAAAAAAAATAAAAAGAAAAATTATTCGTATTTTACATGCTAATATTGTTAATCTCAGCCTCACGATCCCACCTAGGATTCTTCCTCCTCCCGTTGTTAGGGTTTAAAACTAACACCATGTTGCTCCTTGTGCTGTCTCTCCTTCCCAGTTCATACTAATCTGCACAGACAAACCTGTCCCTGCCAAGGCATTTTTTCAGCAGTCAGTCTGATTGGGATACTCTCCTGCTGCCTTTTAATCCTCCCTTCACCACTCCAAGTTCCCATTCCCATTGCTGGCTCATGCTTCCCAAAAAACTGTTTATGGCTTTCTCCTCCTGTGTAGTGTGTTGTGCCTTCTCCCTGTGCTGTCAGTGAGGAGCCCTGTCCCACATCTCCTCCATCCCTTTTCTTTTTCCATCCTGGTCTTTGCACATCAAAGACCTGGCTTTAGCTCATTCCAAAAGTCAAAATTATTCCCAGAGGCACCACAATCCTTTAAAAAAATAATAATAAAAAATAGATCATGAACAGGAATAGCTGTGATTAAAATGTTCCCTAAACTCCTGGTAGATCTCCCAGCTCTCTCCTTTCTCTGCTCATGTGTCTGACTCTGGAGAGAAGACAGACCCACGACATCTTTGCTGCGGTAACAGCTCCAGGTTTGTGAATGCTCCTTGCATGGGTAAGTCAGGACTGCTTTCCAAGACTTGCAGATGTGTATCACAACTGGGGTACATGAGAGAACATCCACTTCTCACCCCATGATATTCACAATGCTCCTCCCCCATTATTTCTTTCTCTATGAAATCAGGCAATTTTTCCTTTGGGATTTATTGTATATTGCTTTTATTTTTCTTTCTCCAGCAAATGTGCTAGACTCTGGAATCTCAGTGTGGGCAGTTCTAGCCAGGCTGAGGTTTCTCAGCTATGGCCCCTCCAAGTGTGAAGAAAAGCAAGAAATGAGGCTGTAGAAGATGTTAAGACCTTCAACAAAAGATGGCAGAGGTAGGGAAGAGGTTTCATTTTCCTGGAGAGGGGGATTTCCACATTCCAGAAAAAAAAGTAAACTCCAAACTTTTTGAGCTGTTACTAAGTTCTGCTGTTTTATGGAGCAAGTACCAGTAAGGATTTGCTGTGGAGGGACAGCAGTTCATGCTGTTTCACCCAGGGCTGGTATGTGTTGTACCCATGTGGAACGCAGGCTGCAAAGTTCAACTCTGACTTATCACAGGCAGCTGCCTGCTCAGTTTTTCCATCTTCTTATCCTCAGCAATTTCTTTCTGTACAAAGGTACCGCTCCCCTGGCCATGCACACACCCTATAGATGACTCAAGCTATTTAACCTATGGGCTGGGAAGGGACATGAGAGAGAGAGAGACTTGTTCTCATTTCTATTTTTAAATGCCATGGAAACACTGAAATTACGATAATGAATAGAAAAATAATTAACTGGTCTGTGGGGCGCATTATCTGTACATACATATACCTTTTTTTTTTTTTTACTACTTGCCTTTTTTTTTTATCAGAGCAATCAGGTTTTGACGAGGTGAAAGGTTATTCATAACAAGCAGCTTGTTATAATCACCATGAGAAATAACGAGCGTGCATTGTGAGCACACATCCTGCTGTTCAGACTTGCCGTTGCTACGATAACAGAAACAAAACACCAGTTTCGGGTGTTCGCAGCTTCCGAGGATGTGGTTTATGTGCTGCTTGTGATAGTCTGATGACTGAAGATGGCTCTCTTCCAATAATTTTTGAATTTTTTCTGTCTCTTAGAAACCCTTTTGTTGTGAGTACTTGTGAGGACATAAGTGATGACAATGAAGTTTATTTTCCCAAAGCACAGAAAACGTCCTGGATAATCTGAAATATGCTCTTCATTTATTTCTTTACCTGCACCTATTCCTGGGGTCTGTGAGCACAAGTTCTACTAATCAGACAGAGGGGAAGACACAGTTTAAGCAGGGAAGGGAGGACAAATGAGCTTGAAAACAGGGTATTTTTGAAACAATCACTGTGACTCTTAAATAAATTAGTTGTCTTGAGACAGCACCTAGAATTCAACACCCATTGTACCAGCTGCTGAGCACAGACACCAGGGAAGGACAGCCTCTGTCTATCCTTTGCTATCTGTTCTCCCCCATGGATACAAAAATGCCATGAGTGTTGGGAGGGATTCCTTTGCTCCACATATCATGTTTGAGCTTGCATTAAGCTCTGCTGCCATAACCTGTACTTATATTCCCATGGGTGTGTGACGGAAGGCAGTATTTTGGGGGTCCTGTGGCAAACACCCCACGCCGCTTGGCATTCCACTCCCATGAGTTCTCTCACTCCAAACTTCTGACAAGAGGAGCAGTCCCTTGCAATTGCTGACTCAGTGCTGTGGTGACACATCCCTGGGCTGCAGTGCTGGGACAACCTTGCTCTCCAGGGAGAGGTGAGAATTAAGGATGTGCTTGTGAGGAAACAGAACAATGAAGATATTTTTTTCACAGCTGACGTTTGGGGAAGTAGCACTTGCAGCTGCCATAGCAAATCAAGAGGATGAATTTGAGAATTTCCTGTGAGAGAGTGAAAAAACCCCCCAACCAACAAACAAGCTAACTTTTGTCACTTGTGTTTTTGGGGAAATTTGCTGAAGCTGTTTGCCAAGAATCACCATGGGATAATTGATAAATTACAACGTTGTATGTTCCTGATATTATAGGGACTCTGGGACCCATGAGAAACTGGGCAAGAGTTTAAAGTACCACTTTAAAACACAAGAGGCTGGCCTGATGCTTAAATACACTGAAGTAGGGCTGTTCTGATGAGTCTAAAAATCCTGCAGCCAGCTCTCAGCTTTAAAACGGTAAAAGCACCCAGCTTTTATTTGCTCCTTTCACTTGTTTCAAGCAACTGGCATTGCCCCCTATGATAAATGCCCTATATGATGTACACTTGGGTCTTGCCACTCTGGGTGGATGCAGGCAAATAAATTCAGTGCTCTTCCACTCTGAGTGCTTGCTGCCCAGTCAGGAACACTGCTGTTGTCAGTGGGGAAGTAATTCATCCTGCCACAACTAGGCACTGTAATTCTCTGAGCTCTGTTTCCCAGCTTTCAGCTGTGAAACCTCTCTGCCAACATTCACTGCACCAGAGAGAAGGGGAAAACTGCATCACAAAAGCATCTTTTGAAGGCAGCACAAACCCAGGAGGACTTGCGAAGTGTGTTCAAAGTAGTTCAATGTAACATTTCAATGAAAGTCACATCCTGGAAAATGCAAACCTAAAAGAATAAGTTGGAGTCAAATGTAAAGGCTTTAAATCATTTTCCTATACCAAATCTACTGCACTGACATATAAGGATATACCATAGAAGGCATGCTGCTCTTAACCCTGATGTGCAGCAACTGCAAACTGCATTTGCTTCACTAAAAAACTTCCGTAGGGGATGCAAAATGGAGTGGAAAGTGTATCTGCTCTAATAGTTAAAAACTGGAGCTTCCTTATTTCTTATTCCAGGACTGCTGATTAAGCTCTTCTGGTCAAGCAGAACAGCAGAAAGATAATTTGGATGAATGATGACAGTGTGTCTTTTGCCTACCTCCCCTTTTATACTTCCTAAAAATGCACAGCACTGTTGTTGGCAATAGGGATCAGCAACATGTCCTCCAACATTAAGACTTCCCGTGGAGACACAAACGTGTTTACTAATCTGGCCCTCGTGTCATATTTAGGGCTTGCCAACTCCACTACTGTGATAAGCAAAAGAGCAGCATACACACACCATCAAAGCCTCAAGACTAAGGAAAAAATTAGCTTCCATTACAGGCACCTTCTATCCACTCCTACTTAAGGGGAACAAAGACAAAAGGAGGTAACGAAACGATGATTTATCACCTCTAGCACTACCCACTACTGAGGAATAGCTATGAAGACACCGTGCTGAAATCAAGTGGAAAAAAATGATACCATGGAAACTGAACAAAAATAATAATTTGCTGCTACATCTCTGTCCTAGACCAGGAAACCCTTAACCTGCAAATTGCCAGATGCTCAGCATATACTGGTGAAGTCTCATCACATTTTTGCCTTATTACTCTTTTCCTTATACATCTGTTTCCAGTCATGTTCAGAAACAAAATTCTGCGTTGGCCGAGTACCTGGCAGGACCAAATAAACTTTTTATGATGTTTTCAGTTTCTGCTTGAAGTGTGCTGATGGTATATACATACACGTTTAAATGTTTGGCTAGTCTGAGGATAAAGAAGCAAATAGGAGATAAGTAGCAGAGCCACAGCAGAGTCTAAAGGATGTCTGAATCCTGGTCAAGCTCAAAGGTGGCTCTGAAACAGAGACCTACATGCTGTAGAGAAGAGAACAGGGAAGGCCCCCCCCCCCAGGAAAACATTGGGTACAGATACCCAGAATCACTAAACCACAGAGTTGTTAGGATTGGAAGGGACCTCTGGAAATCATCCAGTCCAATTCCTGCCAAGGCAGGGTCACCTGTAGCAGGTGACACAGGAACGTGTCCAGGTGGGGTTTGAATGTCTCCAGGGATGGAGAGTCCTTAACTTCCCTGGACAGCTGTGCCAGTGCTCTGCCACCTTCAATGTAAAGAAATTCTTCCTCATGCTGAGGTGGAACTTCTTGTGTTTTAGTTTACAGACATTGCTCCTCGTCCTGACACTGGGCACCACTGAAAAGAGTCTGGCATCGTCCCCTTGGCACTCTGAGATATTTACATGCACTGATGAGATCCCCTCTCAGTGATGCTCCAGACTGTGGAATTCGAGTTTCTGCAGCTTGAGAGAGCATTGCACGGCCCGGGATGTATCCGTGTTCTCCTCCTTCATTAGGATATAATGAATATACTCAGTATCTCCTGCAGTTAGGATACGAGGCCTGGAGGCTGTAGGGAGATCCAAGCGCCGGCACTGACACCCACTGCGAGCTATGGGAAGTGACGGACTCTCCTTTTGTTTTATTGAGTCCCCCATGGGCCCGCAAATAAGCGCGGCTGCCTCAGTTTCTGTGCGTGTCGCGAGTCCCGGAGCGCCCCCTGGCGACAGCGGTGCCCGGCCGGGGAGCCGCGGGACCGGCGGGGGCACGGTGCCCAGGCAGGGATGGCTCCGGGGCACCGGAGCATCGGTCGCCGCCCCGCCTTCCCCCCATCGCGACTGTCGCGACATGAACCTCCAACCCCGCTCGCGGGCTACGCTTTTTGGGCAGGGCGGCGCCCCGTAGCCCGGAGGCCGCGCGCGGCTCCGCAGCAGTTGCCGTGGCAACGGGCGGCGACGGCGAGCTCCAAGCCGGTGTCACGTGACCCGTCCCCCCACAGCCCGCCCCCTTCCGCCGCCATCTTGGATGTTGCGTCAAGATGGTGGCGCCGGCGCCTTAAAGCTCCGCCCCGCCGCCTCGCGCACGGCGCGGTTACGTCATCACGTTCCCGCCGCCGTGAACCCGGAAGTGCGTCTTCCCATTCGCGGGCGTGCGGGGCCGGCGGGAGCGCCCGAGCCGAGCGGAGCCGAGCCCGGCCGAGCCGAGCCGAACAGGCGGGGCGGAGATGGCGGCGGCGGCGGCGGAGCTGCAGGGGAAGTACCAGAAGCTGGCCCAGGAGTACTCCAAGGTACCGGGGCCCGCAGCCCTCGGCGCCGCTCCGGGCTGAAGCGCTGGTTTCCGTGGTAGCGCGGAGTGCCGGGGCCCAGGGGTGCCTCCTCCGGGGAATGAGGCAGAGGCAGCCTCGGGGGGCACGGGAGGTGCGGGTTTGCTGGTGCCGAGGGAGCGCGGCGAGGGGCAGAATGGCCCCGTCTGCAAGGCGTCCTGGAATCCAGACAGTGGGCTCAGCTGTGCTAGGGAAGTGAAACTGGCAGGTTTCCCCTTATTCTCCACTTCCCAGTCGGGTGCGAGGCTCGGTTTTATCCGCTTGGGTGTGAACATTTGCCGAGGTCTTGGCGTGCATCTCAGCCGTGTGAGCTTGCTCTGGCCGGCGGGTGTGGGAGCTCGGCGGTGTCAGTGGTGCTTGCAGCGTCTTGGAAGTGAGTAGGACACTCGCTCCCACACTTGTCTGCTGTCTGTCCCCCTTCTTCTGCCCTTTTGCATCCTGTTTCTGGTGCTGGCTGACACAAGGTTGGCAAAGATGTGTAGCCCATAGTGGAGAATGCCTCTCCTTTCCAAGGTGCCGGAGATGACTTCTAAAATAGTGGAGCCTTGCTTAATACAGAGCCCTTCATTCTTTTGTCTTCACTGCGAGGAAGAGGAGACTCTTGGTCTTGAGTGGCAGAGTGTTTCAACAGCCTTGGGGAAGAAAGGCAGCACTTTGGTTTCATGTAGCCCCATATCAGCAACTGGCACAAGGCGCTTGTCTGTATATGAAACTTCTCCCAGTTTACAGAACCATGTCTTTAAATACTCTTCTTGGAACTGTTATAGAAACACCATGGTGTAGCATCTAAATTGTTCTCAGATAGATATCCTTTTAATGCTTCCACAAAATAATTTTAAGAAAATTTAATTTACTTTACAGTTCTGTAGGTCACAGAATTCGCATGTCTTGTTATAAATAGTGGCTGAGGCTAAGATAGTGGAGGGATTTTGATGCTTGATTCCTGAATGAGCATTGGAAATGGGGACTTCTGACTATAGCTTCCAAAAGTTCCAGCTGCTGGATCCTTTCTTTTCGTATCATGGCATCCACAAGCTTTGAGCTTCATCATGCACTTCTCAGCCTGTAGCATTTACCTTCTCCTTTGTGGGAACTATTTCCATCTCATCCCATTTCTCGTGCAGTGTGCAGTTCATTGTGGGACTCCCCTTTGCAGAACCCTCTCCTCTTTGTTGTTGGCTGCTTGTTGTGTACAGGTGGAAATGGAAAGTAGCCCTGGAGTAGCCTGGTCACTTAATGCTGCTGTGAAAGCCACAGAGAGAGGTGGACAAGAGTTCGACAGACTCAAGCAGTGCTGGGGGAAGTCCCTGCCAAAGGATTGCTTTTCCTCTTGGTTCACAGACCAGGCCAGAAGAAGGATGAGGAGAAGAAGAGACTCTGAAAACACGCAAGTTGCAGCTTCTGGCTGTTTCATGAAGGAATAGTCAAAGCAGCGTGTGGCAGCCTGTGTGGGTCACACTTTAGCTGGGGTCTCTGGGTTGCAACAGGACTGAGCTGCTTCATTCTCTGCACCTGATATGTTCCTGCAGTAGCAGCTGTAGCACAAAGACAGGTGTGGAAAACTACTGCACTGCTTCTTCTTGCTGGGGAAACCCTGTGCTTGGAAGTTTTTCTGTGGTACACTGGGAATTTTCTTGTCTTGCCTTTGTGATGCCTGAGCAGCACAGTGGGAGTACTGCAGGGGGAACAGCTGTGCTTAGCAGTGACTTCTGACCTTTCAAATACACCCAGTCATCACACTGAAACAATGAGCCACTGCCATTTAACACTGAATCTTGCCTTTTATGCACGTGCCAGAGGTATTCCCACTGTACAAATCCTTTTAATTTATATCTACAACAGCTGGACTCACACATGTCAAATGAATACAAACTGCCTATGAAGAAACTGGGATTCAAGCAATTTTCAAGAAATGTGAAGATGGAATTGTCAGTATCCTCATTGCTGCAGGGGTAGAGGTACTCTGTGAGGTGACTGAGAAATAGATTTCTTGAGTATCGCTTTTCACTGCAGTGATTTTAGCTCAGATTTTGGGTACTGTATAAGTAAGGCTTAGAGGGCTTTTCCTTCTATGCTTTTTATACCTTTTTGTGTCAGTCTGTTCTCTCTGGATCATCTGCTGCCACTGGTAATAAGTAATTTTGCGTTGAACTCCTCTTGAATTGAGACTGATTTTGACTTTGTGAGTCCTGCTTATGTTCCAGAACCAGTTATAAACAGTTTTGGAGAGAAGAGAAATGGCCCTGAATATGACCAGAACTTCATTAGTTAAAGAAGAGGTTGCAAGTTCTCAATATTTGTTCCTGGCTCTTCAGGTCTTAACTATATTTAAGTAGCTGGTCTTTAAAGGTTTTTATTGAGTGAGAAGCTTGTTCTATTTGGCCAAAATGTTCAGGTGGTAAAGTAACTTCTTGTTTCTTGGCAAGTCAGGTTATGACTTGGATGCTTTTTTTCAACCTGATACCACTGCTATCTACCTGAAGAGAATACTTGGAAAAGCATTCACACCTGGCACTCTCCTGAGAGAATGTGATGCTCTCTGCACTTTTTCATGAGTGATTTTTATTTATTCTGTTGTCTTGCATAGTTACTGGTATCTCTTGTTTTTCAGCTTCGCGCTCAGAACCAAGTCCTGAAGAAAGGAGTTGTAGATGAGCAGGCAAACTCTGCCTCACTGAAGGTAATCTCTAAAAACTGCTCATGTCAGGTGTACTAGGCTGTGGCAAAGTAAGTAAACAGGGGTGCTTTTTACTAAAAATGAATGTCAGTGAAACGATGAAGAAGGAACTTTATTTTAGTAAAAGAATTTCTGTTTTGCAGCTAGCTTGTTCTCTGTGAGTGCTGACTTTGTAAAAGGGGAAGGTTGATTCTTGATGATTATCCTATAGAATTAAATAGCTATTTGGGTGTGATCTGTGGTCAGCTCAAGGAAGTGAAATACATTTTTTTACTTTAGAAACAATACTTTTTGCCTCCTCAGTGTTTAAAAAGTGAAGCAATTTTCTAATTTGTTCTTGTTTTTAATGTGTAAAAGTAAGTGTGAAAATGTTAAAATTAGTTTTTTTCTGTCATTCAGGAACAACTGAAGATGAAGGATCAATCACTGAGGAAACTGCAACAAGAAATGGACAGCTTAACCTTTCGAAATCAGCAACTTGCCAAGCGAGTGGAGCTGCTTCAAGATGAACTTGCATTAAGTGAAGCTCGAGGCAAAAAGAACAAGGTATGTGCTGAAGGCAAAAAAGACTTGCTTAGCAGAAGTCTGCTCCTCACCTGTCAAAGCCTTATCCTGATTTTTAGCAGTAGGTATTTTATGTCAAGGGTTGAGCTGAATGCTCTTGTCAGAACTTGTGTTATTTTACCGGATGTTAGTGAAAATACCCATAAAACAGGTATTGATATATATACATTGATATATACATATAAAACATCTTGGGTAATTCTCTACTCTTCTAGTCTGACTAGACTGATGCTGAATTGCTGTCTTCTTTTATGGATATTTATGAAGTGTTCAAACAACTGGGAAATACCTTGGAGCTCTGTGATTAGTCGGTTGCTATGCAGAAAGCTGATCACTCCTCATTTCCCATGCCCACCTCTTTGCTTTGTAATTTTCATGTTGAGAGTTAACTCTTCAGCTTGCTGTCATAGCTTTTCTATGTGAATCTTGTCAAATGCTTTGAAATCTAAATTTTCAGCTTGTATTCTTTGTATTATTTCAAAATGACAGAATGGTTTCAACACTGATCTTTCTCTGCCAAAAATGCTTGCTGATTACACCTAGTGATACCGTATTTTAAGACCAACTGTGCCTTCTCTAGATAGCATCACAATTCCAGGGATGGTGTGCTTAGACTTAAGTAGTTTTCAAGCATCTCTTACTACTTTCCTCATGAGGAAACCCCTCTTAATTACTGCTGTCTTTTCTTTTTGGTGCTGTCTTTTCTCAATGTACTGTGGTTATCAAGACTGGCTTTATAGAAAACATTCAATGGATTAGTAATCTGATCATCTTCCTTACTTTTCCCCTAAACTCCTGCCCTTTATTCTGCTGTCCAATTCCTTGACAAGCATAGTACTTCTGACTGTGTTATTCATGCACTACTGTAGATTGTTATTTCAAATGCAGTTTGAACCTTCTGTTCTTGTATTTCAAATTGTGTTACTGTTTTGCTAACTGTGTTTCCAAATTTTGAAGGATGTCAGCCTGTCTTTAGTAGCTTTGCAAACCACTGCCACTGGGTTTCTTTCCTGTTCATCTGTCAAAGTGCACAGCTTTAGTTCTCTGATCTGTGTCAGAGTGCAATCCTTTTAGAAGGAGCAGAACATGTGCCCATACCTCAGGTGGAGTTCATAAGCTGGCATCAAATACAGAGGTGACTTTCCTGCCCTACATAACCCTAGTTGTTGAAGTTTGGTGTTAAGTTTAACTGCGAAGAGTCTCCCCTGTGTTTGGTGATGATAATAACTTTCTTCAGCAGTGTGGTGCATGGGATTCACTGGTGGTCTGAGTCTTTTGGATTAAATGAGTGAAAAATGAGGGAACAGTTGGCAGAGGGATATGTGTGGTTGATGGCCAGGGAAGGCCCTGTGGTTTCCCTGGCACCTTGTGCTACAGCCTGCTGAGAGCAGCCTGGCTTACACCTGGGCCATTTCTGAGCACAGATGTGCTTTACACACAGCCACCAAACCAGCTGAGCCTGTGTGTGCAGGGTTTTGGATTACTGACTGCATGCAGCATTCCTGTGAATTCAGATGGGCTGCTGCCCATCCATGTGATTGATTCCCTGTGTGTGTGAATGGGACACCTGAGTGGAGGCTTTCCCGAGGCAGTTTTGTACCACTGCAGGGTCACAAGGGTGTGAAGGAGGGTGTGCTGCCTTGAGGCTGGTGCTGTGTGCAATATTCACACCTTTTGACACATCAGTCAGTGTCAGCAGGACACTGCTGGTGTGCCCCTTCTGGGAATTAGTTGTGGGAACAGTTCTCACAGACCTGGGACTTGGAGATAATTAGTGCACTTTGTCTCTTATAGAAAAGTGTAGAATCCTCATCTCACCTGAGTCAAGAACAGAAAAGTGTCTTCAATGAAGATCTTCAGAAGAAAATAGAAGAAAATGAACGACTGCATATACTTGTGAGTGAAATTTAGTTTTGCCTTTATATTTGGTTAAGAAAACTGGTGATACAAACCAAGATTTGGAAAGCAAAGTGCTGTCTGAAAACTGGTGGGTTTAGAAGCTTAGTTGTATGCAAAGCAGTAGATTAGATAGTTTGTTTATAAAGATGTTCACTAGGCAAATAAAGTATTTTGACTTTGGATTTTTAAGACAGTGTGTGGAATCACATAATATATGTTTTCTCATTTGGATATTTGACTTTTGGAGACAGTTGCCCTACTGAAAATTGCCTGGTACTGGATGTAAACTTCTTATTAGTTCATTAACTGTTTCAGAATTGCTTTAAATTTTAAAATGTTTTCTGCAAGTTGCCATAATTAAGTTAGGAATTACTTCACCAATGTGAAATGCATTTCACTTTATAATACTTGAGAAACTTCGTTTTTATTGAAGTACTTTGTTCCTGAATCTTTTCTCTGTAAATGAAATAAAATTTCTGTTTGTCTGAGAACTAGTAATTGCTGTTAACCTGATCTGGCTAATGAAATTGGAGTAACTTAAAGGACTGGATTCAATAGTAAAATAAAGCTTTTTTAAGAGCTTTGCTTTTCTTCCTGTAGTTCTTTGAAGCAGATGAGCAGCACAAACGTTTGGAAGCGGAGCTGAGGAGTAGACTGGAGGTTTTGGAAATGGATGCT
Organism: Poecile atricapillus; assembly: GCF_030490865.1. NCBI lineage: Eukaryota > Metazoa > Chordata > Aves > Passeriformes > Paridae > Poecile > Poecile atricapillus. Next base: position 101,935,992 of record NC_081251.1, read on the forward strand.
GCCGAGCACCAAGCTGTGGTGGACAGCTTAACGAAGAAATACACAGAGACCATAGAAAAGCTGCAGAATGATAAAGCCAAATTAGAAGTAAGGAGTTTTTCCTCTTGCCTGCAAGTTTGAAAAGTTTTGAAATGCAATGTCTTGCTGTGTCAGCACTTACATTGTGAGATTATCTTCTTGCATAAAGATCAAGTCTCAGACACTAGAAAGAGAAGCTAAGGACTGTAGGCTTCGAACTGAAGAATGGTAAGTGTCTTTACTTCATATAATGAAAATTTCATTGATGTGAAGAAATAATTGCTGTGAAACATTAGCTGGATTATTTTTTAAGAATAATACCTTTTTAAAAAGGGGTATAATTAAAAGACTTTGATAAATCTCAAATTATCACGAAGACAAGTGTTAGCAGTGCAGGTCAAGCCTCCTTTTCCTTTTCTATGTATGGAACTAGACAATTCCACAATTTCTGCTTTCAGTAAGAGCAGTTTTTCCTCCAAGCTTTTTAAATAGCAGTCATGTTGATGAAAGCTTGAAGAATTTATTTGTAATGGAAAACCATAGAAAGTAAAAACTTGCATGAAACAAAGATATGTGAGTTTGTAAAAACTGCTTCTAAGAACAAAGTTTGAGTAACATGCTGAGAGAACTGACTGAAAAGAGTCTCAAAAATCCCCCTTCACTGCAAAAGCTTCTTGAACAATTGTTTTTGCTTCATGTATAATGTTCTCAGCTAAAATATTTGAAAGTTTTTATCGGAGAATTATAATGTTAGTTTTGGAATATTTTCATTGTCTTGAAGACAGGTTGTCGAAAATGTGGAGTTGAGGACTGTGGGCCAAATCGAATTAGGATGCATTTCTCTGGAGTTCATTAAGCTGCATTTTTTTTAGAAGATAGAGGTGCAGTATAGATACATGATGTAATGAAGAAGATACATAGTGAATGATCAGATGCAGAGTTCCTTCTTTCACATGGTAACCCTGAAGTGTGTATTTTAAGTATGTTGATAGACGTAAAGATACTTGAATCCAATAACTCCACCCAAGTCAGGGTTTCACTAAAAATTACTTTCAAAAGAGGATGAAAGCTGTGTTTGGCTGCTGTTTGCTTTTTTTGTGGTATTTGAAAAACTGTAGTCTTAATCTGCTACTATGCAGTTCAGGCCTTGTCTATCATGTTCTGTGGTGACTGGGTAATTGATGTCATTGTAAGAAATTGTCTTTTACTATTTTAAGTTACACTATATTAAGTTCTTAAAAGTTATGAAGCATGACACTTCATTGTAAACACTGAAATCACTGTCTGTTAAACACATGGCAGGATGTGTCTCTGAGAATACTGCCCTTCTGTTTTCCCTGCTTTGTCAGGGGAAGGGATCCATTTGCCTCCGACACCCACACTATACTCAGAAAAGCCAGGGGATATGAGACAGCCTGCATGCCTTGAAAATTAAAGGGCAGAATGTAAGGCAAAACATGTCAAACTACTTGTTTGTCAGTCCTCTACAGTATGAAAAGGAAATATCAGTACATTTGCAGTTTGTTTTGGAGTTCATTTTGTGTTCATTTCACAGTCATGCTCTGTGCTACTGCAGTAGCTGCTGTACAGTTTCTATGCAATTTTGGAGCTGCTCTCCAAAAAAAATACTTGTTAATGTGCATGACCTATTGGCCAGTTTCTTCTTAGCTTCCTTGTCTATTTTGGATTATTTTGCTTTGTTAGAACTGATAAGTTTCTGTGTTTCAAACGTTGTAAGAAAAGAAAAAAGACCTGTCACTTTGACACCTTCCCCCCCACCCTCCACTATATGTGCAGGAGTTCTAGATGTCAAACAGGAAGCAAAACAGTGAAGAATTTGGGGGCCTAAGTTGGGTAAGGTGTGGAATTTGGTCTAGATCAATAGCGGAGTGTTCTTTGTAGACATATGTATATTATGCTGGAATATATTACTGTTCATCTCAGGAATCTGTTCTAATAGATTATATTAGTAATCTTAATTGCTTAGGTTCACATGTATATACACAGTCAAATGCAAGCAAAGAACATTTAGAGAAAAAACACTTGCATCAGAAACATAATTGTCAAGTCTTCTCAGAACAGGCAGTATCATAGCAGTGTTCAAATACGGGGTTTTGAAAAGCCTTTGAGGTATCTCAAATAAGGATGTGACATAGTTAATTGAATTATTGACAACTCATTACCTCTTATTGGAATACTGCATTGGATGCATAGTAACTAATCTGCAGGCCCTTTTACCTTCCCATCCAAATTCTAGTAGAAAAGAATGTCTACATATAGCTTATCTAATAGTTGCACAATAGGAAAATCAGGTGAATTTTAGCTCTGAAGTAAATGGAGCTTCTCAAGAATGGAATTCGGGATTTACAAGTTTATGGTAACTTTCACTGCTTTTGTTAGGGATTAGGATTCAATGTTGTGTAAAATATGAGATAAAGAAGGACAAATGACTTCCACTGTATTATTTCAATCCAACTTCTAGAAGGAGACATACCTATACACTCAAGGGATGCTTATAGTGAGATATGGTGTTGGTGATACAGATGAAATTTTAAAGGTTTACAATGTGTGTGTGTGTGTGTGGTTTTTCGTTTGTCTCTTTGTTATTTAGCCAGCAACAGCTAAAGAATCTTCAAGCAGCTTTGGGCAGTAGACTGGAAGAATCTCTATGCATAATTAATGAAAAAGTACCTTTTAATGACACAAGTACGTATTGCCTTGGTCTGGGTATCTTTGATTTTTTGGGTATCCATCTGGAGGGAGTGCTCCTTATGAATTAAAATGTATTAGCTCTAAGAAGTGTTGGACATCTGAACAGACACTTGGAGGAAACTGTAGTAAGTATTCCTGATACTTGTCATGGTCTTCTTCAGTAATTCTAAAACACAAAGTTTACAATTCTAAATGCAAGTTTTTATGCATATAATGAAAGTTGAAACTTTTGAAGGCTTCTAAGTGATTTGCCACTTGTCTTGCTTAGTGTTGACAGATTATTGTAAATGATGAAGGAACACTGTCAATTTAATGGCTGCTCCATAAAGATTGGTTACTCATCTCAAAGAGTATTATTTTTGGCAGGATATATTCAAGAGTTGCAGTAAGTTAAGTTGGGGGAAACTGGTGGCAGCAGAGCTATTGCATCAATAATGGTCTGCACTTCTTGCTAGTGGGGAATTTGTCAGGGTGTCTCATTGATCAGAAAACACATAGAGTAGTTCTTACCTGAAAGGTGTCTTAGACTCGTGTGTCTCTTCATGGGGAAAAAAGCCCTTTGAACCTGGGGACTTTTACCTGAAGCAATGTTTTTCTGCTTCCTTTCCAACTGCTGCTAGATCAGCTGAAATGCAGAGGATCCCCTGGAGTTAGGAGTGCTCAGCCTTTGCATGGCTTTGGTACAAGCATGGGTTAGTATGTGCTGGGTCAGTCTGCACTGTGTGCTTTCCTGAATAGCTGAACACAAGGGTGGGCAGGCACTGCTGGACTCTTCTGGACCTTCAAGACAAGGAATAGTGAAAATCCTGAAAGTAGTGAAGGAGCAGAGAAGTGAAAACAGGCTTTTGAATTTCTTGAGTATTTCATTGATGGCTTTTGCATTTTTCATTCAGTTAAAAACCTGGTGACAATGTTTTAAGAAGCCTTAGGTTCTCCAAAAGCTGAATCTGGCAGGTGCTGCAGGGGTGAGTGTTCCAAGCTCTCCACTGGTTTGGCAATCCCGTGAGTCTTGGCTTAGGAACACCAGATCATCTCCTCTTTAGGAAATGTTGACTCCCATACAGCACATCATGCTTAGGTGTTGGTGCCTTGAATTGGTATCCTTTTCACTTCTCTCATTTTGCCTGGTATCTGCTGCCTATTTCTACTTCTCTGTCTTCTTTAGCTTGCATTTTTTATAGGTGTCTACCATTGTAGCAAGAATTTTGCTAAAATAATTTATCTGCTCACTCAGCCGCCATAGCATAATGCCTTTGCTTGTGTAGTAGAAAACACTGCAAATAGAGAACATCTCTTTAGTGATAGATCAATGAAAGTCAGGAGGTGTTTGTTTGCTCTGGGTTCCAGCTGTCTTCCTATAGACCCTGTAGCTGTTTTCAAGTGTAACTAACAGCTAAGTTCAGTAACAATTAAATGACTCCTAAGTATAATTTTCAGAGCAGAAAAAGTTTTCTGAAGCACTTAGAAGTAGGATCCAATAATTTTGGACAGGTTTCTTTTCCCTCTAAATGTAACTACCTATTTCCATCTGTTAATAGCCAAATGTGAATGACATAAAAGGAATAAGAAACTGTAAATTTCCTTTGCAAGCAAATTTTCAAGTAATCTGGTTGTTGTTCAACTGAATTGAGAATGGATGTGATCCCTATTAAATCTCTAAGATGTTGTAAGCTGTTCTCTAGGTACAAATAGCCCTCTGCCCCTCTAATTGTGGCTGCTTGTGACTGAAAAATCATTCTAGTTGCTTCATGACTGGAGAAGAAAGCTGAAATACACGGAGAGTATATCTTAGTCTAAATTATCAACATATTAAGTGTATACAGGAGCTTTAAAAAACTTTGAAACCATTCAAAAATATATTAGTCTTACTTGGCCCCTCCTTGGAATGTAATTGAAATTTGAAGATAATCTTGACTTCCTTAAGAGTGATTTCTTTTAAAAGATTCTTTCACTCTTGTTTGTGATGAATATTGTTCTTTGAGCAAGAGGAGTCTGCTCTTATCTTTCAAATTCAGGGTCTTCAGATGATTAAATTTGACTTGCCATCTGAGGCAAGCATTGACCTGCTTTCCCTACACTTAATCACAGAAACTCTTAACTGACGATATTTAGTCCTACCTTATTGGAGGGAGTTGTTTGTATCTCTTTAGTTAATATTGCTTACATAAACTGTAATATCCCTGCAATTTTTTTTTTTTTTAAATCAGTATGTACCAAAAAATATCTTTTAAAACCTCCCACAATTTAACAAGTTCATGCAACTCAATTTTTGTCCTGTAGGGTCTACTCGATACAATGCTCTGAATGTACCATTGCACAACAGAAGGAATCAGGTAAGTGCTTCTTGTGGTTTCATGTCTGAAATAAATAAAGCCAGTCATTTTAGTACCTGAAGTGGCAGAATATAGCCTGTCTTACTACTGTCATGATATTCTGAGATCATTTCTGCCCACAGAACCTCGGCACTTTTCAACAGGCTGTGTGTATTGTTATGTTGAGGAGTCTTATTAAAGGTATATGAAATATTATTTTATCGGGTCAACCTTCAGTAAGCTAGAAGTTGGAAAATTTAACTTTTGAAGTTGATTAAAACTACAGTACTTCAGAAGTCTTTTCTTGAAAAAAGGTAGGTTTGGTAACCTAAATTTTCCCTCAAACTGAGCTTCTTTAGTCACATCACTTGAGCCCAGAGAATGTATGCACTTGTAAACTACACACTGGTGTGTGCACTAAAGTGCCATATTAATTAACATTACTTGTCACCAGTCACAACCCTTTCAAAGAATAAATCATGTCACTTTGAGATCTCTGCATAGTTCATTTATATTTTGTGGGATACTTCTTGCCAAAGCATCTCTTACTTGCAGTAAAATAACCATTATATATTTAAATATTTTTAGAAAACAAAGTGTTTCTGTTCACTACTGTAATTTAATGAAATTCCTTGTGAATATTGTTTAGTCAGTATTCAAAAATAAGCATTGGTTTTCTGGAATGGCTGAATATTTTAAAGTTTTTTAGCAAAATAGCAAATCAGAAACCTGTATGCAGTCAAAATTTTCATGTGTTGCTACCACTGAGGGTGGGCTCTACAACACTGGGTTTTTTTCTGTCTCCTTGTGTGTCTCAAACCTTCAGGTTAGTGCATTCACTTGCTACTGCAAGATATAAAATGGTTGCTTTCTCCATTCTTCAGAAGTGCCTGTAAAGAAACCTTTTTCCTAATAATGTCTGCTGTGTGAACAGGTGACCTGCTGTACAGTTTTGTGATGGAAATAGCCTTAAATTTCAGGTTGCTGCTGCTGAGTTCCAAGAAAAATCTGAATAACTGCATGGGGACTTTCTTCTTTTACTGTTTTCTGCCAGCACTGTGTCAGGAAACTTCATGCTTCAAGCTCTGCAGTCTTGAAAATGTTCCAGGACAGATTTTTATGACTGGCTTTGCCAGTGGAGGCAAAATGTTGGTGTATTAGCACAGGCTGCAGTGTAAAGGACAGTAATAGTGTCTGTTTCCCTTCCTTGCATGGCTAATTAACATACACAAACTGAGGATAATGACTGCTTTAATTACTTGCCACCATCCCAGATCCATAATCAAGATTGACCTGATTTAACAGTCCATTGAAGCATTAAGAGTATGTCTCTGAAGGATAAGGTATTCTTTGCTGAAATGTCACTATAACATTATTCTCTTTCCATAAATCCCAAAAGAGCATAGTTTTCTTCTCTGATGAATTTATATTCCATTCTGGATTAATTTCTTTGATGCCTTCCTGCTGTACTAAAGGCACAGAACAGCCTTAGTCATGAGCAGCAGCTCTGTTGTGTCCAGGTGAATAAGAGTTGAGTGTTCTTGGTGAGAGAAACAGACACCTTTAATTCTGGGAGAAAACATCATTGTTTTTTTACTAATTAAATTGAGGCTTCCTTGCAACCTGGTGTTGAGCTGTTGTCAGCAATTAGTCTGTTGTTCTTTGGAAATTTCAGACATGGTTTCTGTAATTGTGCTGACCTCTAAGTGTTTTAGTGGCTTGCAAGTTTGAAAAATGCAGCACAGGCAAACCATCACCAGTTGTGTGAAATGGAAAGATACTTTGTTGTCAGCAATGTGTCCTTCTGAGTGGCATTATAGTTGATGAATAAAATTAAGTTAAACATAACTGTTATGTATTTTAGGCTGAAATAATAACAAGAAGGAACTTACTGATAACGATTTTTTTGTATCCAAACAGTTTTTATTTTCATATTTAAATAGATCCATGCCAAATACAATCATTTTATAACTGTCTTTACAGCTGAAGCTGCGAGACCTTGCTGGCCAGGCTGTGGCTTTTGTCCAAGAACTTGTAACAGCTCTCCTGAACTTCCACACATACACTGAGCAGAAGGTACAGATCTTCCCCGTTGATTCTGCAACAGACACAATATCACCCTTAAATCAGAAGGTAACGTTTACACACTTCATTCTACAAATATATTCAGTTATTTAGACTTTAATGAGTGATTCCATGCAAACTTGCACCACCTTTACTGGAATGCTGTGTGTTCCTGAGAGCCAGCCCCTGCTGCATGAGACATCTCTGCTCGGTGAATTCTGTGAATGTGGGTGAGGTGTAGCTGCAGAGAATCCTTTTCCCCTGTGCCTCTGCTAGAAGAGCAATATGATAATCAAATCAAAACTCTGCTTTTTTGATTGCTAAGTTGAAGTGCATTTGCTGAAAGTTGAGCTGGAAGGAGGAGATGTTGAGACAGAATGTGGTCTTGTGTTTTAAGTGTCTAGCTGTAATATTAAATAAAGAATAGAAGTTAGACATATGAGGGAGAGAACCTGGGGTGTGTTCCCTTGTCAAAACACAACTTTATAATCTGATTTTGGGCTGCTTGTATGAAGATGTTTCCCGTTAGTGTTCTGAAGCTTCAAGTTTGTAAAGCATGTTGAAATCAATATGAGAAATCTTACTCATCTCTTTTGATAAAGTTCAATGGAAAGATTTTCTGAGAGTATCATCCAGAGCTGTTAAGCTTCATGTTTTGACTTGGTTTTCCTATGCTGTGAAATAGAGAAAATAACTGTGCACAAGGGTTTGTGTGGGGATGCATATATGTATGCTTTGGAACAAATTGCATTAAGATCAGAGTTGACTTCATAGTTTAAGGGGATCTTTGAGTATTTACATTGCAGGGAGTATTTTGTGATTCTTAATTTCAGTTTAGTGGTTGGTTAGGCTCAGACTTAAGTTGCTGAGGTGAATTGTGGTTTGCATTGATCAGGTGGCTGCAGTGCATGTGGTATCAATGTTAACTATCACAAAACTTTCCTATTCTTTGAAAAACCTCCTATAATCTCTTTGCAGGTAACAAATATGCTTATGAAAGTGGTTATCCACTAGAGAAATCCCCTTCCATTTGCCTTCTTAATTGTTTCAACTGTTTTAGTCAAGAATACCCTCCTGCAGAGATTCAGCATACTTTGAGAACGTTTTGTTGCTCTTGCCATCAAATGCCCTCAGAGTGGCATATCCTTCTTGTGAAAATTGTGGGTTTGTCATCTTTAAGATTTTTTGGGGCAGGAGTGGTGTCTCCTTTTTTCTTTAATGTGGCCAGTGTGGTGACTGCATTCTCAGGTACTACTGCAGTTTACACTAAAGCAGTAAAATCAGATTTCCTAGACATCTCTTATCACAAATTTTTTTTTTCCCTGATTTTTTTTCCCCTGTTTACCTCCTAGTTAACACTTTGTTGTTTTTCAGCACAGCTGAAACGTGCAACTTAATCAGAACCATATTTTCATTTTCCTTTTCTTATAATTGATTCAGTAGTTCAAGCTTTGTTTTTGTAATTTTATATATATATTATTTTGTAATCTCTTGTAGTCTGCTCTATTGTGTAATCATGATGTAATTCCCTAAATGCATGCTACTTCTCTGGGCTTTTGCTGTGACTTTCCAGCATTAAAGCATCTTTTATTGCTCAATGAAGCTGTAGTTACTCCTGTATTTTTGATTAATTTATCTATTTGCTTGGCAAGTGTTGTCAGGGTGATTTTTTTTTTTTAAATTTTTATTTTTTAGCTTACTCCACCAAGTTGGTCAAAAACCTCCCCTGAATATGGCAGAGAAAATGAAACAAGTGTCAGGTAGTGGCTTAGTGGACTTGCACTGATTTATTTTTCCCCAACTCCAGGTCTTGTCTGGTGCTTTCAAGCTATTTTCCCCACCAAACACTCAAAGTAGATGTGGACAATTCCCTGCCAGGTTCAAGTATTCCTTTTCTCTTTAAGTGTTGGATTGCTGGGTTCTGCTGGGTCTACAGCATCATGCTGGATAATTCAAATCCTCTCTCTTGCAACAAAAGTCAGGAGCATTCTGCATGTGTTATTTCTTCTTCCTTAGATTTAGGAATTTTCCCTGATTCCATCCAGGTTTATGCATGCTTGGATCAGAGCTTAGCATCTCACTGTTCTTGTTAACACTGTGTTACCGCACTGTAATAATACAAGGAACAACTAAAATCTCTTGTACTCTGCCTGGGATCTTTAGCTGCCCTTGTGGTGTAAATAATCAAAGGTGAAGGTATCTTTCTGTGGGGTAAAATAAAAACCAGGATCACTTTTTACTATCTATATTAATGTGTTGAAGAAGCTTTTTGTGATTCTGAGGTACCAGAATGGAAAGCTGATGTTGTTGTTACATTTTGATTATGTGTAAGAGTACACCTTATGTTCTCAGATCTGCTTTTTTGAAGGCAAAATTAACTATAGGATTTAATTAAGGAATTTTCAGAAAAGTCAGGCAGGTCCATGAGGCCAAAGTTTCATTATTGCCTGTCATAGTTTTAGAAGTAAGAACTTAGAAGTAAGAATTCTCCTGTGATCAGTTGGAGCTCCATGCTTTGCATGCTTTGACTCATGTTGAAAACTGGACTGAACACAGATAAAGACACATCTCTTGCTCTCAGTTTGACTTGGGTTTAGTTCTTCACTACTTTGCACAGCATAGCTTTGCAAATGTTTGTGCTGATGGACGAGGCTGGGAGGCAAACAGCTTTTGGGAGGAAGGTGGGATAGTTTATTCTGGTGGTAAACGGTGCATGGATCTAGCCTTAATTGGATGTAATTGAGAAAGGAATGCAAGACTATTTAAAACTAAAAAGTCAAGGTTTGGTGTGCTGTGCATGGCAGTTCAAATGACACAGGATGCCGTGGCAAAGCCCTAGGCGTGGTTTTGCCTGGACTTCTAGTACTTCTCGCTTTCCCTCAAGGTGTGTTTTTGCCCTATAGAAGAGGTTGCTGTACATCACTGGACTGTTGTATCTCATTAATGACACCTTAGGCATCATTAAAGGGAACAGGGGCTTTGCCAAAATGTCCCTTTCAGTTATTACCTTGGCAGAGTTCACAGGAGCCGTCAGCAAGCACCATTTTAAAACCTCTCTGTCCTCAGTTCTCACAGTATCTCCATGAAAACGCTTCCTATGTTCGCCCTCTGGAGGAAGGAATGCTGCACTTGTTTGAGAGCATCACAGAGGATACGGTGACAGTCCTGGTAAGATTTCCTCTTTTTGGTATCCAAAAAGATTCTTACAGAGCAAAACTGCTTACGTGTTGTTTTTTCCTTTCAGGAAACAACTGTGAAATTGAAGGCCTTCTCAGAACATTTGGCTTCCTATTTAGGCTTTTTAAGAAAGATTCTTCCTTATCAATTAAAAAGGTACCTTTCATTTGATAGATAAAAAATAGGCACTGTGTCAGGCATACAGCACTGTCAGCACCTACAGCCTTAAAACACTCTAAGCTCTGCTCTGTCTTAAAAGGCTGAAATATTTTTTTTCTTTTTTTTTTATGATGTTTTCTAAACCTTGCGATTAGGCATAGCTTTTTTGAGGCATTAGGAGTAAAAACATGTATTTTAAAGCCCCTCCACACACACCCTCCCTCACAGATAAGACTTCAAAAATAATGAAACTTTCATTAATGTTTCTTAGTGTTATTCAGTAACATTGATACTATCCAGGTGTGATACACTGAAACTGTTAGTGCCTTGGGCCTCTCTGAGGGTTATTCATCATTGAGGAAATGTAGCAATGTAGGAAAACTTGGCCAGGTGTACATCCCTTCTGTGAAAATCTTTGTTCCTGGTCTGATTAAAGGGAGGTGAACTTTACGTGCCAAGAACTGCTTTAAGAGAGGGTTTGGACTAAGGAAGAAGAAAAACCTTGATTTATGCCTAATTTATAACTGTTCTCATGCTCCTTAGGAAGCAAAAGAGAATTTATGTAGTAGAGCAAAAAGTCTTGAAACTTAAATTACTGCAATCAGTTCCTTGCTGTGAGAGTAAGTCATTCCTGGCTTGTGACCTAGGAGTGGAGATGCACATGGTAATTTTCATGTATTGATGAGTTCCTCTGCTATGTTAGCCTTTCTGAAAGAAATTCCTGGTCTGCTGTTGCTTTGGACTGGGGAGGTAGAGAACACGTATGTGCTCCAAAACTTGTGAACTTGTTTTTTTTTTAAGACAATTGCTTGCTTTTAAAAAAATAATTCATATATTCCTAGTTTGGAAGAAGAGTGTGAGTCTTCTCTTTGCACAGCTGCTTTAAGAGCTAGAAATATGGAGCTGCACAGAGACATGAAAAGGTTGACTGCAGTCTTTGAGAAGCTACACACGTACGTCAGTCTTCTGGCCTTACCAAGTAAGTGTCAGTTCTGGCTTGGTTGGTTACCCTGTGGCTGGTTTTCTGTGGGTTTTTATAGTGTGATTGACTGTGTGCCTTTGTCACCTCTTAATTATGAAATCATTGGTAAATTACATTTTATTACTAATCATCACTTCCAGCCCCTTGTCTTAAGGCTATTACAGCTGTCATGGTAATGAATGAATAAAATTTGTGTGTTTGTGTGTGGGGAAAAATAGCAGTAGGAAATGGTTATTGGATAGGCTCAGGTTCACTCTTGGGAGTGGAGAATTTCAGTCTTCACTCTTTGGAAAGACCTAGATGATCCTTCCTACAGATGTGAACATCATTCTGTATGTGTGATTTTTGAGACCAAAACAATTGATATTTATCAAATCCGAGTAAAAACTAGGGAACTTGGAAGCCTTTCACTTGCCTGCTCTGCCAAAATTGGATATATGTATGTTTGATATTGAAGGGGAAATTTAAGTAAATGAATGTTATGATTTATGCAAACAGTTCTAGTAGGTGGAAACTGAATTATTTTCAAAGCTAACTTTTTTCATTCATGGTCAATTCTTAGTGTTGTGATTTTCTTTTCCTTCTTATGTGTTACTCTTAGGTACAAGACCAGAAGGACTCCTTAGGACAAATTATGACTTTGTGTTTACAAACATTGCTGCAAGTCTTCATGGATTCCATGACATTTTAAAAGGTGAGAGTTGGGAATGTTGTCTTGTTTCAGCTTTGCTTCTTTCTTGTTTAGCATAGCACATGTGCACTCTCTCTCTAACAGTGCTGAGTGTATCATATGTGATAAATCTAGTTTGTTCTACCTTTACAAGCTAAAAAGCTAAACCTACTAACTGCTTGTTTTAGACATTCATGCATGGTTTTCATTCCTCCATTCTGTTGGCTTTGTTCTTCAGAATTGCTGGATTATTTAATTGTGGCTCTCCAGATTTTCCTGAGCAGTGTCACTTTCTGAGCTTCATTGCTCTCCTGAAACTAGCATACAGAATGGAATGCTATGAAATGTACATATTTTCCCCCTGCATATGTAGCACTGACCTAGTACCTGCCTTCAAAGTGGAATTTTTCTTTCCTATTTTTAGGGTGATGACTATTTTTAACATGAATATATAACCAAAGCTTACAAAGAAATGTGGGTTCTTTTTGAAACTTGGCTTCTTCTGGAAAATGGTTCCTGCATGTCCTAGAATTTCAGTACTATGTAGCTGTTCCTGGGGAGAGTATAATCCACAGAGATGGATTTTTACTAGTCAGCTGTTTAAACATTAAGCTTTAATAATTTTAATCAAAATAGATTTTTTTTCTTAATAGCATTAATAGTATTACCCGGTTTTGCAGAGTCTTTGTTTTAAAGAAAAAAAAGGAGATATTAAAGATACTAAAGATGGTACCTCACACAAAATGACACCCTAAACCAAGAGTTTTGTAGCATAGATAAGTTTAAAATACTTTCTACCCCTTAATATGGTCACTACAAAGTAAAGTCAATCCAATCTACGCTTTAAAGGAAGTACTGAAAATAGAGCTAGTGAAAAAAACTGTCAGTAGAATTCATTAACTATCAACAGAAATGCTCCTCTTAATATCTCACACTCCCATACTCGAGAATATTTGATCTCTCTCTTCCTTCTCAATCCCAAGTAATTTTGAACTTCTTAAGAATACCTCAGTTTAGTTTGTGGTGGTGATGAGCTGGGATTTCTCCATTCTGTAGCAACAGTACTCTGTTTTAAAATTGGTGCACATTATTCACTTGTCAGACAATTGTTTGTTTTTTTTTTTATTAGGCCACAGTGAGAATGTACTTACATGATAAATACTTGGTTCTTTTTAAAATTCGGTGTTGTTGAAATTAATATATTTAGGCTAAGATGCTTTTGTGAGTGACTTTCAAAAAGTTTTGTATTCTTAATTTGGCATAAATGTGCTTTTCATTTTCCAGATATTTCCAAGCATTATAGCCAGAAAGCTGCTTTAGAACAGGAAGTTCCAACTGCCACACAGAAACTCATAACTACAAATGACTGTATTTTATCCTCTGTTGCTGCTTTAACAAATGGAGCGGGCAAGGTAATGGATACATTTGTTTCAAACAATGCCTTAACTTGTGCAGATTAAAAAAAAAAAAAAATAAACTTAGCTGAATGATTTAGAAAATCTCTGTGTGCCTCTGGTATTAATAATCTACAGTGTCAGGTTGATTCTTGAGTTATTTTGAAGTTACGATTTAAAAACAACTGAGTGAGTGATAAAAGCAGATACTGTGTAGAGGATGCTTTGTGCTAGGAAGGTCTAAATCACATGGAAGAGCCTGTAGCTTGTTTCAAAGTCTTGTTAAGAAGTCCTGTTTCACTAAATACTTATCTTTTGAAAAACTAATTGCTCCAATGAATCCTTCTGGTCAGCTTAATTCAAAGAGCCACTTCTCTTGATGTGTGTAGATGGCCTCGTTCTTCAGCAACAACTTGGATCACTTCACCACCTCGTTGAGCTATGGCCCTAAGGGAGGAGCAGAGTTCATCAGCCCTCTCTCAGCTGAGTGCATGCTGCAGTACAAGAAGAAGGCAGCTGCCTACATGAAGTCCTTGAAGAAGGTTTGTTCAGCCAGCATGCTTGCACAGAGAGAGCGCGGTTCTGTTGATAGTTGGTTATGCCAAGGAGAATACAAAGTGAGGATTTGCAGTGTTTGGAATGGAAGAGATTGTCTGAATGACAGGTTTTGGCTGAGGAAATTGAATCCTCAGTGCAATAATGCTACTGAGAACTTTAGAGAGTGTAGTTGCCCTCACAACTTATGGTATGTGCCAATTGTGTCATTACCCATTTCCACAAATTATTTCTATGCCAGGACTCCAAGGAGAAGAGGGTGGCTGCTTATTTAAATTTCCTCCTGTATTCACCAGTAATACAAAGCAAATGAAACCATATTTTTACACTTGAATTCAATGGGAGGCATAGGGAAAAAAAAAGAAGTAGGTACCCTGGAGAAAATGTGCTGAACCAAAGGGTTGGATGCCATTAGATCTCCCTGTTGCCTCCATTAAAATTAACAATTAAGTCATAATGTACTTAGCAGTTGTTACTAAATCACTTCACTGCAATGTCTGTAAAGAGGACCTTAAGATGCCTTTGGTCATTAATAAACACTTGGAGTTTTCTGGGCACTTTTTTTTAATCAACTGTACCTTTTGGGGCAGTATTTCTTGAGAGCTTTTTCCTGCTGCCCAGTAAGTACTTGGAACATGAGGGTTTTTTCCCTTTACTAAAGTAAGGAAAGTAGTAAGAAAATGAAAATAGAAATACCTGTTCTGATCTAGTGTGTGACATGTTTTGAGAAGGTTTTTTTGATTCTTCTGCAGCCTTGTGCAGATTCAGTGCCTTATGAAGAGGCTTTGGCCAATCGCAGAGTTCTCCTGAGTTCTACAGAGAGCAGGGAAGGTCTTGCACAACAGGTATTGTGGTATACATTGTACTAACATATATGGTAGCGTATTTTGTAAAGGTAGACTTGTATCAAAGTCTCCACATTAATGTCTGTGGTCATTTGTAGGTATGAATATGCTGAACCTTAACATTAGACTGTAGATGTCTTGTAGAGTTTTGAAATAAACTCCTTGTCTGGCTGGGTTATCTGTGGAATGTACATGTAGATAGATATAGAAGCCAGGATTATGCCATTGGTATCTTCATTTGGAAATACAAGAAGTCGGGTAATCTTTAATCATTAAAATAAATACAAAATAAATACAGGAGTAAGGCATACTGAAGGATTAGTTTTTAATGTTGTGTACTGATTTGAGTCCTCTTTTGGACTATACAGGAATTATTAGCACTAGTTAAGAGCAGTGATTTATCTTTTCAGTTAGAGTAATAGATTAGAGTTTCTATCTATAGTATGCATATATATATGTACATACATATATATATAATTTTTTTCTGGAAGGTGAAGCGGGGTGGGTAATATGGTATTTAAAAAGCACAGCAGATACAATTTGTCCGTTGCTTCATATGAATAACTAAGTAATAATGACACTTCTTTATTAGCTTGGATATTCAGCCTGTGCTTAATGCATTTTTACTGAACTGTTAAAGAAGCAAATATTTTGGTGATTTTTTTTTTTTTTTTTTGTAGTTGCCAGTATTCTAAGTGAAATGAATTTCAGCAGAAATACGCAGTGAATGGATGTGTTCTGTTCCATATTTTTTTTCTTACCTGGACAAAGTGGGTGGGTCTGTCTGTGTGAGGTGGGACAGCTGGGAGGGGACAGTTTGTCTTTCTGGAATAAAAAAAGGTAGTGATAGTGCCAGGTACGCATCTTTCAAGTTTTTATAAAATTCTTCTCTGCTTTGGTTTTCCACCTAGTACAATGTTGCCAGTTTTATGAGTTGTTCATGTTTCCAACTAAGTAAATAGTGTGGCCATTTTTGACAACCACAGCTAAACACACAGCTCAAAACAGTGGTTGTTTACCTGCTGCACTTTGTTACCTCACTTATGTAATGGTTTAAAATAATACTGTCCTCAAACATTTCCTGTGTGAGGTTTTTTTCCTCCCTGGGTTCAATAACCTGGACTGTAAACTTTCCCTCCTAAAGGTCCAGCAGAGTTTGGAAAAAATCGCAAAACTTGAACAAGAAAAAGAACACTGGATGTTGGAGGCCCAGCTAGCTAAAATAAAGCTAGAGAAAGAAAACCAAAAACTGAAGAACTCTCTTACTGGACATTTAACTGAAACTATCCAGGAGCGTTCAGTTTTGCCAAATACAGCAGAACAAAAGAAGGAAACCACAGAAAAGAGTCTGAAGGAACCTATTAAGAGCACCAGTCTGGTAAGTAACCTTTCCCTTCAATAGAGAAAATCCACTTTCTTTAGTAGCAGTGCTGTTTGATCAGTGGAACACTAAAAATGAAAGCCTTTTGACTGTATTGAAAAGCATTCACTATTGGGGTCCTTGTATTTGCAAAGCTGCTTGCAAATTCTTTCTGCAGAGTTTGGCACTTCTTAGGTTTTGAGACTTTGTTTGCTGTCTTTAGTATTGTGAAGATATTTTTGTAGTTCTATACTTGTGTAACTGAGGAGGAAATAACAGGTGTTAACCTCCTGATTTGCCTATAGTTAGGAAACCTTGCAAGTGGTGTGTATCTCGGTTGGGCCCATGTTTCCAGTACTTTTATTCATCTCTAGGTATGTTAAAGCAAATGGAAATAGGTAGGTAGTGTTTGTAAATGGATTTGAAGACTTATTAGGGTTAGTTTGGGTTCAGCAATTGCTTTTGGATGTGTTCTTTCCTTGCTCTTCTGGGTTGGCAAATGGCATTTTCCTGTTTACTATACATATTTAAAATGAACTGGCCTTTCCCCTGAATTCCACTTCTGAAGTGGCATAGTGGTATTAACAGGAATGTCATCTGTAAGAAATAATAAATCTACTCAGCATTCAATAGAATGCTCTCTCTTTGTTTGTTTTTTTTTTTGGCCTCTCCACTTACCTGGTCCAGGGTAAAAATAACCAGTGGACTGTTTTGAAATCCTCAATTTTGAAGTAAACTGACATCTTAAGTTTTTGATCCTCTATTTGAATCCTTAGGAATTTGAGGACCATGTTACTCACAGGTCAACACATTCTATGAATATTTCCCATAAACATAAATTTCTAGTCCTGTTGAGATCAAGGGAGGAAAAAAGCCCCTTTGATTATGAAGATATTCTTTCATGAAACCAGGTATTGGCTTACACTGCTCCTGTAGAGTTTTATCAGTACTTACTAGTCAGAGGGGAAAGGAAGGAATTTGGAAGGTATTCAAGACATCCAGGTTGACTTTCCTTCATCTTAAACACAACCAGTAATGTTTCAGTGCGCTAATGTGGCTCTGAATTAGTTTCATATGATCAAGCAGTTGCATAACTGTACGAGCCCAGCTGCATTTTGTTGCTTTTATTGCCTTTTCCCCCTCTACCTCGTAAGACAGGAGATATATTTTTGAGAGTTGATGTCAGGTTTAATTCTGTTTAAGGCACTCATGTAACCACTCTTGTTTATGTTGCAGGTGGAAGTACTTAAGTTTGATTTCAGTTTGAACGGTTGCAAGATTGTTTAAATTTAAAGTCCTTCTATGACTGAAACCAAAATGCATACCAAATGGTATCTATTATTTTGCAGTTCTCATTAAGTGTATTTTTTATCTTGTTCTAGATTGGAATGTTGACTGTAACTACTGATAATGAAAAGGTAATCTGTTTTAAACATTATTAAAGTCCATCTGTTAAATGATTCAATTCTGATTCTACTAAACTTATTCCACAGGTCTAATTACCAAGAATAGCCCTGTATAATGACACAAGTCAACCATGTAGTCTTTATATACTAAATGGTCAAATTTCTAGAATCCATATGTTCCTTAATTTTATTCTTCTGATACTGAACTGTTACTTGGCCCATGTAAGCATTTTGGAGCAGTGTGAACTGAAGTTGGGGTCTGCTCTCTGTAATTTGAGGAAGGCACTGGTCTGTCTGTGCCTCAATAGCCCAAACTGCATTCCAAGCCTCAATTCTTAACCCTCAAGGAACTGCTCAAGCTGCATAAAAGACCCTAGCTGCAATGCCTGGGGTACAGAGCAGAGGTCACCCTGAAACAAACCTTCAACCAGCCCTCAGACTAAATGTTAACTCTTTATTTAGCCCTGCTATAATGTAACACTTGATTCAGCAGGAACTTCTGAGAGTAAGGCTGACTGCTTTTCCTTTTCTGATATCACAGGGACCTGATGCAGTGTAATTCACTCCTCCTTGTCTTCTGAAAGGGGGAGGGGGCTAGATAATAACTGACACAAGTTCTCAAAGGCTTCTGCACAGTGCTGAACTTGAAGATAATGACAAATCATGTGAAAGCTGACTCCAGTGGGTTAGTCTGTAAACTACTGAGTTCTTGGGCTTTTTTTTTATTTTCTTTTTTTTAAATTTTGAATGTCTAAAGAAACTTCTGGAACATGCAACATTAGTAAAAGTTAGATTTTTGTATGCTTCTGAAATAAAGTTATGCGAAGGAATTCTTCCTTGTTGGGAAGAGGCAGTAAGTTTTCACGTAGGTGAAAGTTGTTCACTTCTGCAGTGGATTTTTATCTTCATCACACACTTGATATATTGAAGCAAGTTAAAGTCTTGCCTCTTCAGTCAGCTCTTTGTCATGTAAGGAAATCTGACATTAAGAGTCCCCATTAGAGTGACAAATTGCAGGGTGGCCTGCTGTAATTTGTCTGTTGTGTTTGGGGAATTTAATACTTTGATACTGGTGGAGCAGCCAGGCCTCAGAAGGAAAGAAAAAAATCTGTATAGAGACAATGTTCAGGTATTCAGTCTACTAAACATAAACAGCTTAAATTTTTCTTTGCCAGGCTCCAGATGTTGAGTCTCGTGAAGACCTGATAAAAACTCACTACATGGCCAGGATAGCAGAGCTGACCTCTCACCTGCAGCTTGCTGACAGCAAATCAGTGCACTTCCATGCTGAGGTGAGCATGCAGGCAATGACAGTAAATCTCTTTTTGAACTTCCCACAGGCAAGTGCTATGATAGTGAGTTTCAATATATGGAGCATAATGTTTTATAAAACTCTGCTCCTGGAATATTTTTGATTGTGGTCTAGCATACATAAAAACATATACTGTAAAAGAACTTTTTATGTTCAATAAATCCTTTGATAGCCTTGTCTTGGCTGTATTAAGAAATATAATGTGTGTCATGTATAGGTTTGTTCATATAAGCTGAAGCAGCTGGCTTTAGTTACCAAGGAAGTTTTGACTTAATTTTATAGTGTTGTTGATGTCATTCAAAAATATTTGAGTGTATTATGAAGTGATGGAAACAGCTCTCCTGAGAAAATTGGTTCTTAGACATAAGTTATGCTGCAAGACTGAACAAGATGATTCATTGTATCTATGGTTTCCTTTTCATTTTAAGTCATGAGGGAACTTCTCTTGAAAGTGGTGGCTGTTTTGATTTGTGTAATAAATGATGTGGAAAAAACTAAAGCTCCAGGTTAACAGAGGAAATCCTCTTAAATATTTTTTTTTTAATGGAAGATGATGTAGTATGGAGGAACCACGTTTTCTGTGATATTTGAGCCTTGTGTGAAGTGAGTTTGTATTGCTTTTTACTTATGAAAAGTTTTGTAGCAGTTACGAGAAAAATATGATATTTAGAGGTTTGGCAATATGGTAGCTCTGTGAAATGAAACATTGAATGTTAGCATTGCCTCTGCATTTAAAAATGAACACAAGCTCTGAGTTTCTTGAAATCCAAGTATCACAGAAAGATGAAAAAGTCCAAAGCAACCACTTAAGGATGCCACAAGGCAATACTCTGGAACTGACTTTGATCCCTTGTACCCTCCCTGTCCTGTTCTTGGTAGTGTCGAGCACTTGCCAAAAGACTTTCTCTGGCAGAGAAGTCCAAGGAATCTCTCACGGAAGAGTTGAAGCTCGCCAGTCAAAACATCACCAGATTACAGGCAAGTAAATTGTTCTGTAATGTAATAGATGAATTTTGTAATCATGTATATGGGGAAGTTGGAGCAGAAAAATTACAACCATCTAGCCTGGCCATACCATTACTAAGTCCTGAGTTGTGGAATGTAGGAACTCTAGTGGTATGTAGAGAAGAGCCTTAAATCATCTACTTTAAATCCCAGGTATAAAGTTGAAGTGGAACATGCTTCCAAGAAAAGGTTATAGTGGCCAAACCTGTGTGTTTTAGCACATTTGATATCAAGGATTTTCATGAAAATGAGATCGTTGTAATGTCAAAAGGGGTGGTTGTATGACTGATTTCAGATGATACAAGGAATTCTTAATCCTTTCTTGAACCTGGGTCTGAAAGTTCTAAAAAATGCCAGGTTGATTTGTATTTTTTAATATAGGTACTTTAATATTAAGCAAAGATAGTTTTGGGCTAATCTTTAAGAAGCTGTTGTTAACAAAAATCAACTCTTACACCATCCTGTGAGTGTTCTGTCCCTTTGTTCTTCTCCTCCACACAGCTGAGAAAGGAACCAGTAGTACAATAAAGTGTAAATAAATACACAATTCATAAATTCCTTCGTGTTTTCTTTACATTTATTTAATATCATTATTGTTCATCTGTCTGTGATGCTAAGTACCAAAATTGCTCCATACCAGGCCATGAATATAATGTTAGAAACTTCAAATTGTTGTGCCCATGGACAATCCTTTTTAAACACTTTTTTTGATTTGTTCCTTTAAGAAATTCCACAATCAATGTTGAACTCAGCATGAGATGTTAATTTCCAACTGCATATTAAACTTCCTAGGAAAGATAGCAGGCACACACCTTTTGTACATTTAGTATTCTGCATAATATTGAATAATAGACTTGTTTAGGTTGGAAGGGTCCTCTGAAGGTGATTTGTCCCCCTCCTTTGGTCAGAGAGGAGAGAGTTCAGATCAAGCTGTGGAAGTGGGTATTTCCTATACATGCATGCTGGTCTTCTGCCACAGTCACTCCATGTCTTAGGCATTGGGCTGTTCCTCGTTCTGTTCTTGGTCATTCAGCTTTCCTGGGCCCCTGTAACATCCAGGGCAGTTTTACCTGGGACCTTTCCAAGCAGACCTTTAAAGAATCCAGAATCTACTCTTCTTGGGACTAGGGTTGCTGTAATTCTACTGTTCATCTTGGTTCCCTCAGGAACCTAAATTCCACTAACTCATGGTAGCTGCAGCCAAGGCTGCCATTGGCTTTCACATTCCTGACCAGCTTTTCCTTATTTGTAAGTAACAGGTAATTTGTAAGTAAGGTTCAGCAGGGAGCATCTCTTGGTCCCACTGATCACTGGTACCAAGAAGTTCTTTGCCACACTCAAGACAACTTCTCAGTTGCTTATGTTCCACCTTGCTGCCCTTCCAGGATGTGTCAGAGTAATTAAAATCCCTAATAAAGATCAGGGTCTGTGCATGGGAGATTCTTATCTGCTTGCAGCAGATGCCTGTCATACCACTCTATTGTTCTCCTGTGATCCCTACTTATGAGATCTTAATAATTTTCAAGCCACTCCTTCAAACAGAGCAAGATTTTTTCCCTTCTGTCCTTCCTGAAGTGTGTGTATCCCTTCATGGCTGTGTTCTAGTCATGCACACTATGCCCCCATCTCTCTGTAATCCCAGAGAGATCATAGCTCTCCCTAGCTAGATGTGGAGTGGTGATTCCTTCAGCTTTGGATGCCATGTCTGTTCTTCTGCAGGCCATGCTTTAACCCTTGTTTTACTTTAACAAGTAAACATTACTTGTTTCCTGGCTGGAAGCAGTGGTGGAAAACTTAGCTCTTACTCTTTTATGTAAGCCATAAAAAGTGTGTACGTGTGGCGGGGGAATCTAAAGGAAGCAACACAAAAATAAAGGGAACAAACCATACATGAGACTTAAGGTAAAAGAAAAGTAGCTGTTGACTTCCTTAGTTTTTTGTTTTTTTTTTAGCTGAATTGCACACACTCAGCATCAAAAGTGGAGCTTACTAAGTGGAGGTGGAAGTGTGCTGCTTTGCCAAATATCACTAATACTGAGCCAGGGTCTCTGGTTATTTTATTTTTCCCTTAGGATGAATTGATGACGACAAAGAGGAGCTACGAGGACCAGTTAAGCATGATGAGTGACCATCTGTGCAGTATGAATGAAACCTTGACTAAGCAAAGGGAAGAGATTGATACACTAAAGATGACCAGTAAGGTGAGCTGGCAGTGCTGACACAGGGCCCTGGCTGCAGCCGGGGGTGTGGGGGTTACATCTGGTGTTCCTGCAGTACTGCCCTTGGACAAACCAGTTCATGAGCTGTAATTCTTACACTGAGCCAGCTGGAAAGAAAACTCCAAACTTGCTTCTCCAAGTTCCAGTGAAGAAAAAATTCTTGCTAAGTACACATGTGGGAAAGAAAAAGCTCTTCATGTCACTGCCTCACATTAAGTTCTCAAAGTGTATCCTCTGATGGCAGATCATATCATTTTTTTGTTTAAATGTGGTGAAAATGGAGCTATTTGTAAATCTAGCTGGTGGGCCTGTGTGGTTGCAATTAAGTTCTGGGTAGAAGTGTCCCTTCTCCTTTTGGTTGCAGCATGATCTGTCCTTGGCAGCTGGTCTCTTTCTCTTTTATTTCCATTTTGTAGCTCATCTGTCCCTTGTGTAGGAATGAAAAAGTTGCAACTTGTATTCTTCTGTGAGCTTAAATTCTTTACCAGGCAAGGAGTCTACCCACTTATCAGAAACAGATTTTTAATTTACCTAATGATGAAAAATACAGAAGTCTGCTTTTCTGAGCAGTCAGTGATTAAAATCCTATTCTGATGCTGCTAGGGAGGAAAAGATGTTGTGAAGGCCTTGGCCCTTTGCTTGTCTGACTGTGAAATGAATAAATTGTCATTATTCTCCTTAATTGTGGGATGCACAGAAGCAAGTGTCACCAAAGGATTAAAAAAATAAAAATAATAAAAAATCTATGTTCTGATTAAAGATCCCATGATGGTGATTTTTATTTTTTTAGAGTAAACTCTTCCCCCTGCTTTTCTTCAGATTTCTGAATGTTTTAACTTGGCATTGTATTCTTTAAAATTACTTTGTTGTGTATAAGCCATTGTGTTTCCAGAAGGAAGCTCTTGGCTGCATACTGAACATAGCACTTAATGTTTTTATAAAATGTTTTTTGGAATTTCTCACTTGCCATACTTCTAAGACTTGAATTGGTACTCTGAGGGACCTCAGAATCACAACAGAAGCCACACAGGTTTTCAAATGTTACCAAATGGAGATTCAGTTGAAATCCAAATGATGCAGTTAAAGTCCTTATCACTTGGAGAGAGTTGTTGGTTGGATTCAAAACAAATGTTATCTTCAGGAAATAGGAGGACTGAGAATTGCCAGCAAGTAACTATTGCACAAAACTTTATTTTAAGCTCCGCATTTCCTTTGTGGAATTACTGCAGGTCAAATGTGAGCTGGCTAGCTGTTGAACAAACTCTGTTCTGAATTAGGAATAATCTGTACAATCTGAATCAAAATAAAATTTATTTTGGGAAAAAACCCAATATGATGGGGGATTGATTTTTAATTTGATGCAGTTATTCTATAAGAATTTATTTGGAGTAGCACCTGAAGGTGCATTATGATTTGACTTGCCTTCACTGCCCTTACAATGTTAGTGGTATTAATACAATTGAGTGTCTTGGGGTGTCCCTCAAATGTCTTTCACAGGTTTCAGTTATAGTAAGGAACTGTTCTGCTTATTTGAGATATTTGGTACTTGGCCCTGTTGTGTTTATAGAAATAGAAGAATTTTCAGAGCAAACATTACAGTCTGTCAAAATTAGAGGTCTGTGGACTATTTATTTTCAGTCTGACTGTACCTTGTTTGCTGTAGGCATAAATTATCAGACATCAGATTTTGTATGTTACCTGTCTAGATTTCCTTACCTGATAATGTTCTCTTTGTTTCTTGTTGCAGGGAAATTCTAAAAAGAACAAAAATCGGTAGTTTACAGCTGAGTCTTTGGAAGCTGCTGCTGCACAGGATGCAGATAGTGACCATTCATTATCCAGTTCCTGTTTGTTCCAGGAAGCAGAGGCTGGTATTGGGTCTAGTAAAAACTGAATTGGTGCTGTAAATGGCTTTAAAATATTTAGAACTTGTAACAGATAAAATAGACCTTAATGTTGGCTCTAAAACAGGAAATACACACACTATGGATAATTTATATAGTAATTACCTTCAGTTTTTACTGTGCACTTTTTAAAACCAGGTTTTGATTTCATGTAACAACTTCAGATTTTGTATATTTTCAAATATGTTTCTGCATTAACAAGTTTGGATTGGTGCAGTAGGTGTCTGTTTTTGAGTTCTACATGTAATGATCAGCACATGTACATTCCATTACTTGTTAATAACAGTTTAAAAATGAATTTGGAGACTTTTTGGCCGTGCAAGCTGTGCAGTTACTGTAAATGTATTACTCCTTTTCTCAGCCCTCTAGAATTAATTGGAATTGTGGTTTGAAATGATTTTTACAAATTCACCAAGTAAATGGGATCATTGTTAGACTGCAGCAGTGCAGTCCTTTCCTGCTTGTATCTGGCATTTTGGATTTTGAGGTAAAGAGCACAAATAGCTGAATTGGGCTACTTCAGTGTAATTGTTTTAAGCCATTTCTGTAACATTTTGTTTACACATGTATGTATATATATAAATATATATATATATAGGTTGAAATAGCTGTTTAAGGCTAGAGGAAACTGAGATTGTCATTTGCCCCAAAAGAGTGAAACAATGTGTGTAGAATAGATCAGCTTATTGTGCTCTCTTACAGTAAAGAAGAAATATGTAGAAGATTTAAACACTGAATTTGCAAAAGGTCTTAATGGAATTGAGTTGTGATGGATTCACTGGGGGGGGTTCACATGGCTTTTCCCGTGTTTTCAGAAGTTTGTGAACTTAAGGCCTCTCCTAAGATTTTTAATTTTTTTTTTTTCAAGTGAAATTTAATATCACAAGTTTTCACAGCATTGATTTGTTGTTCGGGGGTGAGATTTGTTTGTGTTAGGTTGGGGTTTGTTTTGGTTTTTGGTTGTGTTTTTTTGGTTGGTTGTTTTTTGGTTTGTTTTTTTTTTTTTTAAATCAGATGCAGTGCTGCTCCACACTTTCCACACCAATCTTCTGTTCCATAATTCCCATTATGGCACTTATTTGTCCCACAGGGTTTACTCTGATATCAGATGTGTTGAAATGTATTATCAGTATGTAATAATAAAATCAACCACACGAAACCAGCTTGACTTTTTCCTTCCTTCTGGCTACGCCCAGGTTGCAGAGTGTGACACTGGTGGGGTGTTCCAGCTGTTGCTGGTGGAGTAGTTACACCAGCCTAGGTGCTCTCAGTGCTTCCCTTTGTTCTGATGTTCTTCCTTTCAGAAGTGCAAAATAGAAGTGGTTGTGAAAGGGAGAGGACATGGGGAGAACCTGCAGGGTTTCTTATTGATGTTGAGTTAAGAACTGTGTGCTGGTGCTAATGAGGGTTGGGAAGTGTTGGCTTTCTCTCCAGCCGTTTTATGGAAGCAGATACAGCTTCAACTGTTTCGTTTAGGATTGGGAAGCTAATTGCTTTCTTCCAGTTCTTTTGAAGCTGCCTTTTCTGAGAACTTTCATCTTGCACTGAAGGTACTAATCCAGTTATTTTAATTCTCTGAATCAAATCACTGAACTGATACTACTTTTACCAATACTACTTTTCATAGGTTGCTTCATTTAGAAGAAGATTTTGCTTAGGCTAGTTTTTACATGTCTGAATAAAAATAACTCACTAAGCAGTAACCATGCTCAAGAAGAGACAATTCTGATCACTTAAGCTGCCTTCAGTTTTTCAAGGGAATGTTTTGAGTAAATTCTAGACAAATGTAAACTATCAATACCCAAATATAAAATCTGGCAAAAGAAATTTAAATCAGTGTTTTGGATACTGCTCTGGTAGTGCTGTAAGGGGCCACAGGACATTGCATTTAACTCAGTGGCATTAGTAACTGGATCAAGTGGAAATACCAACTCCTTGTGCTTATTATTTGCTAAATAGATGATGCTGAATCTTTCTCAAAATATTAAATGTTGTTAAATGTCTAAATGGCTACTGCATCAGGTTTTTCTGTTAAAAAACTGAAGCCTTGTTTCAATATTGCAGCCAAAAATTCATTTTTGAGGCAAAGTTTTACAGAAAAATTATTTTGAGCTACTTTGCAATGGTATCTGGAGAGTATCATTGAATGTGCAAAATTTGGACAAGGAAATTTTACTAAAAGAATTAATCTTCAAAAATGTGCAGGGTGAATGTTTGCCTTCTTTTCATTTGGTGGTTCATTTGGCAAAACCAGTGAGAAAGTGTTTAAAGTATAAAAATCTTTAGCACAATACAGTGTGAAACCAGGTTTAAAGAAAAGCCTGAACATCAGTTACCCTTTTTAATGACAGTTCAGTATGGCACACAAGTTTGTAAAGCATTTTTTGAGTGCTTATTTCATTTTTCCGTATTGTTGGGTGCCTCATGAATAATCTCTCATTCTCAGGTTAAAGTGGCTAATTCAGAAAACAGCACTATTTTAATGGTTTTAATTGGATTTCCAAAAAAATCTTTCTGAGCTTTGTTTTAAAGCTATACTAACATGTTCAAGGCTTTCAAAATGTTCAGCTTTCCTAGATTTCTGAAAGCACATCCCCACATTCTGTGTGTTCAAAATAAATATCTGCTGTAATCAGGCATTAATTTAACTTCAAGATTACCCTCTTAAGAGCTACTGCTTCATCAGTTTGAAACTGCCCAGAAGCACCAAAGCCATTGTCTATTTTAAAAGGCCTTAAGCTCCTGGAGGTCAGAGATTTCCTTGCCTGAAAGCTTAACTTCTGAAACAGGAATCTTAGGCTGTCGTCATAAGCTGTGCAAGGGTGCATCTCATTGCTCTTTGAACAGTGATTATTTTAAATTGCTGCATCTGTGATTTAAACAGCAATCAGCTAAAGTGTTGGTTTAAAGTTGGTGGTGTTTGTCATGTCTCTTGATAATCCCTTCAGCTTCATTCTGAAGCAGTTCAACGTTTCATGGTATGATGGTGCCATATCTCAGTGGATGTAAAATATCCAGGCTGGAACAGTTTGTTTCCCTACCTTTAGCTGTTCATATGGTTATTTTCCCTTTTACCCAAGTCATTTCTAATTTGTATGTATAATCCTGCTGCTCCACCTGCCCTACCTTCCCTTGCTGGCAGATGAAGTTTTGGTGTGAGGGTCTTCAGCCTAGCATATTTCCTGGATGCTGCCTTCACTGTTCAACAGTGCTTCCTACGACTCCAAAACACCGATTTGCTCCAGCTTGCAAGGCATCAATTGCAAACAGGAAAGGAAATAAACTTTGTATACACATTGTGCCTATCAGGAGAAGGGAGAAGTTATTTACTGGCTTGGCTGAGCAGTGTCAAGGCCGTGGGGTTTTTTTAATAGTGTAAATCCAATGATATATTAAACTTTGGAGAACCATCTGGCCCAGTAAATTGGGCAAACCTGTTGTTTAATACAGTCTGTATGTAAGGTAATTTGAGAGCACTATCTTAGCAACAGCAGGGTCATAATAAAAACAAAGCTTAGTGCAGTAAAAAATTGTAATTGCTGCCAGAGGTCTGATTACTTCCTCCCATGAAGGCTGGATGCTGCTCTAAGAATGCTTGTTTTGTCTTACCCTGCATTTTCTGCCTCTGTCACTACCTGCAGTTTTGCTTGGCTGTGAATTCAAACCACGTTTGTTTAGAAGAGGCCATTTTTTCCCAAATTCCTGAATATTTCCTTTAATCAGAGTTAAAAACTTTAATTGCAGTTGTGCCTGCAGTGTTGCCAGCTTGGCAGAGGGGGACAGAGAAGAGCTTTGGGGGACCTTTAAAGCAGAGCCTGAGCGGGCTGTGAACTGTAGCACATGGAAACTTGCCTGGGGCAGCACTCATTGTCTGCCTCTGCTGTGTGTGTAGGCAGCCTTAGACACGTCAGTGCTCATTCAGAATCACCCAGCTCCCTACAGAGACAAATACTCGAATTGCTGCAATGCTGAGCTGCAAAAAAAAAATCAATTTTTGATTCTCCTTGGGCTTAATTTGTAGAGCAAGACACCCTACTAAGAATCCTAAAAGAATTCTGGTTATAAACTTCTTGCATGGAAATAAATTGCAGAGATAGCAGTAGAAAGCATAATTTATCTGTTTTAGCACTGATTCACACTGTGAGTCTAAATCTTTCTAAGCTGATGAGGTCTTAACTACAGAAGAAGCCTTTGAACCCCAGGCCTGGTATCAAAACTGTACTTGTGGTCTCCCATAAACAACAGGGCTTTTTCCTGGGAAGAGTTAAAACCACAATGCTTAAGAGTCCAGGTAATTTCCAATTATTTTAGGCACTAGGGATTCTTTCATGAATTGACTTGGCATCTAGTCTGTGGTGGCATGTAGCTTCCTGCAGGCTCTGTCTGTATAAAGTCCTTTGCTTCTGGGATGAGTGTGAGAACACCTTACATCCCCACACACACCCTGCTCTGCCCCAGACACAGCCTTCATCCTTGCCTGCTCTCCCTTAAAGCTTCAAGTTTCTTTTCTCTTGCATTTAAAAGTATTCCTTTTGTGCTTGAGTAGTGAATGCAGAACATTGTATCCGAGAAAGATCATTTTAATGAAGTTATGAGCTTGAAAAGGTCGGAACTGAGAATTTCAGTGCAGTTTCATTAACTGCAGCCTTTGGCGTAGGGAACAGCTGTAATCCCAGAACTGGTGCTGCACCTCTTCTGTGCCGTATCCTTAGTGACTTTTGAATTGTCTGTACCATGTGCAGCGTGGCACAGAAAATATGAACCTGGAGAGGGACAATCAACTTGACCAAAAGTTTCTTCTGAAGTCTGGAAACAAGTTTGTGTTAGGTTATTGATCTAGCCTATGAGCTCAGGAACATTTGAATCCAACAAGGACTCAATTTCTCACAGAAAAGGACATTAATATGCTAAATTTCTATAATCAATTTATATGTAATAAATATGCATCATTTAAGTAGTGAATGTGATAAGCTTGTAAGTTTTTAATATCAATTGTACTCTGTGAAAGATGGATTCATTTAATGCGAGGAGAATTTGACTTTTCAAAACAAATACATTTTAGTTAAGATGAACTTTTGCAGAGATTTCTTTCTGAAATAAAAGCAAAGCAGTAGAGGAAGGAGTTAAGATAAGTCTAGAAACAAGTGTTTTTCTGACTCTATTTAGAAATATTTGGTTCTAGCCAGATATGAACTGACAGGTTTTGCTTTGATAAAATAGTCATAGACACTAAACATTTTATTAACAGGGCAATATACTGCAAATCATATTAAGATCAACTTAAATATAGTCAGCAGTGTAAACTGAATTTGTTAGTGTTGTAAAATGTTGAATGAGTTTTATAACTGCCTCTAGCAACATGTAATACCATATCTTTATGTGAAATGCTCTTCAAATTGTATTTACAGTAGAAAAAACTTTTAATAGTTCTAATTTGTTCTGCATATACTATTCATCAAAGTCAAATTATTTTAAGGAATTTTAAATCTCAATACCATTTTTTTTTCTCTGATGCTTGAGTTTATATTGCACTGAATTACTTTGGAAGATAAAGTAATAGTAAAATTTACTGGAGAACAATAGCCTTGTCTTGAAAATGTACACACTTGTCTCAGCAAAGGAAAATCTGATCTATTTTTAGATATGCATGCTTTCATAAGGAGATATGACAAATTAATACCCTACCCACTTGAAAACCATTGGGAAGAGCTAATGTGGAAGCTAAACAGGAAAAAAAGGTTTCATTGAATGCTGTGAAGGAGTACATGAGAGTTTGAAGAACTCATTTTGGAGTATGTAGGAAAATATTAGAGATTATTTCAAATTTCCTGGCATTTTGGCAAAACGGGAGGTATCGATCCACTGGTTCCCTCTGCTGAGAGGTTGAGTGTGTCCTGGGAGAAGGCAGAGACTGCATTGTTTATGGAAGAAAACAATCTTTATGGAAATACAATTTTGACATCAGGCCTGGATTTCAAGGGCAGAAGACTTACAGGGATGGAATTCCCAGGGGAAGAGGCTGGTACGAGGTTCTGGTGCTCCCTGAGCTCTGAGCCTGGAGGCCTCAGTCTGGCAGTGCTCAAGAGAGGCCCTCAAGGAGAGAAGAATGTGACAACTCACTGGCTTGCAAGTTACTGGTTAAATGATGGTGAAAAGGTTCTGTGCTAAATTTGGCACTGGATTTAATGAAAAAAATTAAGATAACAAACACAGAACTTTTTAAACTAGGAATGGCCAGTGTTTGTCCTTGTGCAGTTTGTGTAATGGTGTTAAGCTTACAAAAGAATTTATTTGTAGGGAAAACTGTGCTGAACACTTCTATTGCAAATGTAGACAGAGCCTGAATAGTACTTCCCATGCATAAAACAAAGAGGTAGGATTGCTTCATTTTCACAGAAAACATAAGAAAACTTTACAGAGGAGATAACACAAAAGAAACCAATTTGCGGAAGGAGGTCTTTCCTTATTAAAATACAGGGGAAATTTCAACCACTGGAAAGCAGTGGAGCTGAAATGGATGTATAATGCTTGACAAAGGATTTTGGATGGATTACACAAGAACCTGGAGCTCGCTGCTCTAAGTGAGCTGTCACTGCTGCTTGAGAGCCTTTCAGATGGGCAGCATGGGTGTCTGCAGTCCCTGGCAGCCCTGCTCCACGTCCCTGGGAGTACTCTGGAGGCTTTCATAGGTGCTCTCTCCCTCTTTGTCATCCAGATTCTGTCCGTGTGCTCTGGCCTTTCGGGAGCAGTGTCTGCTCGGCGCCGTGTCACCTCCGCTAGGTGCGTACAGAGGGGCACGGGTGAGAAGGACTTTCTGTCACTCAAAGTAACACATCTGTACGATCCTGTTGGTTATTCGGACATTTCCCGAGCCTCGTTCCGCACGTCCTCGGAGGCTCCCCTCTCCCCGGAGGAGCTTTGCCGGCGCTGGCTGCCCCGGGGATGCCCTGCCTCTCCCGGCGTGCCGGGGATGCTCCCGCGGGATGCTCCGGGCGGGGCCTGTCCTGGCCACCGCCCCCGGCCCGGCCCGGCCCGGCCGCTGCTCCGCTCCCGGCGGCGGGAGGGCCCTGGCGGCGCTCGGCGGCACCGGAGCGGGTAAGGAGCGGGCACGGAGCGGCTCTGCCCCGGGGGAGCCGGGCCACAGGAGCGGGGCGCGGGCGGGACCCCGTCCCAAGAGGAATTTCCCCGGTAGCTGAGGCGCAGACACGAAGTTCTGGCTTGAAACGGGCCGGTGGATGGGGCTCTTTTGTTTTGCTGTAAGAACATGATACATTTAACAAAAATATGTGGCTTCTTTTCCTTTTTTAAATTCCCTTCTTTCCTTTCCTCTTTCCTCTTTCCTCTTTCCTCTTTCCTCTTTCCTCTTTCCTCTTTCCTCTTTCCTCTTTCCTCTTTCCTCTTTCCTCTTCCTTTCCTCTTCTTTTCAAGAAGAAGTGGGGAAAATGGGATGGTTTTGCCCAGGGGTAGCCGGGGCTCTGAATCACGGCGGAAATCGGGAGGTTTTGGGTGCCTTGCATCCTAGGGGATCGCGTTTCCACGACTTTTGTCCTGTTAGGGAGGAGACTGGGGCAAGCGAGGAGTGTTTTTATTTAATAGTCGAAGTGAATTGAATTCCTGGAGCCTTTCTCATGTTTTCTCGTGGTTCGGCCGATGATGTTCAAGTATGCGCGAAGGGTCACGGCGTTTGAAAGCGTTGCTGCAGAAATCTCTGCCATAAATGCAGCCGGGGGCGCAGGGCTTTGGGAAAACACACGGAGCGGATGCAGAGGATGTGCTGCACAGGACTGGGATGTTTAAACTGCAGTGACCATTTGTGCCCCTAGTGCAGACCCCGGGGATGGAGTTTCAAGGATAGTGTAAATGAGAAGGAAAAAAAAAAAAAAAAAAAATAGACTATGTCCCCTTTCTGGCTTTAGATAAATGCTCTCCGAAGGGGGAGCTTTGCAACAGGGTTTTTTTTAAAGGTGTAGCTGTTCTGATACCGGCTGCAAACAAGTGTGCTGAGAAAACTGCTGACTAAGCTGTTTTACGGACCCAAGCGAGAGTTACACGATTCTGTGCTTCCCCAGTGGTTTTTTTTTTCTGTGAGGTGGAGAAACCCTGACTGATTTCTCTGCAAACAGGACTTGGCTTTTTTTGGGCCGAGTGGTAATGACTGACTGGGGAGGAGGGAACAGAAGTTTTGGAGCCTGAGGCTTTTAAACATGAGCTGTTCATTTTGGTGTTAACTCGCTT
Source organism: Poecile atricapillus (assembly GCF_030490865.1). Classification (NCBI taxonomy): domain Eukaryota; kingdom Metazoa; phylum Chordata; class Aves; order Passeriformes; family Paridae; genus Poecile; species Poecile atricapillus. Next base: position 101,968,321 of record NC_081251.1, read on the forward strand.
TGCCCTGTCTGGGGATTGGGACTCTTCTGTTGCTGTGAAAGAAGGAAAAGCAGTAGCTGAAGACAACACTTTATGTTTCCTGATTTGTTCAATGGGAGAAAATGCTGTCAGGAAAGATTAGCTGCCTTCTTGCCTCTGTGTGTGAGCGGAGAACTCAGCACTGTGCTCTGTAATCAGTTGTGGCTGAGTTTAGGAGTAATTTGTACAACAGGGAGCGTGGCCAGAGATTGTGTTTACCTGATGTTGGAGCTGTACATCACACCCCTGGGAAAACCTGCCCCAAGGCAGGTACCAGGTCCTTGCTTCATGCTAGGCTTCAATTGTTTTCCTTCTCCCTCATGAATATGTAGCAAGTGTTATTTTCTATCACTTCAAAAGTTATTGGGGTTTGTAAACTTAATGGGACAGCTTGTTGATGATGTCTGAATAGCGAGTTAATGTAGGTTTGTGAATTAATCTCTGTGTGTGGATGTTAACTCCAACATGAAAACAGAGATGTATTATCCTGGGCAGTGTTTGAGTTTGTGTTTGGGTAAACAAGATCCCTCTAGTCCACCACTCCTTTTCTTCTGGTTTTGATTGGTATAAATATAAGCTGACGTCTTCTGCTCCAGGAAAGAAGGCTGCCCACGTGTCTGTCTTAAAAGGCTTTTGGAGAGGAACCCAAATGAGGCTTTTTTTGGTGTCTGTGTTATGAGTTACACTTTCTGACATGACTGTCATCAGTTGTTATTAAAAATACTTGTATCCAAATAAACAAGGACTTAATTGGCACATCTCCTCAGTGCTACTATTCCTGTAAGGCCTTAAAGCAGGGAGAAGGGGAGTATTCCACAGCTGAGGTGAGAGCTGTTCTGTCAGAAAATGTTCCTGACAGCTGTCAGACGGTACTTTTCATGTTTAGAAGACCTCTACAAATCTTCTGTCATGGGTTATACTCCAGGAAGGTATTGCCATGTGTTTGTTGGGCACTAAAGCATGAAACAGTTTTAAAGATAGATATAAAAACTGACTCAGAACGAAAACTAAATTTAAAGAAAAGGGACTATTATGTTGTTCAGTGATTTTCCTAAATACAATATTTCTGTTAGCTTCCCTACCTTCTATTACTCACTCTGAGATTAGTGGCAAGAGTTTTGAGTGTTCTGTGTGTTCTTTGTGGCATTTCATCCCTCCCTCCCTTCCCTTGGACACTGCAAACACTAGCAGAGGACCAGGCTTAAACTTCCTTCTGACCACAGCCAGCTTAATATTTTGATATGTGATCTGTGTGCCAAAGTATTCAGGCTTTTATTTTTTTTTTTTTTTTTTTAAATCCAAAGCACTGCTTAATCCTAAAAAAAAAAAGCAAAAAAAAAAAAAAGCTGTTGCTATCCCAGAAGTGGGACAGCCACCCATAACTGCATTTCTGCTGCTTCTTAGTTCATTATAAATCTCTGTCTTTGCCCAGAGGGAGAAGAGAGGGAGAGGTTTGGGATGTTAAAGTACTTGCCAGAGCCCTGTGCAGAGCTGCTGTGACCAGAGCACTTCTGTGGGATGTGCATGCATTCCTAATAATAACATGTTTCCTAAACACAGTTAAAAATTGCTTCAGTAGATGCAGTAACATTCCATTAACTTAGTGACCTGCAGAAGTACTGCAAATAAAAATAGATTTATTTTGCTGTCTCTTCTAGGCCAGAGCTTTTTTTTTTTTTTTTTAATTAAACGAACCCAACAAACCTTCTGTACAGAAAAATGTCAGCTGGTGTCCATAAACAGTTTACATAAATCCCTTCTGTCCAAAATCTGGCTATGGAGTGTAAGCTCTGCCATCAGTGTGGTGATGCTGAGGAGGAGTGTGGTTCAGAGGATGAAGCAGGACTAGCCCAGGGGACTGGATGTGAGTGGGCCCTGTGGGAGCTGTGTTGTACACATGGCAGGAACACAGTGAAGTGAATTAAATATCATTTACCTATCTTCTCTGTGCAGATAATGGGAAGAAATTAAGTGCAACAGCACAGATCAAAAAACAACTACCAGCTTAAAAAAAATTAAGGGTCACAGGTTTGCAGTGAACACTTGCTAACATTAAAAAAACAAAGAAGTTTTCACAATACACTGCTATGTGTAACTGTTTTGCTTTGAGAAGATGCAATCGTGTCTTGCATCACACCTTGCAGTAACCTCTAGCACACAAGTGATGTGTCTTAGAAGGCACTGTGATATCAAGAAAGGACTAGAATAAAAACACTGAGTAGTTAATATTGATTTATTCAGATTTTTTGTTATTTCTTCTAGGAAAAACGAGCTTTCTTCTGTTAAAGATGTTTATTAAAACATAGAGAACGATTTTGTGGTTCTCAAGATTTAATCCAGTTCTAATTTGAGCTAGTAAAACTGTTCCTACTGGCTTTGGTAGCAGACTGTGTCTTCCTGAGGGTTTTCCTGGCATGAGCAAGGGTCCACCCTGCCCTGTGTTCTTCCCAGCCTGGAGCCCAAAGATGCACAGAACCATGGGCCACTGGAGGTGTGTTAATTTTCCCAAACTGGGACAGTTTGTCACCTGTTGAGAGGGGGAATCTGCCCAGCAAACAGGAAAACACTGGATGGAACTCTGCTGGGTGTCATCTGCAGGAGCTGACTGAGAAGTTAGAACTGATGTCCCCAGGAAAGATGCTCAGACTTGTGTTGAGTACTGCTGTTCGCTGTTCTTACAGATATGCCAGAGATAAACGCGGTTTTTATCACTTTGGTTACGTTAAAAGGAAAAACAAACAGGTTCTAAGTGTACCCATATACAGGTCTTCTTTAGGCATTCTTTAGAATTATGCAGAGTTTGTGGTGTGATGTAAGATGTTATTTCATCTTCCTGAAACAAAATAGTTACATGGAGCTGTGGCTTGGGAAAACTGTTTTTAATGTTAAAAAGTGCTTGTTGCAAGCCTGTGATCCTTGTATGTTTTGTAGCTGGAGGCTGATTTTTGCCTGACTTCTTTCTCCATGCTGTTATATTCACTGGTTCATGTGTTCTGTAAGGTGTCTGGATCTGGGCTGAGTCACAGCAGGTAGTGCAGGACCTGATGAAAGAAACCTTATAGTTCCCCTCAGGTGAGAGAGGGACCCATGGGGTAAGAGGACCTCTGCTGCTTTTTGCAGCTTCTGGTCTGCCTTCCAGTATCTTTCCCATTGTCACTTTAATTGGATCTCTATTTAAGGGTCTTTTTTTAAAATTTATTTTTAAATTATTATTTTTAGTTTATTCTATTTAGTTTATGTGATCTCATTCTGAAAGTTATGTCCCTGATAACAAGCTCTGCAGAAAAATCCTTGAGAGGAATGACGGTGCAGATCCCAGGTGGCTGTGCGGCCGTGATTTGTAAAAATCTCTCAGTCTCTTTAGGAAATACCTTTGGTTCGTCTCCATAAAATTATACAGACACTTCCAGTAAAATGTCTCTAGAATTTTCTGCTTGATTCCTATTCCCCAGTAAGAAAGCAGTGAAGGACAAGGCTGATGTGACTCACCCGTGGTGATGTGACTGCTGGAGGGAGGGTGTGGGAATCACGGCTCACTGTGTATGGGAAGAGTGGTCAAAGCTGATGCTGTTACACACAGGACCAGTCATGCATGATGTTTTGTTGTCTTTTCAAGGCAGCTTTGGAGTGACTTCACATCTGAGTGTTAGGGAAGGACTCCCAGAATGGATCTGCGCATGAAAATGAGCATTTTTATAGTGTGTAACAGCAAAGATGGAAATTGTTTTGAGTAGCTGTGCTGAATTTTCACATACAGTGAAAGATCCTCACCATCCAACCTCCTCCTCTTGTCAGAGAGAAGAGCTACTTCTCTGGGGAGGATCCACTTAAGCCGCAGCTGAGCAGGCTTGAGCAGTCACCAGAGACATGACTCTGGCTGCTCTTCTTTCACTTTCCATTTGGGAGCTTCCCATAGGTTTTCCCTCCTGTGTGAATCTCATATTGGCTCACAGCCTTTTAAAGCAGAAGGTGTGACCCTGAGAGGCAGAGGAGTTGGGATTTCCTCAGGCCTCCATCCATCCAGTGCCTGCAGGATCCCTGCCCGGCTGCATTCCGGATGCTCTCCCGGCAGTGCTGTCACCATCGCTCCCTGCCCTCCTGGTGGGGAGCTCCCCACACCCCAAACCCTGTGACATCAGCCTCACTAGAGAGCGTTTCAGCCTCTGCCCATCCCTTTTCCCTGTCAAGGAAAGTAAGTGCTGTCTCTGCTTGGGAATTGTGATGGGTTGTGTTGATAGCCGTAAATACGTAAATTTTTTCAAGCTTGTGCGTTCAAGCACCAAACCACCTGATTTGTACCCTCCCTGTGACTGAGGCAGGAGCAAACAACAGCGAGAGGTGTTTGCAAGAGCTGGGCCTGCCTTTTCTCTGGGACATGCACACTGTCAAAAGCTGAAAGCTTTAATTCCTCCAGCTCTCGGGGCCAAGAGTAAGGAATTCCAAATTAAACAGATTAGCTGCAAGCTCTGAACTTCTCCCAGCTGTGCCTATGCCCCAGAGAGCAAGCAATGTAAATAAAAGGTCACATTGCACTTTGAAGTTGGTGTATTTTTGACTATTACACCAGTTCCTTATTTTCTAAAATGAGTAATGCAGTGGAGGCTTAATCCATATTCCAAATGCAAGAAAATGCCAAGAAATTCCTATTTCCCATCAGCTGTGGCTTTTGCTTATGTTTATTTCAGAAGTATAGACCAGATAATTTTTTATGTGTATCTAGGATAGAAGAAACAGAGTTAAATAGAAGTGCAGCCACATGTACTATCAAAGTAAAATTTGAGGTAAATCATCATAAATCAAGCAGTATTTTATGTAGAAGTTATGCTTCAAGGATTTTTTGCAGAGTTAAGTAATAACCAAAACGGTGACACAAAGAATATGGCTGTAAAACACAGAAATAAATCTGCCATGTTTTACTTGGATATCACAAAGGCTTAGAAACATTTAGGGCATTTTATGTACCATATGTGCTTTATTGCTTAAACTGCAGAGAATTTGTACTTCCCTGCAAGACTATCGCACTCTGTGGCAAAATGCTTGAAGAAGAGTCTGGGTGTTTGTACAAAGAACAGCAACAACTCATGGTGGTGTTATGGGACAGTTTCACCACAGCATGCACAGGATGCAGAGCTTTGCATTAAATTTCTATATGGCCTGTATGCAACAGACAACCTTGCTCTTGGAAATAAAATTGGCGTGCAGTAGAGTATGGGGTCCATAGTTTTTCTGGAAGGGTGGAAATAAAATGACCAGGCACTGTCCACAAACAGAACAGCTCATGTGAAGAGCTCAGCTTATTTGGAAGGGATTATTTAACTCTTTTGTCACACTGTATGTAGATAAATCTGGGTTTTTTTTTTTGAGATTGGAGCAAGTAATGAAGCTGGTGTTTACCCAGTGCAACCCCACTGAACAAGTGGCACACATAAGGTACATGCTTGGGTGTTACATAGAGAATTTGTTTAAAGTATGTGTAGTTTAACAGTCTGGAGCTGCAATGGCCTCTGGAATTGGAAAGGCAATAAAGAATGTACTTAGAAAATTATGCTTTTCTGTGTGTTGGGAGTGTGGGCACTGTCTATTAAACACTGCATTTACTTGCTTTATGCTTTGCAGAAGGGAGCTGTTTCCCTGAGGTTCCTCATTAGCTGACCCCGTGCTCCTCCAATATTTTTAAAGAGGACCTTTGTGTTTGAACAGAAGGGGAGGTGCTTGAGGGTTTTAATTGATGCCAAATTTTAGGGAAGACCCCTGAGAGTGAGATGTGCAGGGGGTTCAGTCGTGCACTGCGCTGGTTCAGTGCTGCTGCTGTGAGAGAGGTGACAGAAGGCCGTGCTGTCAGCATGCTGGGGACATTGCTGATGACATGCCAGCATCCTCAGCTCACTGAGGACCCAGGTGCATCTGGATTAAAAGTCCAAAGCCAACACCTTGAGTTGCACCTTAGAGTGAGTTGGGAGTTATTATTAGTGCTCAGTGTAGGAAGAGCTGACAATATCCCCCAGCAAGGCATGAAAGTTGAGCCGTATTTTTGTTGCAGATTTGATCAGGGATTTCTGAAGCAACAAAGTGATAGCTACAGCCTATGAAATTTTTCAATAATAGGATAGGATTTCTCTTCCTCCCATCCTCAAGGTATTAAAATGAAAAAATTAAGCTGCAATGTCTGCTCATTAAATGCTGAGGGACTGTGTTGATCTGATAAATGGGAAGATTGTTTTCAGGCAGAAGAGGATGAATTGAAATGAGATGCAACTTTTGGGTTCACTGGAATTAATGCACCTAGGATCAACTGCTATTTCAGCCAGCTTTTTTTATTGGCAGTTTCAATATTCTAAAAATGGTATTTCCTGCCTCATATCTGAACAAGATACCACATGTGCTTGTAATTTAAATGTCACAGGCCACATAACATGTGTGTGATCAATGGTATCTTGTATAATTTTCCTTTTACTCCAAGCATTTGCATTACATTTATGTGGGTCCCATGGGTGACCATTGCTTTTTGGAGGCAAAACACATCAATCCTGCAGCCTGAACTTTATTTTGATTTCAAGGAAGAACGTCCCAGTTCATAGAAAGGAATTTGGAGCACGGTTTAGGACAAAACTGAAATCGAAAGCATTACTTTATTGCATTGTATAGATGTAAAAGAACCAGAGAACAAGTGATATAAAGCAGCATAAAACTGATTTTTAAAGTTGTTTTTTTAAAAAACTAGATGAGTGATGCTGTCCTTAACACACAAGAGGGTGCATTTCCTTTTATTAGCATGATATTATTCAATAGGCTTGTAAAAATCCATTTGGGCTTTTTTTTCTCCATTCCTAGTGGTTATTTTTGGGGATCAGTGAGCTACAGTAGGGGAACCACTATCTATTTTAACACTTTTTGCATGTGTGTTTTTGTTATCATCAGCATCTTTTTTTTTTTTAAAAACTCCCAAGTAAATGCAACAGCAAGAAGAGGTGAAAGCTACAGCCTCTGACAGGTACACCAAGGGTATTGTGACTGCAGAGGAAAGCATTTGTTTCCCACTTTTTTCCATCTGGGAAAGTGGTTTTCTTCATTGACACTTACTGACTGAAGTTATATGTTTGGCAGGTGGAGTTCAAACATCTTTTTGTTTTGTAAAGGAGAAAAAAAAACCGAACCAAACCTGCCAAATAATCTGCAGCATCACATTTTAAAAAGGGAATAGTAACAGAGGCTGGGGGGAAAGTCTGGGAATAATAAAGGACACTGAAAAATTTAATTTCTAACAAGAAAGGGAAACAGTCTGCAAATGTGTTCTTTATTGTAAACACCCGATTTTATGATTTCTTTTCCATTGGTTCATCTCAGTGTTGTGTGATTTGCTCCTTGAGCATGGCTGTGGTCACACTGGAGGGTTGTGGCAGCATCCCCAGAGCCCCTCCCCAGAGAAAGGCTTCTCTCCCATCCACAGCGTGTTTTTTTCCTCTCTGGCCATCCCTTATCTCTTGTAAATGCCAGAGGAGTTTTTACCGGCAGCCTTTGAGGCTGTTTCCTTATGTTCTCTTGCCTAGCAGGCTGCCCCAGTGTTCCGGCTCTTCCAGGAAAAAGCCACGCCCCGAGTCCGCATCACATTAGCTGCTCTTAACAAATGAGGCTTTGAAAAAAGGGCTGAAAACTTTGAAACTTCATCTCTAGAAATAATTAATGCTGAAAGAGCATTCGTGGCAACCAGAGGGAGAGGAGGAGAAGGGTGTGATATGGGAGGAAAAAATGATGACCAAGTCAGAGACCAAATAGCAGTGATTTTTCTTTCCATTGCTGCATTTCATGATGAAGTGATTGTGTGGGTGAAGGACACACTGGTAGTTGTGTGTGTCTGAGCTATGATAGTATTTTGTAGTTGTTTGCTCCCTTTCTCTCTCTCTTTCTGTAAGTGGTGATTAGAGTGCTTGTAAAATAACTAGCATAGTGCAAATATTTTTCTGAACAAAAAGGTCGAGAGTTCAAAAACTAATGAAGGATCAGAGTCCTCCTCTGTTGAGAGCTCTCTGTTGCTCAGCCTCAGAGTAAGCAGACTATGCCACGATTTATGGCATTTTCTTACTGGCTACAAGCTGCCCCAGAAATAATGGGGTAATGATAAAAATAAAGACTTGTAGCACGAGTTTAACTTGGCTGTACTGCAGCATGTCTAGAAGTGAACTGTTCTCTAAATGTTACAGATAAAGAATGGCTTTTATGGTTATGTGATTCTGTAGTGCTGTGAAATTAAACAGCCTGATTGTGGCTGGTTGTGCACCAAGGGCAATAGCTCTAAGTCATCATTAGCTGACCTTAATTAACGGAGTAATGTACATGCAGGTGGTTTTTGTCTATATGAACTCCGCCTTCCTTGTGCTTTCAGGCAAACATGAATGTGTTCTGACAGATCAAGAGTAACTTTCTGTCAAAGGAGGGATGTTTGAATGTGCCCCCGTGGTGTTTCATTGTACTCGATTCCTCCTCAAGCATTGGCAATTTTTTGCTTGCTCCCTCATCAGGCAGGAGCAGTGGGGAGGAAAAACTTTGGGGAAAACATGCCCTGCATAAGGATGCAATGAGCATTTAAATTTCAGCACACAATTTAGAACCATGAAGGCAAGATTAATGATTTACTGGTTGCAGTCCTGCTCTGAGGACATCCAGCTGAGCCCTTTACCAAAGACACTTTGTTTGATGAAGTGGAGTTTATTAATTGGTTTAAAGACCTGTCCTTTTTCCAGGCCACCAGCCAATTCAGTGCTTGGCAGATGTGAGTGTTGTTACTTGGCCTTGACTTGTGTTTCATCAGCATTTTGTCTGTGGTGGAGGCTTGCAGTCTGCTCCTCTGCAGGAATTCACTGCTCATCCTTAGGGCTAATTTCTTGCTTAAAAGTTTAATGCCTTTCCAATGCTTCCTTGTAACAGTCCTAGTCTCCAACAGCCTAAGCCTGGGTTGAAGGAACTGATGTAAAGAGATTCCTGCCCAGGTCTGGCAGGCATCCTGGTTTTTGCCCTGATGGCAGCAGCAAGTGTACCTTTGCCATCAGCACTGAGTTGCTACAGCTTTTCATCAAAAAAATAATCGCCTCTCTCCCTCTTGATTCTGTTTTTAGAAACAGCTACACCATTCTTAGTAAAATGCTGGGTTTTTTGATGGGGGAAGGAGGGGAAACCTTACCCAGAGCAGATGCCCAGTATGGAAAATCTCTGTCCATTTTAGAAATGATGCATAAGCTGTATATGTCGTATAGTATGAAGCTCAAAGTATTATTCAAGCAGTCCTGTACTGCTGTGGGGCATTCTGCTCTCCCTGATTGAGAGGCTCTGTACATCAGATGCTCTGAACAGCTCGTAGAGCTTAGAACTCCCTTCAATCCCCAACCTGGGAGAGCAGTGGGGATTCATGGGCAGTTTATCTGTTTCTATACAGATATCTCAGATTATACATGTAAAACAAAATACACTGGATTTGTGAACTGCTTGCAAATTTGAGCTTTGTGTGATTTGAGTTTGATCTGAATCATGTTTGTTGTTTGTTCATAGATGGCTTGTGGGTGATGCGTTGTTCAAGTGCCTCAAGTTTCTCCTACAAGATGTGTTCCCCAAATCCAGCAAACTGGGTCACCTTTGATGATGAGCCTCTCTTCCAGTCACCTCAGAAACTGGCTGACAGTCAGAGTGGTTGCAAACCAAATGGCCTTAAGCTCAACCTGTCCAGTGTTCATGAGCCTTCAAGCAGGTCCTCCTCTACAGGCAGCACTCCACTCTCATCTCCTGTAGTTGATTTCTACCTAAGTCCCGGACCCCCCAGCAACTCTCCACTTACTACACCGACCAGAGACTACCCGGGAAACCCCTGCATTTCAAAGTCTGGGATTCACATGCTTTATCCCATCCCTGAGTGGCCCTCAAACCCTCCTCCATCCGCCGGGATTTGCTCATCCCTAGCCTCGCAGAAACTGAGCAGCCTTCCTTTGAACCCCTCACCTAATGACCATCCAGGTAAGACTTTGGTCTCCAAATCTGCAGATGAAGGAAGCCCTAACCCACCAGGAAGCTGCGAGGAGCTGGCTCCAGGACACTTCCCATACTTCCACAGTGACTGTGCTTTTTCCAGTCCATTCTGGAAGGAAGGCTCCTCCCTCAGCATATTGCCAGCTAATGTTAGCACACACAGGAAGGACAAAGTGCTTGACAGGAGTGGGTGTCATCCTAGAGACAAAGAAACGTGTCATGATCAGAAAAGCCTTAACCAGGGCTCCTTCAGTTACATCTGTGAGAGGCTTGAACACCTGCAAGCTGACAGCTGTGAGGCCATGGAAAACTCACCCATCTCCAGCACCCACGCGTGGCACAAGCTCTCCCCCGCCATCCCACACAGCCTTTTCAGGAGCCAGAAATCGGATGGGTGGCCGTTCATGCTGAGGATTCCTGAAAAGAAGAACATGATGTCATCTCGGCAGTGGGGCCCAATTTACCTGAGTGTCTTGGCTGGAGGGGTTTTGCAGATGTATTATGAAAAGGGCCTGGAGAAACCTTTCAAGGAATTCCAGCTGCAGCCGCAGTGCAAGCTGTCCGAACCCAAACTGGAGAGCTACAACGTCTCAGGAAAAATCCACACTGTGAAGATTGAATGCGTGTCTTACACAGAGAAGAGGAAGTACCACCCCAAAGTAGAGGTGATCCATGAGCCGGAGGTGGAGCAGATGTTAAAGCTGGGCACCACCGACTACAACGACTTCACCGATTTCCTCGTGACGGTCGAGGAGGAGCTCATGAAACTTCCTGCTGTTTCCAGACAAAAGAGGAATTATGAAGAGCAAGAAATGACTCTGGAAATAGTGGATAACTTTTGGGGGAAAGTCACTAAGGCAGAAGGAAAACTCGTAGAAAGTGCGGTCATCACACACATTTACTGCTTGTGTTTTGTGAATGGTGGTGCCGAGTGTTTTCTAACCCTGAACGACCTGGAACTCCAGAAGAGGGATGAGCGTTACTTTGAGAAGGAGCAGGAGAAGAAGTGGATCGATATTCTCGAGTGCCATTTCCATAACTGTGTCAAAGCACAGGAATTTGAACAATCACGGATTATTAAGTTTACACCCCTGGATGCCTGCAGGCTGGAACTGATGCGTTTCAGGACACGCTACAATGGGCAAGACCTTCCCTTTTCTGTGAAGGCTGCAGTGGTGGTTCAGGGGGCATACATTGAACTTCAGGCTTTCATAAACATGTCTTCAGCTGCTCAGATCTCAACACGTTTATCCTCTGTGAAATACTGTGAAAATGTTATGATACGCTTTCCTGTTCCCACACAGTGGATCAAAGCGCTTTGGACCATGAACCTCCAAAGGCAGAAGTCCCTAAAAGCAAAAATGAATAGGAGAGCATGCCTTGGGGCTTTGCATGAGGTTGAATCTGATCCTGTAATCCAAGTCTCAGTTGGAACAGCAAAATACGAGAATGCCTACAGGGCCGTGGTGTGGAAGATTGACAGGCTTCCAGATAAAAATTCAAGTAAATAATTTGTGCTATGGGCTTGGGTGTGTGTCTTCACTGGGTTTATACTTGTGTACCTCCATCAGCTGTCGTGGTTTGGGTTTTTATCTGTGGGATGCTGTCAGTAGAAGCTGGAGTAATCTTTTAGGAAAAAGAGAATACAGACTTATCAATTTCTTTAAAGCATGTTTTTGTAATTAACTTGACAGAGGCAGAGGTACTGTTCTGAGTGTGTGGTATCGTTATCATTCTGAGTAAACCTCTGGTCTGTAGTAGTAAGGCTGAGGGAAGGGTTTATGCTTCCCATGCACCAGCTGGGCAATGGGTGGGATGGGAAGCAGAAGTTGGTAAAATGATTTGTTCACCCAATATCACACAGCTAATAGAAAATGTGGTATTGTCACTGCTGGGTCTTGGCCTTCGAGCATCATTTAAGAAATGGTAGGTATGACACAGAGCTAGAAGGTGCTGTGGTTAAATTTGCTGTAGGAAGGAAGAAAAAATGCTGTAGGAACTGTGCTTTTGCAAAGGCTGGGCTCTATTACCTCTTTCATGGGTTTGTGCATTGAGGTTGTACATTCATGGCAATAACTGCACTGACAAAAAATGCCTCCCACTTTATTCCCATTTCTTTCTGGTGGTGGTACCTCACTGAAAACTTATAGCAGTAAAAGCAGCTGCGTTTTTAATTGCACACATGGAAGTAGTTAATTGACTTAAATTTGAAGGAGAAAATATGAATTTTTGAAGAAAAAAAAAATAAATATTTGGGTTTAAAATTCCAATTTTTAGTCATGTTGCCAGTACCTTTCTAAAGACATAGTAAAAATTCTTGAGGAATACAGTATCCTGCTTCCAGTTCTGTAGAGTGAAGGCATTTGATCCTTTGCTTGATCCTTTGCATTACGTGTACCTGAAGCTTTGGGGATCTGTGTAAGACAAGGGCACCTGTTAAAGCATTTCATGTAAAATATCTGTAAAATCTGTACTTTTAAAAAAGAGGGTAAGTGTATGTTACTAACATATGGATTTTCCTAGTCTTGTATTATCCTGTCTGGGCTAACTGCCTCTTTAGAATGGCCAGGAAAGGTTTTATCCTCTCAAGTTCCTGTTTCAGGCATTCTACTAGTAAGCCAGGACTAATGGTGGGGAAAGGGCAATGACAGAGAGAGGGAAGTGAAGGGCATGGGCTGGGGAGACTGGAAAATGGACAGGGAGGGCAGGGGAGTTGATGGAGAGATGTAAGAGAATGAAAAGGCAGAAGATGATTCTTCAGTTCTTCAAAATCCCTGTCCTGTGCTCCAGATTTCAGAGATTTACACCATGTTGCTATGACCCATGTGTTTTCCCAAGGCTTACAGGACCCTTTGGGTAGATTGTAGTATTCTTTGCTGTTTAATGTAGGTTTGCTTCTGTAAAATCAAGTCAGCAGTTTAGGCAATTTTAAAGATTATAAATCTTCTGAATTTCCTGCAGCTCTTTCACCTGAAGATTTGATGTGCACAATCAACTTCAGATTTAAGTTATTTGAAAGAAAGAACTGGGTTTGTTTTTAGGCATTCCACAGCTTTACATTATTTTCTACCAGTAGCTTAAACTTTTGACATTTGAATAATTCCTGTAGCTGAGATCTGCAGAAACATTTGTCTCTGTGAAATGTTCGTGCATTTGAAAAAACATTTTGGTAATAATACTGCCCAGTCAAATTTTAAACCTCTTTATCAAGTGTTCTGTACACAGTTAAGAGTTTAAAAATAGAGTTATCCCAAGGCATGCCAGAAGTCTGGAGACAGTCAAACTAATAGAAATATGTAAACTTTCATAATATGTTTACCGCAGGCAGAAAAATCTGCTGAGGATTTTGCTTTCAAAAAGCCTTTGTCCAAGGCTTCTTAAAAAAAAAAAAAAGGAAGGGAGAAGGAAAGGTTGCCTACAGTTTTATTGTAGCTCCATTTATAGACATTGAAATATGTTAATTTCCACTGGATTCTACTAAAGTGTTTTCTTGGAAAAGTGCTGGCCAAGTGAAGTCAGTAGAAGCTGCAAGAAACACCAGACTTTCAAAAGCTGCCTCTATCTATTCAGATATATAGATGTTGCATTTGAAGTCAGAATTTTAGCATTATTTTTTAAAAAAGAAAAAAAGGAAAAAAGCAATAGGCTTTGAAGGGCTGATCCAGTGAAATTTCTGAAAACTGAGTCTATGTTTGTGAAACTGGGGCTTTGTGTAAGGAAATGCAGAACCTGTTATGATTTTTGCACGGTACTGGGGCCAGACTTTGCAGTGGGGAAGCTGTGTCAGCTGCTCCCCAGGAGGTTCCCAGGGAGCAAGGGAGAGACTAAACTGCAATGCACTGTGCTTTAATCACTTGCTGTGTAAATTTGAGCCCGGTGATTTTTCCTGCTAGGAAAAATTACTTCATCCTCAAGCCATTGTGTAAAGCAACAGCTTTTCAGCTGATTATTTCTTCTTTCATTCTGCATCATGGAGCCACACTGAGGAAGCAGGGACTGAACAGCACAGCAAATTGGAGCTTGAGGAGGTTATGGCTGCCTTGTTACTGCCTTTAGCATCTGTGCAGGGACTCTGCTGTGGGAGGTGATGTGGTTCCCAGGAACCAACAGGTGCTGCTTTTCTTTTTTTCTAAACTGCCCATGTGGAAACTCAAGGCCATGGCTTTGTCAGGTGGGCTCCCTCCCTGCCCAGCCACCTCCTCCTGGCACTGGCACCAGTGTGAACTGGTGCTTGGTGGTGGTACTGTCCCACTCCTGTACTTCCTATGCACTTCTCCCAGCCAGTTGGATAAATGTACCCACTTAGACATAGCTGAGGGAGTTATTAACTTCTAACAACCCTAACTTTTGCAAATCTGTTCTTAGTAATTGTTTATATTTTCATGTTCAAAGTAAGAGTTTTAGAACTGGACCTAGTTTGGCAAAAATAGAATTATTACATAACTAAGATAACCAGTATATTATTTTGGCTTTAATTGCTTTGCTTCATGAGCCTTTCTCAGATCAAGGTTGCTTGAATGCTACTTACACAGGTGAAAAAGGGCTAAACAGTGTTAATTAGTGCAACGTTAAATTATTAATTGCTTTTGAAACACTATATGAATGCTAAATGATATTTGGAATCTAGTTTCATAGTTTTATTGATCTTTTGTTTGTTTTGGCTTTTTTTGTTGGTATTCATTGGAGACAGAGAGCAAGAGTTAGGAATGCTTTTAAGGAAACAAGAGCTAGATTTTCAGATTAGGGCAGATTAAAATATCTCAATTCACAGAAGTCTTAACAAGTGACATAGACACCTAAACTGCAGGGTTTCTGTCTCACAGGTTAGGTAGTAAAAACTCAGTAATCTCCCCAGATTTTTTTCCTGACTCTTCGGAGTGTTTGATTTCATCAGTCCAGGCGGTCATGCCTCAACAGTGTCTGATGGGCCACATTTTGGATAGCTGGGCTTGAAAATGTCATCTTGAATATGTCAGGGCTCTGAATATGTCACCTTAGCACATTGTGCCTACTCCAACTCACCTGTCTTTCCACAGCACCACCTTTTCTCTCCTTCTGGCCAACACCTGTTTTTTTCAGCATTACAGTTTCTTTAGCAAACGGATCTTCTACACATAGCCTCTCCCTCTTCTTCTGACTCCAGTGCAACACAAGGCCTGGGAAGCAGTGGTTTCATGGAGCAGAGATGATGACAAGAACAACTCAGTTTTAGGTGAAATCTAAGGGGATGGTCACAGTCTTCCAAAATTCTGGTCAGTCACTTTGCTGTCTGACAGTTGATGGGAAGAAGTTGTTCTACGCTCCTAGCAGAGCCCAGCAGTGGCAGAACTTCTCCAAAAGTGAAGGGGTGAGTACCTCCCTTTGGCATTGGTGTTGGTACAAGAGACAGATGGGCTGGGGGTAACCCAGTGTTTCAGGAATAGGCAAAAAGGTCCAATGGAGGCTGCTCCAGAGGACCCAAGGCAGTATCCTTAGCCAAATCCCAAAGCTGTTGTCTCTGCCTTTGCAGGTTACCACCTAAGGAAAAGGAAGCACCCCAGAATTCACTGCATCCCAACACCAAGACCACCTCATGGCTGTAGGTCAGCTGGAATATGAACCCAGAGGTTTCTTTCGATGGTCCTCTTGAATCACAACTATGCCATGTCTAGCAGGAAAACCTCCAATAGCCAAACCAATCCAGCAACAGCCCAAGAGGTATGGCTCATCTATGCCTGGACTCAAGTGGGCGTCTATTATCCAACATTTACCATCTGATATGTGCCCAGGAAAGTTCCAAGCAGTGATTATTTCTGGATTCCATTTCTCAGAAGACAAAACAATTTGCTAAACAATTCCCATTGCTATTTGTTTCCTCATAGGCCTCCCCACAAAAAAAAACCCAGGAAGATTCTGAATTTGATCTCCAAAAGCCCTTAGATGTATGCTGGTGGCCTTCTACCACAAATTAACTACAAGCAACAAACCCTTTTTCCTCAGATCTTTGATTAACCACAGCTGCAGAGGCAGAGAGTGCCTTCTCCCTGGCCAAGACATGCCATGCCATCTTGGTGCTGAAATTCCTGCTGTCCTCTCCAGGATCCTTCACTTGTGGCTGGCACTGTGCAGTCTGTGCAGCAAAGCACAAAGAACAGGTCAAGTAAGCGTCTTGCTAAGCTGCATCCTGGCACCACCATGGGAAAGGGGAGCAGGTCCTGAGAGCCAAAAGTTCAGATGGGATGACAACTTGCAGTGTGGCTCTGGAACAGGATGTTCCTTGTGGTGTCCTGTTGCTGGGATGATGGAGGATTCAAGGATGGAGAGGCCCGCATCAACAAAGGCTCATTCCACCGTGTCCAGGCAGTCTGGAAGAGGGACTGTGAACCAAGAGAGTGTTAGTGCAGCAGAAATGGGCTTGGACACAGCAAGAGGTGACCAGCAGCAGATCATGGACAAGGCTCACATCACAGAGGTGCAGAGATCTGCCTGTCCCTGTGTACATGAGTGACAGAACACCATCTCCTCCTCACACTTGTTCTGTGCTCCAGTTTAATTCTCAAGACGTTGGCAGGTGGCTGTAATCCTTACTTTGGAGTTTGTTCCCTCCATTTCCATAATAAAATCCCTGATGCTACAGTTCTACATGTTTCTGTGTTTTGTGTTATTGTCCTGAGACTTCAGCTGCATGTTGCATGCCCCTGGCATGGCACTCCTTGCAAACTGGGGATGTTTGTGCTCCAGTATCTTGCAGGACTCTCTCCTGAGGTGTGCCCAGGGGTCTGTGTAATGTTACAGGGAAAACCTGCAGCACAGACAGGCACCCAGCCCAAGGCCCCTAGGAGCAATGGAGATGCAGCTTTTTTGTTTATTTTTGCCATACAAAATGCGTGTGAGCTTGTGGATGTGGAATATTAGCATGATTTTTCCCATGGGATGGATAAAGCTCAGTTTGTATTTACTCCATCTTCAGTGTTTCCTTCATTCTGCTATGAAATTGATTCCTGTCACTGGAGGAAGCCAGTGCATAAAGAATGGGACATTTTTTCCTGAACTTCGAGATTCCATTCAGTGTAATGGATGAAAACCAAATACACACTGCCAGCTTCCCTTTGACAAAATACAGGCAATCCTTTCTCTTATTTTTTTTTTCTCCTCTTTTTTTTCCCCTGCCTGCAGCAAAGCATAGTTAGTTGTCTATGCAGATGATTAAAATCCTGGAGAGAAGGAGAAATGCAGGATTGCTATGTTTTGCCCTGAAGAATTTGGAGAGGATTCTTTTCATTTTATTAAATTGTATTATTCTGCTTTCACACACATAGTCTGCTGACTCCAGTTGCTTTGGGCAGCAGGTTTTCACCTTGGTGTTCTTGCGTGCCAGAAGTGCTTGCCCTTATCATTGCCACATGTAAGAAATGCTGAAGAAAATGATCCTTAGGATCATCCCTAGGATGATTAAAGCAATTCAGAATATGCTGCACAAATCCTTCATGACTCTGCTTTATAAAATCACAGTTATTTCGGAAGTACTTTTTTTTTAAGAAATGGGATATGTTCTTTCCCAAACTAGATAGGGACTCAAGGTAGCCTTTATCCTGGTGGGTGGGATGTATCTTGTTTGAGCAGCACTCTGAGCTGCACCTTTATCTTCCTGCCATGGACATATTGTAATAAATGATAGCACACAAGATAGCTGTACTACTTGAAATAAGCACTGCAGTAAAATTTCTACAGCAGATAGATCTGGAAAGGGGATTATTGGACACAGGGCAGCATCTCTGCCTTGGCTACACTGGGATGTGGATCTTCTAGTTTATTCTGTGAGAGTAAGAAATGCATTTTTAAGGGAAAACTGAGATTCCATCAAATAGTTTGAATTTAGTTACAACGCCCTACGTTTGTAATATTCTCTCAAGGAGAAGCTGAAAGGATCTGGTAAATCTTGTGTAAATTAATTTGTAAAATTGCAATGAGTGTGACAAGTGTGCTGAAGCAGACAGAAAATGAACAAGGGTCCACCTTATGCCCAAGTAGCAAAAGATTATAGGTAGAAAAACCTTGTATTGTAACAACAGCTCAGTGTTTGTAAGAGGTAAAGCTGTGCTCTTTTGCTAGGAAATGAACCTAAACAAAGAAAAGATAATTTGCTAATGCTGTGGTGGTTTTCTTTTTCTTTTCCAAGGTTTGGATCATCCACACAGCCTGTCTTACAAACTGGAACTGGGATCAGACCAGGAGATACCATCTGACTGGTACCCATTTGCTACTGTCCAGTTTGTTGTTCATGATACCTGTGCCTCGGGAACAGAAGTGAAGTCCCTGGGCATAGAGAGCGATCTGCAGCCCCAGAAACACGTGGTCCAGAAAGCTTTTTACAGTTTCCAGGTATGCTCAGGGCTATGGTTTCCATGTTTTCCTCCTCTTCTCCCTCCCTGCTCCCTCATACAGTATTTGAAAAGCAAATGTGCTTTGTATTCTTGCACATACTTTTGATAATGACTTTGAGCAAAGGATCATTAAATAATAATTCCTTTTCTGATCAAAGACGAGGCTGAAAAGTAGAACTGTGAATGCAACTTTTCTTTTTCCTCAGTTGAGCTATTTTTGGGAGTAGTGGTTTTGAAATCTGTTGGGTCTGGAAATATTTTGATTTTGTGTCAAAGCTTTTTTCCATGCTGTTGCTGCAGTTCACACTTTCAGTGTCCAATTATTTGCTAATTCTACCTGCTGCTTTTTGTTTTCTACCTACAGGTTGAAATTGAAAAGAAGTGGATTAGGCTTGATGGAGAAGACCCAGATAAGGCTGGCAACTGCCTAATGCAATGAAAGAGGACAGGAGACACTGTCATAGGATATTAGTAGGAATCAATTTGCATAGGAAATTCTATTGTTAGAAGAAGCGCAGTGACCTAGTTTAGGGTAAACGTGGTCATTGCATTTTTTTTAGTGCTTATGGGTTTGAGTCTGCAAATCAGTACTCATTTAACTGGCCTGCATTCAAGTAAACATCCTGTCATGGGAGTCCTGGTATGAGTAAAGGTCTCCCAGTCAGAGCGGCAGGATGTGAGCACTTCATTGACTGGTTCTAATGTGTTGTTTTCCTGTTGTGTATCTGTGACTTGGGAATGATCTCATACTCTGTATTGAAACCTAATGGCACTACTCAAAGGGTTCATGTCACTTGGACATATAATATTTGGTAATAAAAACTTCCAGAGTGCTCATGATCTGTCAGCACCTGTGTAAGGTCCAGAAGGACCAATTACATTTTTTAGTGCTGTTTGAAAACTGAAATCCCTCATGTTTTGGCCCCCCTTGATGTATGTGAGCAGAACAAGTCCAAATAATATTCTCAACAAGAGCCTTAACTAATGAGTTGAAAATTGGGTGATTTCTTTGGGAAAAAGGGTCCTCTGCAATAATACTCTTTATTCTCCTGTGACTGCAACTGTCTCCTCCTCTGCACTTTAGAGGTTCACTTAAAGTAATCTCTTGGGCAAAAAAAATGGCAGATGTGATTGAAGTTTCTGTGCCAGCATTAGACAGCTCCATTTCACTACTGTAGCAAGTGAGATAAGGGGTGGATTCTCAGTGAGTGTAAATCAGTCCAGACCCATGTCATCTGATGAGGCTTGGAGAATTTACACCAGAGGAGGTTTCTCCCCACAAGCTGGAAAAAAGTCTGGTTGCTGCTGTTTGCTCTGTCTCCTTTAGGATGCAAGTTCCAGATGTTGGTAAGGAAACTGCAGGAGCTATGGCTTTGAGTAATTTTTGAAACATGCATGGAAAGGAAGATGTTTTCATGCTCCTGGCTCTAAAGGCATTTTCCATGGGGAAATAATGCAGGAATGGCCTGTCACAAGAGACATGAAGCTGTGATGCTTCACTGGGCAGCCTGAGCTACTAATCACTAATGTCAGTGTGTTAACTGTGTTTTCAACAAACAATTGGCCTTTAGGGAAAGGTTCTAATACTTCCCTTCAGCCATTATCCCCTTTGTCATTTTCTGCAGGCTGCAATTCCAGGTCTGAAGAAATATGATAAATTTAAAAAATACTTCATGATACCCCCTCTTTTTTTTTTCTTTTTTTTTTTTTGGCTGAAGTTTTCTTAAAATTAGCCTTACTTCAAACTAAAATTAGTAGAGAACAAAAATATAGTAATGCACTGCCTCACTTTATATTTTATACAGCTTGTAACTGTTTATATGAACACTGTGTAAAAATACAGATAAATGGTGTTCCCCAGAAGTAGAAATATGTGGGATATACACCAAGAAAATTACCAGTCTGAGGAAACAGAAGACCATAATATGAACCTAGTTCATCACAATAAACTTTTCCCCCCCATCCAGAAGCTGAGAATGAAATGGGTAATAGATTCCACAGTAAGTCCTGAGGGCAGATTTTTTATGGGTATTGCATTGCCAAAGCCCCAAGTAGACTATTATGGTATTTGGAAGCATTGGGCTTCTCTATATATCCCTTTTTATTAGCAGATTATATTGTTCTAAATCTAAGCAAGTGTTGGACTATGGTAGTGATCCAAATATGTCTCAGCTGTTGCATCTTCCATCGGTGTTTTGACTTGAGAAGCCATTAGCACCTTCAAGTCATATTTGGTGTGTTTCATTAATATTTCACTTTGTTTTATATTCTGCCCAGCTGAACTAAGTGGCACAGTGTTGCCACCTGGGCAAAGTGTTTATACTTGGCAACTTGGTAAGCTCTGCAGTTTGCTGAAGTCCATGGTTGTAGATAAAGTATTTACAGATAAAATATTTATTAACCTCTTTTCTCAGTGAGGTAGGGGAAGCAAAATATGCATTTCCATTACCTGCAGTTATCTTTGTCTGAGTCTGGCTTGTTCTGATGGGCAGTGAACAGCTAATTCAGTAAACCTACTAACAGTGATTTCTCTCCAAAGTCTGTGTCACCCAGCTGGCCCCTATTTTTAAGAAAGAGTAACCTGAATATCTCCATTCCACCTCTGTTTCATCTTAGGATCTCCATTCACAGCACTCACCTCCTGGGCATTGGGTACGTGGTGGTGTTACAGTCCTGCAGAAGCTGTGGCTGCTTTTCTGCTCTCAGGTTTCTGCTGTGTCTCAGGGTATGTTCAAGGAGCCTGTGTAGCATTGGCCCTTCAAGATACAAGCTACTGTTTGCAGTGAGTAGCTTAAATAATGAATGACTACCTTACAAGTCACCATTCCTGCTAGAGAGCTGTATTAGGGTGTTATGGTGCAAATGATCATTCAGACTTACTGAACTCAGTAACATAAAAAGGTAAAGATACAGCTTTATATGTGTTGCAAACCCCTGGATTTTCATCTGAGGCTTGCAAGACTCATGATTAACTTTAATCAGAATTGGATCAAGGTAATAGGAAATTAATTCCACAGAAATACTGCTACACTGAAAGAAAGTTATTCTGTTTAATACATGACTTTCAGTTTAAACTTGACAATTAGTGCAGCCTAAGTTTGAATAATTGCTCTGTTCAGTCTCACACTGATATTTGTATGCCTTGATGACAGAGTATTTAAAAATAGGCTGCAGTTTAATGAAAGAAAATTTGGGTTGTCTGACTTTTTTCCCCGCCATCAAATTTGAACTTCCTATTATATTGCAACATGCCAAGCCAGAAATAACCAGGCTTCTCCTTTCTTCTGTGTTGTCTTGAGCATAACTTACTGAACAAATATTCTTAGCTCTAAGACTCATTGCTAGCATTTTCCATGAATATTACAGCAGCTGATACTGAGTAAACATATGGGCTCTGATTTCTTTAGAAATCTGGGCTACAAGTAGTCTAATTGTAATTTTGGGAAGGGGAATGGAGATGAAGAACATTTGCTATAAGCTGTTGTGATGCATAAGCAGTGTCCAGCTAGCAGGACTGGAGCTTTAGATAACCCATGAGGTTTTGGCATCGTGTTAGGAACCAGGTTTCACACGTCTGGTCTCTGCTTCCCACAGCGAGAGCCTGAAGTCACTGAAATGCTTCCAAGTGTCTGGGTCACTAAAGAAACTGACATTTCATTAACATTTACTTCAGGGCAGTGTTTAGATCTTATCTCTGTTTCCTTCACAAAGGACCAGCAGGGTTTGGGAGATTTTATATTTAAAACAGAAATCAATGAGAACAACTATTTTTATAGTGTATTTGCCTTGCTTACAAAGTGTGTTTGCTAAAACCGACAAACTTTATCTTTGCATTCATCTTTTCCATACTAATTGTATTACTCCAAGTAAATGGTAGTTGATGTAATTTTGGATTCAAACACCCATTGAAGTCAGTGGAAGTCTTTTAACTGACAAAATGGGATCTGCATCAAAGTCTCTAAGAATAAAAGGCAAAAAAGAAGAAAGGAGTAGTGGTAATGGTCTGTAGATGATTTTTTATGTCAGTAAGAAACCTGCAGTGCCTGCTTATTCCAACCAGAAGAAAGCACAAAGGGTAGGAAAAGAGGTGTTACTGGATACCACAGCTGAAGCTTTGCAGTGACTGGGAGCAATGGTTCTGTTGCCCCTGGGCAGAAACTCTCAAGAAATGATGATGATGATGCACTCCATTGCACTTGATACCAAGCCACAGTTACCCTTATGCTCCTTGCTTTGTTTTCTTCTAGATTCTGTATTAATTGTCCAAAAATATTTTACATCTGAACACATGTTTTCACATGTTACTTTTGGTTGTGTTTATTTTACCTGGCAGACTTCTTTGCTGCGGTACTGGTGTCCATACTTCTATTTTGCATTTATTTGTCTTTTTGTTACTTAACACAGTAACTAACTGCTGCAGTTAGTAGTTCTTAGCAATAATTTTGATAACTCTGAAGCAGTGCTGTTACTCCTAATGGAAACTATAATTTTATTTGGGTCTTTTGTCAGTATAAGTGCAAAGAGATCATGCTGATAATCTTGTAATAACATTTTGTAGATTGCATATTGATTAAAAAAATAAAGTTGTATTTCAAACAAGCAGTTTCTTGTCCCCTCACTAGAAATTTATCAAGCTAGTTTTGAATTTATTATAATTAACTGGTTGATTTTGATCATCAGGTATTGCAGCTCATTAGAAAGAACAGTTCTAGTCTGTGAGTGGGGAATATCACTCAGATAAAGCTGGTTGCAGAAAGCTTAGCGATGCACTATATCACTTTTATCATAGAATGGTTTGGGGTGGAAGGGACCTTGAAGATTTTCTAGTTTCAATCCCCCTGCCATGTGCAGGGACAATTTTCCCTTGAGCAGGTTGTGCAAAGTCCCAGCCAACTGTGAACACTTCCAGGGGTGGGGCATCCACAGCTTCTCTGGGCAATCTGTGCCAATGCTTCACCATCCTCAAAGTAAATAATTTCTAATCCAAACTTGCACTCTTTCAATTTAAAACCATTCTTCCTTGTCCTATCACTAATTGTAACAGCTTTTTGTAGCCCACTTTAGGTACTGGAAGGTGCTGTAAGGTCTCCCTGGAACCTTTCTCTTCTCCAAGCGGAACAGCCCCAGCTCTGTTCGGCTGTCTTCACAGGAGAGGTGCTCCAGCCCTCTGAGCATCTCCGTGGCCACACTCTGAACTCACACCAGTAGATCCATGTCTGTCTTGTCTTGGGAGCTCCAGAGCTGGATGCAGCACTCTGGGGGGGATTCTCACAATGATTTATGGCAGACCCTTTTCTGCCTTATTTCATAGCCGTACTAACCCAAAGAATGCTGTGGTTTTTCCTATTGAGTGCTCCCTCTGGTCTCTCTGGGATATTTGAATATAATGTAGCGACAAATGTTTAAGACTTCCACAAATTTCAAAGCTTGTTCTGTTACTAGGGAAACAGTGAGACCTCTGTGGGGAAATATGGGAATGAGGCAAGAGGTTTATGAGGCAGCATTCAAAGAATGGGCTTAAAGAATAAAGTAACCGTGCCACTTGTCCTATGCCGTGGTGTCTGTAGCAAAGCAATCAGCTATTCTGGAAACACCGGGAAATAGAGTTACATCCATTTTCACTTCAGTGGTGTGCTATCCTTCAGTGAGCACCTGCAAATGGAAATCAGGTATCTAGCAAAAGTATAGTTCCCTTACACAGCTTAAACACTGTGCAATGTTTAAAAGTATCAGTGAACAACATGATTCAGGGACATGAAAAAATGAGATGGCAAATTGCTAGAATATAAGTAAAAACATGAAAATATTTATTTTGGGACAGCTTTCTAGTATTTGCAGTGCCTTGTATGTGCTATTTAGTAGCACTGTTCTTTCCTTAGCAAAAACAACCTGTAATTTTTTACAATAACAAGCATAACATGTTGTAAGCAGTGCTCATGCTCCCTGCTGAAACCTCACTAATAAAAATAAAATAAAAGCATTGTCTCAAAATTCTGCTTTGCCACCCAAAATCCCAGTGTGATTAGGTATTTCTGGTTGTGGGTGTGTACAATATCTAGTATTACTTTGCATTGAGATGGCCTTTTTGGTTTAATTGAGAATAACTTTCACTTCCATTCCCAGCAATAAAAGTCCAAGGGGAAACAGTCAGAAATAGGGATGTGCTGGGAATAGAAGAGATGTGTGCAGAGAAACCAGCAATGGGGATAAGAGAGAGGAAGCAGGGAGCGAGCCGGGAGCTGGCAGGAGAGGGCAGCAAGCGGAGCGTGTTTGCACGGAGCTGTCTCTAAGGAGAACTGATGCCTCTCCAAGTCAAGTTGAGGAGTTTACCGAGGGAAGGGACTGAAACAGAAAAGTGCGAGGGAATCCATGCAGAGAAGTGCCTTCAAGGGAAGGTACTGAGAACAAAGTTGGGAATAGCTGCGGGTGGCTGGGTGGGGAAAGTAAGTGGATGATCTCCTGGGGTGGGGAGGAGGAGCTGAAGCAGCTGGAAAAGGAGCAGGGGAAGCAGGGGCAGAGCCACTGCAGGCACAGCAGGTGGTTGTGAGGCTGATGGGGGGCACAGTGAAGGTTGCCCAGCCGAGCAGGGCAGTGCCAGGCCAGGCAGGGAGCCCTGCTTTCATACCGTACATCCTGCCATTGTGCACCAAGCAGAACTTGCTGGGCCCGGAGCATCCCTGCTTCACACCTGCACCGCTCTCGGCAATGGTGACCTGTCCTCAGGGCAATCTTGCTTGTGCCATGGAAATGACAAGGTCAATGCTGTAAGGGATGCAATGAAAATATCGAACAAAACCCAGCAGTGAAACAGGGAGGATTTAAAGCAAGAATTTAGGCATTAGCCTGGTGATATCCAGAGGTGAATTACCACTGTAACCTTCTTGGACTGCCATCTAGGAAGGGACTTTCATCTGTCATCTGTAGCATGGAGCAGATGTTCCTGTCTAAATATAAGTAATGACATTGGGATTTAGATGAGACTTCATCTGAAGTGGAGGGAGCCAACCGCTGCCTCAACAGAAAAGGGAAAAGGCTGTTTTAGCCCCCTCCATGGAAATCCATTACTGAATATCTTCGATGCTAATTATGAGATTAAGAATGTCAAAATGAGAGTGCAGAAAATCTGCTCAGGGTAGGTCTGCACAAAAGTGGAGCTGGGGGTAAAAAAGAAAAGAACAAAGAAAAATGAAAAGGTGTGTACAGTTGTGTATTAGGACAACAGGAGTCCCTCCTTATTTTCTCAGAAAAGGAAGCTCAGGAATATGACCTTTAGCAGAAAATGGGGTCCTTGTAGAAATGCTTCTCACAGTCAGTATGGCAATGAAGGTTACTCTCCATACATCTGAGTTATTCTTTAGCAGAGTTAAATTGGTATTAATGAGGCAGTAAGAAGGACAGCCTGACTGCTTAGCTGTGCTTCAGCCTGTCTCTCAAAGTCACTTGCTGGGTGATTTTAGTAGTTGCTTGGTGCTGCAAATTCCACTGCTGGTGCAAAGGCCTGATGCAGTCACTCAGCTTTATTCCTCTTGAAATTGCCAAATGCAAAGTTGGGCAGAGCAAACTGGCCTTGACCAAAACATGCTGCTCTGCTCTTATTTAACATCACACTAAAACTGCCAGACTTCTGCAATCATCTGCTCAAAAATGAACTTCCAGCAGCTAATTCAAATAAGGAGAAATGACTCCTGGCATTCATTCTCACACTGCACCATGCCTCTGTGTGGTTCTGCATCCCCCGGTAGCTAATTCCTCCCCACTGGAGCCAGGAGCAGATGAGTGGCAATTACAGACAGGTGAGGAAGAGGTGAGATTTCGTCCACTGATGAAGAAGGACAAAACCAGATGGCAGGGAAGGGACATAAAGAGCCATGGAGGCAAAGACAATGGACAAAAGAACTGTAGCTTTTCTTTGGATGCACATCAGGAGGTTGGGGTCTCTCTGGGAAAAAAGGGTGCATCATTCCCAGGGAAAGAAGGTAGATGGCAAAGGAAGTGCAGGAATAGGGACTGACCACTGAGCCTGACACCAACAGGAGTGTGATAAAAAGGCACAAGAATAAGCACAGTGAAATGGCCCTTCCCCAGCCCAGGTGGCTGCTGTTCCCTTTGAGTCTTTCTGTCCACATAAGGCAAATGTATCAGGGTGAGTATTTAGGAGAAGCAAGGCTTTCTTCATCCTTAATTAGGCTTACTGATACTACACAAGTCTTTGGGCTTATCAAGGAGCTGAAATATACTGTACTATTCAGTATATTCAATCCATCAGACTGCCATTTTTATATAGCAGTTTGTACAGGTCAGAGCCCTTCATAAACCACCCAATGTCCTGAAAATTTGTCATTAAATTGAATTAAGGGAGAGCTCCTTCTATAGTTCTGATAAAGTGGCTTAAATCACGCAAAAAAAAAAAAAAAGAGGCTCTTGGAGAAACAGGAGTCATACATGATAAATGAAAAAGGAACAAATCATAGGTCCCAGTATTATCTGTCTCAGAACTCTGAGGGAAATGATGGAGCTTGTAACAAAATCACGCTGTTAATAAAATTGATTATGAGACTGGAGTGCCATATATCTATAAGTCAACAGCTGAAAACAAAGGGAACACGTTAGAGGATATCTTTAAAATGAAATTACACTTCTGCTCGTGTCATGTTATCTCCATGAGGACTGCCTGGGTTCTACAACCAGTTCCTCCAAAGAATGATTACCTTTTCTTGGAAAGAAAAGGCAAGATGATATTTGTATAATATGCCTTGAAAAATAATTTTGCAGCCCTGCAGTTGTGTGGCCGTGTTCTTCTCCAGCAGCAATGCTGGATTTAAACAGGAGAGGGCATTCATGACCAAGCATCTGAGTGTGCTGAGGGTTCTCTGTTTCTTGGAGGGAAGACATTTGAAAACAGTAGGTTTTTTTTTTCTTTAATGATTAATAAAGGCTTATCATCCAAAAATAAATCTTCTCTAGACATCATGTACCAAAAGGAGTATAAATAATTACAAATTAAAACCTGTCTAGTAAACGAATGTTTGAGGTGCCCTTAAGCAGCACTTTCCCAAATGCAGACAAAACCCCTGAAAAATCAGGAGGGTTTGAGCAGCATGCTAATCTTTTCTGTGGTCTCCTCTCCAAAATTCTTGTGAGCTCTTAAAGAGACTACAATGGGGAGAGCTGGAATGGAAGCTGAACCAAGACTGATGAAACCTCGATGCTGTTACCAGCTGCCATTTGTGAGCTGGGGCAAGATATTTGGTGGGTCTGTGCCTCAGTTTCTTCCCTTAAAAGTGGGATTAAATGTTAAAAACTTCCATAAGCATGAAAATGACAACAGTGTTGGCAGGACATGGGTAGTAGGTTAAGCTCATATCAAAGCTAGCCAGTCAGTATGAGTAATGACAGCCACAGATATTTTTATATTTTCCCCCTTGTTCAGAAATGACTGAATTTTTTCTGTGCCTACAGATGAGAGTGCTTGGATGAAAAGACACCTTCCCTAGGAATTTGTAAAATAAATTATATAAGGTGTGTTGCTAGTTGGCAGATGAAAATAGAAGTGTCTTGGTTAGCAGGAAGTGCCCTCTGCAACCTTCCTGTGCAGCTTGGAAAGTTGTATTCCCATTCCCATTTCTACTTAATCCCCAGTGATATCGGTGTACTATAAGTAGTTTTATCTGCTGTCCCAGCACGAAGGGAGCTGGCATGACCTGGTGACAGGCCCTTTGTTATTCACAGTACAGAGGGTACAATTTAGAAGAGGTGGGGGATGCCCACAGTGCCTTGTGGGAATGCAAACACAGAGACATGCTGTCCACCTCAAGTGCAGGTAAGGATAATTTGCTTTGGTCAGCAAATTTTCCTGTGGACGTAGGCAAAGTTACCTGACCACTGTCTAAGACAGCTGAGCAGTCCTTTGGTATCAAGCTCCCCAGCTCTCCTTTTTGAAGTTAGGTGTACAGACTGTTCTACTTCTAAGGCACTTTGTAACCCCTAGATAAACAGAGGGAGGTAGAATGCAAGAGCTCATTTATGAATCTTTCTGCACTTGCACCTTTCTGGAAGCCCTGCACAGTGTGCTGGCAGGACGATGGCTCTGTGTCAGGTCTGGCTGCCTGATGAGGAAGTGGCAGCCAGCTGCAGGATCCCCATCTGTGACCTTCAGGGCCCAGCGAGATCCTCAAGGCTGCAGCTCTTTCCTGCTATCTCTGCTAACAAGACAGGAAAAAAACAGTCAGGAAAAGAATAAGGACACTTTTGGTATGCACAAGCCCGGGCAGTTTCAAATGAGCACTGTGTTTTAAGAAAAAAATATGGTTTATTATTTAAATTATTCTGTAAGCAAAGCAACATGGCTTGCCTTTTCCTCACAATGATGGAGGGCATACAGAACAGCTGAATATGCAACTGCTGTTTAATTCAAGACCTAAGCAGTGTCATTAAACATATTTTCTTGCAGAGAAAAATTACTTCAATAGCAAGTTGCATTTGTCTCACTGTGAAAACAGAGCTTATTAAGGATGTTGCTTCTTCTATTTTGTAGGTGTTAGTCTGGCTATTTAATTAAGGGTCTGACAGTATTTTCATTAAAATATTTTCATTTTTCAGGATGAAAATTTCAGCTTAAAAATTAAAGCTTAATGGGTGAGTCTCCTTTTCCCAAGCCAAACAGCACTGTAATGATATAGCTACCTAAAAAATGAAAAACAAAGGAAAAAGAAAGGAAAAAGAGATTATATTTTTAGGTTCTCAGAACCCTCAGGGCAACACTGACTGAAGGTGCATAAAGACCTAAGTATATATTCTCATACACATACGAGATTAATGAACATTTTTCCAGATTAGTAACTGCTAAATTAGTAGATCTCTTCATTAACATATGAACAGATTGCTGCAAATGTAAGCAATAATTGAGTAGTTGTACCAGATTGCTGCTGCTTAACTGCAACACTTAGCTTCAGCTATCTCCGTTTAGGAGGTAATCACGACTTCAGGGTTTATTAGAGCAAAAATGGTAGGCTTTTGTAGCCAGCTTTCCTAGCCGCATTCCCACACCACGGGAACAACTGCGGCCCTCCGGATAAATCCTGTGCTCACAAGGCCATGTTTCAGGCTGGAGCTTGGAGCCCAGAGCGGACAGTGGCGGCTCACGCTGAGTTTTAGGGCCCGGCTTTGGCATCAGGCCCCCCGGAGCCGCCGGGGTTCGGCCGTGCCGGGGGACCGGAGCCCTCAGGGCCGGCGGGCAGGGCCCGGGCGGGGCCGGCCGCGTCCCCCCGGCAACGGCGCCTTAAGGGCGGGCGGGGCTGTGGCGGCGGCTGCCGCTACCATGGCTCACGGCAGCCCCGTGGTGAGGGGCTGGGTTGGTTCGGGTCGGGTAGGGCCGGGCCGGGCCGCTCCTCCTTGCGGGACATAGAGCGATGAGGATGAGGACGTCGCCGCCCGGCCCGGCCAGGAGCCGCCCCGCCCGTTCGCTGGCGCGGGAAGCCCAAGAACAACATCGAAAGCTTTTTCTATTTATTAATTTATTTATTTTTTAAAAAATTCTTCTGTTGAAAACGACCGCCTGTGTGCAGAAGTGTTGCGGCAGGGGTTGGCAGTGGGCAGCTGCAGGCTGCGAGGGACGCTGTGGCGGCAGCTGGGCTGTGGCGGGAGGGAGGCGGCGGCCTTTGGCCCGGGGCGGGTTGTGCCCGCTGCTGCCTCTCCCTGCCTGGGGCTCCAGGGGCTCCCTCAAAGGACGGGAATCCCAGGGGAGCCTTGGAGGCTTTGCTGGAATGGGCTGTGGATAAACCACTCCTGCCACCCCACTGCACAGGAATAAAACAGGAGTTTGACAGTTCCCGCTATGGATGGCCTGGTTCTGGCGAAGGAGTGCCTGAGTGTAAAGGGATTAAGCTGGAGTACAAAAGTGTCTGTGCTGTAACCATTTTTCTCTAATTTGCAAGCATGTGGTGTTTGAATTTTACAGTTGCTGTGTGCGGTTTTTATATAGCACAATAAATATTTGTACTCACTGTAGCTTGGCAATCCTGGGGAGAGGAATAGGCCCATTGAAAGATTTACATTCAGATTCTCTTCTGGATTAGCAATGAAGGCAGAACATTTGACATATGGGCTGATCAACAGCTTTTAGTGTAGTGGTACAAGAGGAAATTTTTTTTCCCCCTTCCTCATCTTCCTAGTGTCCTGAAAAAGTGCTAGGAGAATCTTTGGAAATTGATAACCCCTGATAAGAAATTACATTAGCATGGTCGTTTTAAAGTAGTTGAGTTGGTTGCTTTTTTCCAGAAAGTGCAACATGTTACTTCTTAATATCTTGTTTTCTTTGAAAAGAAATTTTTTTTTCATCTGCACTTTAGAACATCTTGGGATAAAAAAAAAGATTAATTTGATATTTAAAAAAAATAAATTATTAATCCAGAATCTTGTAAGGTTTTCTAAAATATCTCCGCTTCATTTTTCACCTTGTGTAGGCCATTTTGGTGATAATGATAGTCAAGATTAATAAGCTTTAAATTGCTAAAAGCTCATTATCTTACATTTGCATTGGAGTGTAGGAATCTTGAAGCTCATGTGTGTCAGTCCGGGTTTGACTGGAGGATTAGGATTTAATCACTGACATGGGCATAAGAAGTAATGAGATGTTCTGTTGGAGACCTGTTATAATGTAAAATGAATGATCTGATAAAAGTAGTGTTCAAATTTCCAAAACTAGGTGCAGCACAGCATCAGACTGTTTCCACACAGAAGAAAAAGAAAAATCTTTTGTGGGTTCCTTACATTCTGCTTCTGAGGGGACTGGCACAGTTCATTTTTAATAGCTTGTATTATTGGTTGGCCCTTAGGTTAGGAGCAATGATTCTAGTATGATACAATGGGGTTAGACAAGCTTATTTGAAAATACAGGACAGCAATGGTTTTTGAATGTTTCTAGAATTTTCTTAAGCATTTACCAAATTATTTTTTTATTATTTTATTATTGCCTAAGAAATAATTTGGGGCTCAAATCCAGTACATTTTAAGGATGTTGGATTTAAAAGAATGAGTGGACTTGCAGACCTTTGCATTTGACTTTCAGTTTATTAAACCAATCTGTTTATGCTGTTCAGTTTGTAACAGCAGTTTATGAAGTGGGATTAGACTTTGTGCTATCTTTTCAAAAAACTTAATCCTCATTTTACCTTGAAAATACTTTTTGTTTTTCTGATGTAGTCTGAGCTATACAAGTCCATTATCGAAGATGTGATTGAAGGTGTGCGGGAACTCTTTGCAGAGGAGGGTGTAGAGGAGCAGGTTCTGAAAGACTTGAAGCAGGTTTGTTGTGTTGCCTTGCATTAATAGCAGTTGAGTTTGTGTTTTTCTTTTAAGATGATGGACCTGTGCATTTCTTTGCCCTCCAAAACATGCAAACTTTTGCCCTAACTTAGAGTTACAAATATCCTATGAGTGATGTGGGGGCTGCTGAGAGTGTAAATTGGTAGTTATTGCTACCCTGTTTGTTGGATTGAATCAGTCAATTTACTTTTGGAAAAGCTGGGACTACCTGGTTATCTTTTTTGATGCAGTTTGTTTTTAAAGCTGATATTTGTTGACCTTAATAATAATCTTCCTGCAGCTTTGGGAAACAAAGGTGACACAGTCTAAAGCAGCAGAAGGCTTCTTCAAACACAGTCACTGTTCTCCACGGTTCAGTCTGCAGCTGCCACACAGATCTCATAGCATTTTGCAGACTTCAGCAGGTCAGATGTTGTTGGACACAATACATGTAATTAAGAATAACTCAGTGGTTCAGGGATATTTTTGGGATACTTACAATAATCTTGGTTTGTCTATATATCTTATCCATATATCTAGCTTGATGTGGAACAGTAATTATTTGAAAGCAGAATTTGACCAGTAAATGATGAATTAAACTTTAATAAACTAATAGAATTCTGTCTACGTGCTCTTGATCCGCTGCTCATTTCCAGTAACAGAACATGCAGAGAGTTACAGGCTTCTTGTCTGCAGTCCAATAGTGTAGCCCTTCAGTTGCAGATTCACCTGCAGGGTTAAGCTCCTGCTTCCCCTTTTGATGTGTCCTGATGTGTGCAGGGGTTTTATGGCTCATTTGTGCCGTGCAGTGGGCACACTTCTGTCAGGTTGGGGTTTAATCTGGTTCTCAATTTGTTAAAGTGTAATCCCTTGCTCAAACAGAAGAGAGGAAGCTTTTTAGTTTTTCTTTCAGGTAGTTTTCCTAAAAGCAGCATTCCTGTTTCAGAGGAGTACTTGACTTTCACACAGTCTCTGACATCAGGACCTATTCTTCTCAATAAGGTCCAGCTGGTCACTGTGGTATTGTTGTGGTAGAGTGTAGTACTCAGCTGAGACTTATCCCAAAGTGAGAGGCTGTTAGGACCTTTGCCCATGAAGGACAAGCCCCATATGAGATGATTTAATGAAAATCTGTATTGTAGCGTATTTCAAGTGTACTTGGGCAGGCATTCTTTATCTGTGGAGCTGTGGGGTTCTTTTCTTTTTCTTTTCTTCCTTTTTTGTGTTTCTTTGGGGTTTTTGTTTTTTTTTTTTTTTTAACAGTCTTTCTAGTGGAATGAACTGTTTTTGGAGGCAGGTGTTTTTATTTGTTTCACATGACTAAAGGAAATACACTTTGGTGTTTGCAGGCTAGTGGAGGTTTTATATTTAATGAGCGTTACCTTTTTACTCTTAAGTTTTTAAACAGCAATACTAAGGCCAAGCAGTCTGAGTAAATCTATTTATTTTTTCCTAAAAACGGGATTTGAATTGCCCCATGGCTAGAGATTTTCAAAGTAGTTAAGGGCTACCTAAATTGCTTGCTTCTAAAAGCCTGGGAAAGTTTTCCCTTTGCCCTTTTTTTCTCCCATGGAAGTCAGTATTGGATGCTTTTGAAAATGTTATCCTCCTGTTCCTACTTTTAGCATTGTTGGATTTTCTCTGCTGTGAAAAAAATTCTTGCATGTTTTCCTCAAGTTGACAAGGCAATACTCGTGCTCACTAATGAGATTGAGCTGAAGTTAGATTGCTTTAGTTTTACCCATGTTTTCTATATATTATTGAAAGATAACTGTATCCAAGAAATTAATGTAGGTTTTTTTTATATAGCCTCTTTTGTCATCCAAGCTGGCAGAGGTTTTCAGCATTTTACAGCAGCAAAACTGGTATGTAGCTGTAATTATATTTTACTCCCATTTTGATTATGTTGGACTCCTAAAATTTTTAAATTGGTTGTCAGTTATTAATAGGCTTTAGGAGGGAGACTTGTAACACTGCTGCTTCTGTTGGAGCAGTGAAAAAGGATGGGATGTACCAGCTGGTTCTGCAAGAAGTGAAGCGAGAAGTGTTGGAAAGACAAAGCTGCATGTATTTAGCCCATAGAATGTAAGTGTAGTAGAAATGTGCAGCTACATATACTTTTTTAAAAAGAAAGATAAATTATTACTGTTTTTTAAAATAATGCATGGCTAGGAAATACTAGCACTAGTGAAGCTGGGAGAAGCATTATCTCTGAGGTGTAGAAATCATCCAGAAGGAAAATGAATGTTTTTATAGTTGACAAGCTCAGAACTCTGGGCATAGCAAAATTTCTTTGGGGAGCATCCACTAATTGCTAGAGCTTGATGAACTTAGCGAGTGCCTCCTGAGCCTCAAGCTAAGTAGCTTGTCAAGTTGAAATATAATATTGGGAAGATGTTTGTGCAATATGTGAGTTTCCTGATTTAAAAGTTGGATTTCCTCAGAAGAGCTAGATTGAAAGAGAGCTGTATATCCAACTCTGCTTCCCAGGAGGGAAAGTTAATACGAAGTAGCTTCATGGGCCTAGGCAAGAAACCTGTGCTGTGTGGACTATGCATAAACTTAGGTAAAAATGAGTAGAAAAATACCTTTCTGGATGTGGGTACATTGAGGGGATTATGGAAAATGTTGCCTTAACAAAAAGGGAGTGTGATAGCTGGAAAGCAGGAAACTTGGGGCAAGCCATTACTCTGTCAGTGCAGAACACTCTTCATCTGTCTACATCTCAAAAACATGATGCAGTTTCCAGTGAAGGCGAGCACAGAGAGTCCCTCACTTGTGTTTCCCATGGATATTCCAGGTGTGGCACTCAGTGCCCTGTTCTTGCCTAAACCCAGTTCTTGTGTTGCAGGGGCCCCCACGAGTGGGTGTGACTTTTGCTCTCCCTTCGTGTGTTGCTTATCCTTTACAGATGCCAGCTGGAGTGATGCTGCAGCCAGCACCAGGTAAGGGAGGACATATCAAACCTTACTGTTCCCTGGGGAAGTTGAAAGACAGTCCCAGGGACAGTAGGTGAAGCAGATGTGAAGGTAAAGTGGGTAGGAGCCAGTTACCCTCTTCTTTGTTTTTGTAGTGGCTGTGTGAGGGAAGTAACTGCATTGATTAGTTGGTGTGTCAGTTTTACAACTTGTAACAAGTGTTTTCCTTTGTCAGCCCAGACACAGGTATCTCCTCCTCCCTGTCTCTCTGGGACAATCTTCTATGTTTTCAAAAAGCTAAAGGCACTGTGTTGCTTCAGAGACAAATTGATTTCTTATTCAAATAAAATCCAACTCTCCATTAACCTTTTTGATCCCATTCCTTTGGTGATAACACTGCCTGTATTGCTTGTACAAAAACTGCTTGTACTGCTTAGGTGTGATCAGTAGAAGGCTTAGTTCAGTCATTGACTCTTCCCTCAGACAGCTGTTCTTTGATGAAAACTGATGTCCCTAGTTATCTGTTTCAGGTATAATTCCTGGTGTCATGAGATCTATAGACTGGTGCCAGTGACTTTGTCTGTGTAAGCA
Organism: Poecile atricapillus; assembly: GCF_030490865.1. Classification (NCBI taxonomy): domain Eukaryota; kingdom Metazoa; phylum Chordata; class Aves; order Passeriformes; family Paridae; genus Poecile; species Poecile atricapillus. The sequence continues at coordinate 102,003,524 of NC_081251.1, forward strand.
TGTGTGTGGGGAGAAGAAAAATCAAATGAAATTTGGAACTCGGCTCTGGCATCTTAATTCTAAACACTGATAATAATAACAATTTGAAGCATTCAGTACTTTGAGTGGTTTTCTTAAGAAAAGATGTATAAATGAGGGATTGTTTGGGGTTTTTTTATACTAAAATAGGCAGGTTTTTAAATGAGAATACCTACAGGCCCTTTAAGGAATGAACTCTCTGTAGCTATGGACTAGTTTACTGTTTTATCTTGTATTCCTTAGTTTCTGAAATGACATGGAAAAAAA